>NC_081557.1:130053868-130372757 GCF_022355385.1 Mustela nigripes
ATGTAAAGGTGTTACTTAGTTATTTCTTTGATTTTTGCTTTGAATAAAATAGCACAGGACTATGTTCTCAAGTAGCTTATTATTAGATCAAATTGAGAATGTAATTGAATAAAAATGTACTTTGAACTCTATGTCTAAATTCAGAATGGATATATTTTTTCCTTAGATGCTAATGGATAAATCTGATTTTGACATCTAGATGCCAAACACTAAATTTCATGAAATATCTGCTCTTTCAATTTGCTAATAAGTTGTATCTCAGGTCTCTTATTCAATTGTGGATGGTCAAGAGCAGTGGGGAAGCATTGGAGGCCCCTGGTCTGTGCTGCGCTCACTTAGCATCCGGCCCAGTTTTTTTTTTTTTTTTTTTAAGATTTATTTAATTTTTATTTTGGAGAGAGAGAGCGCACATGCGCAAGGAAGTAGTGGGGGAGGGGCAGAGGAAGAGAGGGAGAGAGAGAGAATCTCAAGCAGACTGCCTCTGAGCACAGAGCCCAATGCAGGGCTCTATCCCAGAGCCTTCAGTTCACGACCTGAACTGCAGTTAAGAGTCAGGAGCCCAACTGACTGAGACAGCCACCCAGGGGCCCCAGCCCAGCATTTTTCAGTAAACCTTGTGAGGAAAGTTTTGCTGTGTGATTCATGGTTAAAACAGAAAAAATACAGTGTCCTGAGATTTTATGAAGCTCTTTGAACCCCTCAAATGAAAGGGAGTATTAAAATGAGCTGAAATAGTAGCCTTTGATATGAAGTTATTTTCATTACCATGTACATTCTTTAGTAATTATTCCTATAAATTTTAATTTTAGGGAATGCACACCTTGTGTGCAAAGTGTTATTTTTTTTAGATATTATCAAGGGCACAGATTATACCTTTACTTTAAAAGATATGTACAACGATAGCATTCTGTGCATGTTAATATTGAGACATAATTACTTAATCTAAAATAAAAATGTGTCTATAGTTTCCTAAGTAAAGGCTATTACCTTGATATGCTTCTTTCTTCAAATATTTATTAGTATGAAGTATTCCATTAAGTTTATACCTTAAAATTGTGTTAAAACATACCATGTAAAATTGATCATTTTTACCATTTTTAAATGTATATAGTCCAGTATTATCAAGTACATTCACATTGTTGTGCAACCAGTTTCCAGAATGTTTTCATCTTGCAAAACTAAAACTATATTGAACAACACATCTCCGTCTCCCTTCCCTCAGTCCCTGGAAACCACCATTCTATTTTCTGGCTTTATGAATTTAGCTGTTCTAGATCACTCATGTGTGTGGCCTCATATAGTATTTTTCTTTTTGTTAGTGGCTTGTTTCACTTAGAATAGCATTTGTCCATGTTGTAGCATGTGTCAGAATTTCCTTACTTTTTAAGGCTGAATACTGTTCTACCATATTTTGTTTATCCTTTCATCAATTGTTGGACTTTTGTGTTCCTTCCCCTTTTGGCTGTGGCAAATAATGCTGCCTGTACATAATAAATATGGTATATAAATATGTTTGAGTCCCTGCTTTCAGTTATTTTGGCTGTCTGTATCTAGAAGTGGAATTGCTGGATGAAATGGCACTTCCATGTTTGATTTTTGGAAGCCCTGTTTTCCACAGCAGCTACATCATTTTACATGCCCATCAGTAGTATCCAAGAGTTCGAGTTTCTCCTCATCCTCACTGACACTGGGCTTTTGTTGTTCTTTTGTTTGGTTGTTTCTTGACAGCAGCCATCCTAATGGGTATGAGGTGGTATCTTGAGGTTTTCAAGGAATTTTCATTTCCTTAATGATAAGTGATGTTAAAGATTTTTCATATGCTTGTTGGTCATTTGTATACCATTTTGGGAGAAATATTTAGTCAAGTCCTTTGTGCATTTTTTAATTGGGTCATTTGTCTTTTTGTTGTTGATTTGTAGGTTTTTTTCTCTCACATATTCTGATGTTCACTGTTTATCAGATATAGGGCTTGCATGTGTGTGTGTGTGTGTGTATAAAATCTCCCTTTTGGTGGGCTGCCTTTTTGTTCTGTCCTTTGATGTACGGAAGTTTTAAATTTTGATGTAGTTCAGTATGTCTCTTTTATGTAAAGGTGTTACTTAGTTATTTCTTTGATTTTTGCTTTGAATAAAATAGCACAGGACTATGTTCTCTCTTATTATTAGATCAAATTGAGAATGTAATTGAATAAAAATGTACTTTGAACTCTATATCTAAATTCAGAATGGATATATTTTTTCCTTAGATGCTAATGGATAAATCTGATTTTGACATCTAGATGCCAAACACTAAATTTCATGAAATATCTGCTCTTTCAATTTGCTAATAAGTTGTATCTCAGGTCTCACTTTTGTTGCCTGAGCAAATCAACGTCATGAAGCTTTCCCCCCATGGTTTCTTCTAAGAGTTTTATAGTTTTAGCTGTTATTTTAGGTCTTTGATCCATTTGGAGTTAATTTTTGTATATGGTGTAAAGTAAGGTCCAACTTCATTCCCTTGCGTGTGAGTATCTGGTTTTACCAACACTCTTTGTGGAAGCAAAGTTTATACTTTTTTTAAAAAAAGATTTTATTTATTTACTTGAGAGAGAGTGCGTGAGCTGGGGGTGGGGGTGGGGGGACAGAGAAGCAGACTTCCCGCTGAACAGGAAGCCTGACGTGGGGCTTGATCCCTGGACCTGAGCCAAAGGAAGACACTTAACCAATTGAGCCGCCCAGGTGCCCAGCAAAGTTTATACTTTTAAATACAGTTTAGGTTAAGGAAAAGAAAAGCAGATCATAAATGGCTGTGTTGCATCTATGTAGGAATTTCCAGAAAGTCCTCTGTTTGTAAATAAGAAGATATTTCAGAAACAATAGGGCATTGCATAGACTTGAAGCCCACTTTAAACTAAGACTTAGTAAATGTAGGTTGGCATAGAGCTTGTGTTTAAATTTTATGCTTGTTAATTGGTGGGCAGTGACTTCTTTTTTTTTTTTTTTCAAAGATTTTATTTATTTGACAGAGAGAGAGAGATCACAAGTAGGCAGAGAGGCAGGCAGAGAGAGAGAGGGAGAAGCAGGCTCCCCACTGAGCAGAGAGCCTGATGCAGGGCTCGATCCAGGATCCTAAGATCATGATGTGAGCCGGAAGCAGAGGCTTAAACCACTGAGCCACCCAGGTGCCCCTGGACAGTGACTTCTTATATTTGGGCTTTGGTTATGGTAAACTCTGAGTTTTGGTTTTTAGGTATTGGGTGTGTATGTGTGTCTGTGACCTGTTATGGTTTTTTTTTTTTTCCAGTTAACTCTGGCCAATGAAGAGTCCTCTAATGTTTTAGGGAGCTTTAGTTTCAACTAAACATAAACAGAGTCAACCTTTTCATGGTAAAGAATAACCAGTAATGAGTCCTGGGGAAAACCTTCAGCCTGCTCAAACCATTCACCTGTCTGTGTAGCAGAAGTTATTTGGAACCTATTTTTGCCTCTTAGCTGTAAAAAGCAGTATGTGTGTTGACAGAACGATATTTACACTGGTTTTGAAAAGGTCAAATACCCAGATATTGTACTCTTAGAAGTGAGGTTATTTTTGGGAGGTGAGGAGGGTATTGGACGCTGAGTGGGAAGAATATAAAAGCAACTATATGTGACTGAGAGGACAGCCTGGGCAAGGTACTTAGAAGGTAGAGGGAGCAGCTTAGGTGGGTGTAGGAGTCCCATGGAAAATGAAAGGATTGAACACTTTAGGTATATTACTTTCTTCGGAGGAAATGATAGCAGATACTAAAGGTAGCACAGCAAGTACCATAAATGGAAAATGGGTTTGAAAGGAGTTGGGAGATAATATGATATAAAATGTGTCTGATGGTCCTGAGGAGATGCTGTCAGGGGAATTCATCTGGGTACGAATTTTGGACGTGTTCTCGGAACAGTGAGACAAATAGCAGGGAGATAGAGGCAATTACAGGTATCCTGAGCTGTTGAGAGAATTGCATATTTGAATATAGTATTTCAGGGTTAAGACTTGTCTACATGAGAAAAGAGTAGTAGTTAGATCAGCACTAGAATGCTGTCTTGTGGTACTACTGGATATCTGAGTCATGCAGGATTGGGGAGGTAAGTGAGGAATGTTTCTCTGTGGCTCCCGGGGCTCTGTGCAGGACCAGTGGGAAACAATTTTCAAAAGTGGTTTTGAAATTTAAAAAAAAAAAAAAAAATCTAGCTCAAGACCGGTTTGGGACTAGATTTCCTGAGTTGACTAAAATAGAAAGATACTCAAGATGACATCTTAAAAGACAGATAAATTAAAAAGACAAATAATTAAACCAGCTCTTGAATGTTATTCTGAAATTTGTTCATTCTGCATGTACCTTTTCCTAATTTATAGACTTTACAATCGGGATCTATTTTTACCTTCTTTTGTGAATTTGGTCTTTTTCTTTATTCAGTTGGTTTTGTTTCTTAACATGTTCCCTGACCCTTGTAATTCCATCCTAGCTTAGTCTGGATCTTTTCCAGCTCTCTATGTGTCTTCCAATTTACCAGAATGGCTTAGAATAAATGTATGTAATTTATGTTTGGTCATGTTTTCTATTTCATTTCAACATGATTCCTGAAACACTTTGCCTTTTCTTGGTCTTTAAGGGTTCAGACCTGTATTGAATCAATGTACACAGAGGAGAGTCTCTAATGACTCTGCTGCAGACCAGAGGTTGTCAGAGTGTGGTCCCCAGATGAGCAGCAACAGCCTCACCTGGACACTTGATGGAAATGGAAATTCCAGGGTTGATTCAGAAATTCTGGAGGTAGAACTTGGATATTTATATGTAACAAAACCTCCTGATGATTTGGATGCATAGTAAAGTTTGAGAATTGTCCTAGACCCTCTCATAGCTGTGTGCTGTTGTCCAATTCGGATGCATATTAGAGTTTGAGAATTGCCCTAGACCCTCTCATAGCTGTGTGCTGTTGTCCAAGCCATTCACATTCTTTCACCCTTGGTCTCCCAATCAGATAAATCAAGGGTTCTCAAATGTTAGCGTGCGCATAAATTATCTGGTGAGCTTATTTTAAAAATTTCAAAAATCAGTAAATTTTTCTAACTTCATACCCTGAGATTCTGATTCAGTAGGTCTTGGATGACTCCACTATCTGCTTTTTAGCAAGTTCTCATATCTGCGATCTGAACCAGTGGGTGTCTCTGAGTTTCCTTCAAGTCCTGAAGTATATGGTTTAAAAATAGCTTTTTTGGGTTGGGGGGTTCAGTAACTGAAAGCTTGGAGGCCAGAACTTTTTTTTTTTTTTTTTTTTTTTTTTTAAGATTTTATTTATTTATTAGCATGCTGGTGCTCTGGCTAGAACTTTATTTGTAAAATGCAGTTGGGATTATTTTTCACTGAAGTCTTTATGTTCTGACTTCTTATCTTGAAAAATCTTACTCTTTCTTTCCTATTTAGATTACTATATGAGATTTTTCTGAGGCTTATCCTCATTAGGAAGGCAGTTTGCTCGCTAAAAGAGCTTTCTGACTCTTACCAACTGGAAGATTTTATTATGTGGTTCTTCTAGGTAATTTATAAAAATAATTAATAAACTTTAAACACTGGCTCTCAGGGATTACTGCATTTTTTTGAGATCTTTTTGTCCCTACCCTTTATTTCTAATCTCTGAGCTTGTTCCCTGTGTGTGCTGCATTCCCCTCCTCTGACTTCTGAAGGAGTTCAGATCAAGCCTCCCTAAAATGTGCCACTTTGGCATGTGGATTACTTTGAGCTGAATTCAGTTAAGGCCAAAAGAGTCGGGAAGAGCTTTTACCTCCCCCTTAGCTGCCTAAAAGAATTTATATAGAGGGCTTGTTCCAGGAAGAGAACGATCACCAGAGATAATTACAAAGAATATGGTCTAGCTGTGGTAAGCTGGGGGGAAGGCCTGGAGATCAAGTTCCTTTTCTGTGTCCCTCTGTCTCTGCATGGCGTGGAAAACATTTGTTTACCAAATATGAGCTCTTCCCATTCTTCTGTAAATTGTCTTTCTCCCCTTCAAAGTCTCAGACCCTAACCCCCTTCTCCTTAGCTCAGGATGGTATATAAACCTCAATTGCCCAACAGTCTGTAAGTCACATATTTTGTGGTGGGGCTCCTGAATGTACATAATGAAATTTGTTTTTCTCCTGTTAATCTGTCTTATGTCAATTTAATTACCAGACCAGCCAAAAGAACCTAGAAGGGTAGAGGAAAGATTTCTTCTTCCCTCAGTGTCATTCATATTTTTATTTCTTCAATTTTTATGGTACAACCTTACTAGAATGATTTTTTGTGAGTCTTCCTCTTTTCTCAGTGACTGCTCCTTCTCAGTCTTTTCCCCTGAATGTCAGTGTGTTCTAGGGGCTATGTGAATTCTTTCCTCCGTGTCTCACCCACACGCTCTCCCCTCAGGGCCCACTTCTGCTTGCTTGGCAGGCTTTGCTCAAATGTCCCCTCTGTATTACCCTTTCTGTAGTATCACCTGGTTCTCAGAGCTCCCCTCTGAGCTTTAGCTTTGTACAATCAGCTGCCTACTGGGTGTCCCACAGCTAGATCTGGTTAAAATACCTGAAAAGCTCCTCTTTCTACTCCCTAGAAATCTATGCCTCCCCTCATGTTTCCTGTCCTGGTGAATGGCATCACCATCACCCTTTATGTAGCTAACATTTATCCAGCATTTCCTACATGCCAGGCATTGTTCTACGGACTTTTATGTAACTCTGACAAAATCCTTTGAGATAGATTCTATTGTTATTCCCATTATAGGAATGTGGAACCTGAAGCACGCAGTGCTTAAGTAGCTTCCCCAAGGTCGCAGAACTGTTAAATCGGTGGAGACGGAATCCCAGAGTATGTATTCTTCATCATTGTGCTCTGCTGCCTTTTTCTCTCAGTAGCCCAGCCATCTAGGATTACCCTTTACTTCACCCTCTTTCTCTCTGCATGTCTGCACAGTCCTCTTGAGCCCACCTACTAACTCTCTCGCAAAAGCATATATCCACTTCTCTGTTTCCTATTGTAAGTATTCTGGCCCTGGCCTCCATCATCTCTCACCCCTGAGATTATAACCCATGTCCTGTTTCCCATCCATTTCTTTATATTATTACCAGTGTGTTATTCTTCCTTGTAGCAAATCTGACTATGACACTTCCACACTCACCAGCCTATCCCCCCCATCATCAGTTCTAGTGTTGGGTGAGTCCTCTATTGTTCCACTCCACTGTTGAGTAAGCCCCACCAGTTCTAAGGGAAGGATGTTTCAGACATTTGAAGGATCTCACCATAAGGCAGAGAGCTGGAAAGGTGCAGGTAGTATCTGGGTGGTATCTGGCGTATTGAAAGTTAGAGAATAAAAGATAATTGATATCTTTGTTTTTGCCTCTCTTGGTCCTTAATTTCTATTTATAGCAATAAAAGAATAATAATAAATTAAAAAAAAAAAACAACTCAGAGACTTGTCTGGGACAGAAAGGGTTGGCATGTGTAATTTTGGCAGTTCCCAGGAGAAGCACTATTCCCACTCCCACTCCAATTCTGTGCTCTGGCATAGTAGACTGTTTGCATTCCCTACAGTGTGTCATGTCCCTCCTTCTTCCTCTGGGCCTTTGCATATGCTCTTCCCTTCACCTGGAATACTCCTCCCTCATTTCCTCATTTGTCTGGCTAACACCATCATTTCCATTTTCGGTCTCAACTTAAATTTCAGATCAATCTGGAAAGCCACCTCTGATCCAATTATCTTTCAACAATTTGGGTTAAATGCTTTTTGTTATCTCTTCTTGTAGCATACCTATTCTTTCCCTACCTGTTCGCAAAGATGAGGGTCGTCTTTGATGAAGAGTCATCAAACTGTATTTTGATTGTTCAGTTGCTTCTCTCAGCCTGTAAGGTACATGATTTATTTCTATGTTTCCACTGCCCAGTATAGTTCTTCAGTAGATCTTGATTGTGTGGAAGAGTGAACAAGTATTTAAATGAGCTAATTGATTTCTGCCAAATCCACCTGCATCTTACCTTTTTAAAAACAACTCTAGAAGTTGATATATCAGTTAGGGTTGGGCTCACCCATAAGTAACTGCCAGAATCAATGCCTCAAATAAATTAGGGGATTATTTTTTTTTCCACATAAAATAAGTCTAGCACTAGGCTATCCAGGCTTAGTAGAGCAGTTTCTTGATTATTGGGGACCCAGGTCTGTCTGTTTTTCTGCTTCACTTTCTTGGGTATCATCCTTGTCCCTGTGTTCTCATCTGGTATCAGAAATCTGGCTATCTGTAGGTCTTCATTCAAGGAGAGAAGAGAAAGGTCAAAATGAAAGAGGGAGTTTGCCAGCAATCTGCCTCTTGCTGCCACCCCTTTTAGGGGCTTTCCTGAGAGGCCTTCAGTGGATTTACCCTCATACTCTTTGGTCAGATTGTATCACTGTATTACCTCTGGACACAAGGGAAGCTGGGAGATACGTAGAGTTTTTGCTTTAGATGTTGGCTGCTACTATAAAACTGGAAAATTTTTTAAAAAAAGATTTTATTTATTTATTTGACAGACAGAGATCACAAGTAGGCAGAGAAGCAGGCAGAGAGAGAGGAGGAAGTAGGCTCCCCACTGAGCAGGGAGCCCGATGCGGGGCTCGATCCCAGGGCCCTGGGATCATGACCTGAGCCAAGGCAGAGGCTCAACCCACTGAGCCACTCAGGTGCCCCCAAACTGGGAATTTTTTAATAAGAAAGGGGAGAAGGGGCATCTGGGTGGCTCCGTTGGTTAAGCATTGGACTCTTGATTTCAGCTTAGGTTATGATCTCAGGATTGTGAGACTGAGCCCAAGGTGGTGCTTCTCACTCAGTGCAGTGTCTGCTTGTCCCTCTTCCTCCTCCTCTAACCATTTCCCTCCACCCCTCCCCTTTGTGTGTTCTCTCTCTCCCTCACTCTGAAATAAATAAAATATTTAAAAAAATAAGGAAGGAGAGAATTAGCCATCTTTTGAGATATTTTGTGAGATTATTTGCAGGTATATAAAAACATCTAAACTATTATTCTTTTCTGGGTATTTGCACCTATTGATTTGAGAGTATACCTTCTTAAAATCTCATTGAGGTGTATCCCAGTCTTCTGGTGGGAGAAGAACATTTAAGCAAAAGATTTGACGAGAGAGATTAAGAAGGAGGGAATTTCTCTTTAATTTCCTAATCTTTATTTTTCTATAAATCTAAAATCTAAATTCTATACATTGGATAATTTTGATAATTATGTAGGAAAATTCTCAGGATATAATATTGAAGAAAAAGAGCAAGAATCAAGATTTGATCCCAAGTCATTATATTCTTTTATAAAAAATTCCACTTTTTAAAAATTTTTTATTTTATTTTTATTTTTTTTAAAGATTTTATTTATTTATTTGACAGACAGAGATCACAAGTAGGCAGAGAGGCAGGCAGAGAGAGAGGAGGAAGCAGGCACCCCACTGAGCAGAGAGCCCGATGCGGGGCTCGATCCCAGAACCCTGGGACCATGACCCGAGCCGAAGGCAGCGGCTTTAACCCACTGAGCCACCCAGGCGCCCCTAAAAAATTCCACTTTTAACAGTTCTTCATTCCACTCTAAGGGTGAGCCATATATATTTAATCCTTTCTATTATTGAATGCAACTTGTTTTAACTTTCCACTATTAGAAATATTCCTTGACGAAAGGCTTAGGACATTTGTAATAATTCTAGTTAGATTCCTGGTAGATTTATAGAAGAATGGACAGGAGAGAGTAAAGATATAGCGCCTTTATTTATTGATATGTGTTGCCAATTCTTTTGCCAAATGTGTACATACACGCTTATGCTTCTGATTTTGTGAAATTTATGAAATTATTAGAAAGTATAGGAAAAAGACTAGAAAGAAAGATATTAAAACCTTTTTTTTTTTTTTTTTAGTATATATGATGCTGAAGCAAGCACATAAAACCCTTTTTAAAAAAAAGATTTTATTTATTTATTTGAGAGAGAGAGAGATAACAAGAGAGACAGAACATGAGCAGTGGGGAGAGGGAGAAGCAGGCTCCCCACCCAGCCAGGAGTCCAATATGGGGCTCCATTCCAAGACCCTGAGGTCCTGACCTAAGCCAAAGGTAGACACTTAACCAACTGAGCCATCTAGGCACCCAGATATTAAAGCTTTAAAAATAGTTCATCTCTTGTGCTTTGAGTGATTTTTACTATCTTTATGTTTTCTATACTTTGCAATGACTATATATTGTTTTTATGATTTAAAAAGGAATTCAGATGAATATGCCTTCTATTTTGATGATCAACTGATGCTTTTTTCTTTAGGGTCTCAGCATCAAAAGTGAAGTTGTATATTGATGTTTTAATCAAAGAAGAGTAAATGATGGCAGATGTATCCTGTAGACTTTGTAGTTTACATATTAGACATGTCTTACTAAATTTGTTTAGAGATCCTTTCTCTACTTCTAATAATTTAGACCTCCCCTATAGTAAATTGAAATAACAGAAGTTGCTGGGTCTTTTTATTTTCCCCAGTGGCATTTGTTGTAGCTGTTAAAAACAAAAGCACCACAAAACTTAAATTCTCACATTAGGTAGTAGGATTAGAGAATCACTTGTGTGTAATCCTAGGGTCTTTTTGAAGGAAATTCTTTTTTTAAAAAATTTTTTTATTTTTATAGATTTTATTTCTTTATTTGACAGACAGAGATCACAAGTAGGCCGAGAGAGAGAGAGAGAGGAGGAAGCAGGCTCCCCGCTGAGCAGAGAGCCTGATGATGCGGGGATCGATCCCAGGACCCTGGGATCATGACCTGAGCTGTAGGCAGAGGCTTTAACCCACTGAGACACCCAGTTGCCTTGTCATCATTTCCAGGGCAGTTGTATTAATATATGAGTATATATTTGTTTCTACAGGCAGAAAGTGAGAGGATTATGGAGCATATGTGTTTATGTAAGTGACCCTTAAGTAAGATAAGGTGTCCCAGTGACCTCTGTAGCCAGGAATAGATTAATTTTAGAGGTGCAGTCCAGAATGTTAGATAAAGAGAGGGTGTATGAAAAGCATGTTAAATATAAACCAAAGTAGTGTCAGTTTAAAAGCAATGCAAATAAACCTCTAAAATAACACTATATAATCAGGGATTTTGGGACTGGGGGATGGGAACGTGAGGTTTAGAATATGTTTGGCTGGGAAAGGGCAGACTTGTGGGAATGTTTTTTGGGTAGTTTTCTACAGGCTGTTGAGAATAAACATACTTTTCTAATGTAAAAATAATTCCATGGACTGCTGTAAGATTTTGCCCCTAGTTCTGTTTTCCGTCGATTGAGAAAATAATATTGATAGAATGTTATGAAGGCCCTAGTCATACTTTTAAGTAAATTGGTATTTTATTAAATGTAATACTATCTGTGTACTGTCTATATGTATTTGAAAAAGTGGTAAAGCAGAGTTTGGCAAACAATGGCTCATGGACCAAATCTGGCCTGCTGCCTGGTTTTTTGTTTTTAAGATAATCTACCTGCTGAAAATAGTTTATGCATTTTTAAATGGTTGAAAAAAAAAAAAAAAGACGGGGTACCTAGGTGGCTCAGTTGGTTAAGCATCCATCTCTTGATCTCAGCTCAGGTCATGATCTCAGGATTGTGGGATGCAGCCTGCATCAAGCTCTGCAGTGGGTATGGAGTCTGCTTAAGGTTCCCTTTCTCCCTCCGCGTGTGCCCCCCACACCACTCCGCTCGTGTGTACTCTTTTTCTCTACAAAAACAAGAGTATGTATAGAGAGCATACAGTTGACCCATGAACAACTTAGGGAGTTGGGGACAGACCTCCCTGCTCAGTAGAAAATGGATAACTTTTGACTCTCTAAAACCTTAACTACTAACAACCTCCTGTTGACCAGAACATAAACAGATGATCGGCATACATTTTGTATGTTCTATGTGTTATATACTATATTCTTAAAGTAAACTAGAGAAAAGAAAATGTTATTAAAATCATAAGGAAAATGCAGTTACAGTACTGTATTTATTGGAAGAAAAAATCCACATATATGTTGACCCATGTCATTCAAACCTGTGTTGTTCAAGGATCAACTGTGTAGGTATCCTGCAGAGCCCAAAATATTTATTTTAAGCTGCCAACCCTTGGTTTAAAGCAGTGGTTTTCAACCAGAGGCAAGTTTGCCATCAGGGGACATTTGGCATGTCTCAAGACATTTTTGGTGGTCACAGCTGTGGGGGTTGTGGATGTTAGTGGCAGTTACTGGGTAGAGGCCAGTGATGTTGTTGAACATGCTAGAGTGCACACAGTGGCTCTTCTAGACAAAGAACTGACTGATCCAAAATGTGGACAAAGATACTCTCCTTGCCCAAACTTTGGTTAGGCTCCTCTAAGCCTTCTTGACCAGGTCTCAGCCTTGGCTGCCATCCTGTTTTTGGCCTGCCTAACTCACTTTTGGCAAGAATTCTGCTGAGTCAGTTTACTGAAAATTCCCCTGTTCTTCATATCTGATCACCCTTGAAGCCTGATCAAATTCCATACCCCTGATACCTGATCACCCTGGCTTGTGTTCAGCGAGAATCTTGGTAGATCAGTTTAGTAAGAATTCCCCGTCCTTGATGCCTTGTGTTAGTAATTTTCCATCTGCTGACCCCCTCTCTCTGTTTGTTGTTTGATAAGCGATTGTCGGTTGTCTTTTCTGTATTTGGAGTTGGCCCTGATTTCTCTCCCCTCTTTCTATAGTCTTGACACCTATTGTTATAGTCCTGAGTAAAATCTTCCTGACTGGTTTTCTTCCTGACTGATTTGACAAGAGTCAGAATATTTTCACTTTAACAATGTCTGTGGTTTTGAGGGTTGGAAACCCCAGGCTACGGTAATATTTGGTTCAGGTATGAATGTAGAGATGGCCTCTGCAGAATTCTTGCAGCAAGCCCCCTTTCCTCTGGGGTTCCTGTTTTCTAGGGAGGAGGGACCAGCCAACACAAACATGCGCTTAGGGAACAGTTGCTTCAGGACTTGGAGGAGTCCAGTTGTAAAGATGTTTTACTCCAACCATGTTTCCAGGGTAGAGGAGGGCTATCTGGAGAGGCATGGCTGTGCTGTTTGGCCTTGGCTCTATTCCTTGTGTATCCTTAAGAATGAAATAAGGTTGACTCCATCTCGGGGGATTTCATTATTTACCTCTCTTTGTCTCCAGTATTTTTCTACATATTGGAATCTTCCTTAAAGGAGAAAACCTTGCAATCTTCAACTCAAACTAAAAGGCTAAAAGGCCAATGTAGGAACTCGTTAAAACAAGTTTAGGCCATTACAATAAATAGAAGTGATTGCTATATCTTCCCTGTTCTCATTTAGAAGTGTGGATGAAGAGAACCGGCGTGTGCACAGGGTCTGAAAATGTGTTTCTGTATGTTGGGGTAGAAGCTGAGAAGGTTTGTGAGAGAGCGGCAAGAGCAAGTGAAAGACAAAAGCCGTAACTTGATTTTTACTGTATGTGTGTGTCCCCGTCTCCCTTTCCTTTGGCCTGCTTGTTCCCTAAGAACTGGAGCCCTGGCATCTGGTTAGTCCCTATGGCTTTGCTGCCTTCTCTGGGCAGAAACCCTAGATCCTGGGGTTTACCTACTGGTCTGAGCGTCTGTCTTTCCCACCTGAGGCCAATCCTGCCCAGTACAAGTCCAGCCTGCTCAACTAAACCCTTGTAGCAGGTGGTTCAGGTGATTCTACATCTCTCTTTTTCTTTAACAACCTCATTTTCCTTGACTACATTATTGCTGACTGGGTTCTGATATATGACTTCATAAAATGAGTGTAGATATAAAATGTCCACAGAGCCCTGATGCATGCCGATTAGACCCTCTCTCTGCATTTCTGCCCATTCTCCACCCGGACTTGAATTCCCTTGCACCCCCATTTTTTTTCTGGAAATGTTTCATTTTGCTGACTGGCAGTCACAGCGCAGATGCTGCTCCTGTTTACAGGTGTCCAGCCATTGTCTGGGAGAACCTTCCCTGAGAGACTTTATGGATATGATCAGGACATGACTAGAGACTGTTTTAATGATGTGGAATTGCTAACCCCAAAGACGTCCAGAATGACACGGGGAAACCAACGTTTGTGCCAAGAGGGAAGGGGAGCGTGGAGAGATTGCTCTTTGGCAGCCTGCTGGACTTTGTGGCCACTCCGTAGTTTCTGGGTCCCAAGAGGACCATTTTAATGTACTAGCAACTCTGTAAAAGAAGACAGCAATCAGTTAACTAATGAGGGGGAACCTCCTCATTTACTATTTCTTATTAACAGACATAGAAAAATCTTTTTTTTTTTTTTTCCTGGACTAGATCGAGATCAGCTGTTCTCTTCAAATAAAATCTGTCCATTAAAAAAAATCAACCCTGCTAATCTGTCCTGAGAAATACTGTGTAATCTAAGCTGCAGAATACTGACTTTGGAGGCCGCCTGCCTGGGTTCAAACCCTGGCTCTGCTTCTTGTCCCCTGGGGCAAGTTATTTCACCCCTCTCTGCCTCAGTTTCCTCAGCCGTGAGACAGGGAGAATAATAACATGTGTACTCTGTAGTGCTGTTGAAAGGGTCATTCAGACACGTCTCCTTTAATTGTGCTTCGTTTAGTTGCTTTCACCGATAACTGTGTTATTTCCAAATAGAAGGTTTGTGGCAACCCTGCCATCAAGCTGGTCTTTCAGCCTCCAGTTGCCAAGGGCATCTGCTCACTTCATGTCTCTGTGTCCCATTTCAGTAATTCTCACAGTATGTCAAATTCTTATATTTATATTTATGTATTATATTTATATATTATTTATATTTATATCATTTATAATATATTTATATTGTGTTATTTATATTTATTTATTATATTTATATTTGTTATTTATTTATTGTGCTATTATTTATTATTTATTATATTTATATTAATGATCTGGGATCAGTGATTATGACTCACTGAAAGCTCAGATGATGTTTAGCATTTTTTAGCAAGAAAGTATTTTTAAATTAAGATAGGTATATTGATTCCTATGGCTGTAGCACACTTAATAGACTAAAATATAGTGTAAGCATAACTTTTATATGCACTGGGAAACCAAAAAGTTCATTTGACTCGCTTTACTGCAACATTAATGCAGTGGTTTGGAACAAGACCCATGATATTTCTGAGGTATGCCTTTATTAGTTTATATGTAAGGCACTTAAAACAGTGCAGGCCACATTGGAAGTGCTATTGAAACCTTAGCTATTATTAATAGTACTTATTGTGGTCTTGGAGTTAATGATCTAATCCAGTCAAATATATTTTTAGGGACTTCAAAGGCATGTGTTCAGAAATTTCCAGAAAGAAAGGTCTAAACATTCTTTGCAAATCAGAGAAACCTGAATCAATAGTGGGCAGTGTTAAAGTTGTATGTTTTTTGAATCAGTAACTCCCCATAGACATAGTAGTGTATAGCCTTTATGTCTGAGGTGTCTTTAGCTGACCAAAGTTGCTGAGATACTGAAAAGTACTACTGCTGCCCCCTGGGTAGCTATGACAGATGTTGGTTAAAATGGCACTTGGCTAAATAAGAATCACTGTGCAAATATTGATTTTCTGAAGAGCATAGGAATGAAGATTCGTATGGAGTTTAGTTTTGGAGGGGATGGCAAAATACGTGGAATTTGAATTTGGGTGATAATAACAATAATAAAGGCAGTAAAAACACCCAGAGTTTGGGCATTGACAGACTATACTGGCCATTTATGGAGGGGGCAATTTTTCCTTCGTTTTGTTCAGCAGATAGGAGTTCAGAAGATTATAGACATTTTTTTGTAAGTATAGTTATTTTGTTTAGATGTACAGAAACATTTGCAAATGAGATTTGCTTTCCTAAAACACCAAAGGAAGTTCCTGAGTTTTATCTTCATATTTGATGTCACTAGTTTAACATTTTTTAGTGTGTGTTTACAAACAAGTACACCTGTGTTAATACGTGTTGTACACAGATATAAAAGGATGTAATTATGGTAGAGAAAACAAATTTAGGAAAGAGTTATAGATTTATTTTTTTCAAATGAAAGTATATCTCCTTTCTCTGAGAATGGTTTTCTTTAGACATACCAGAAAATCTGAGCAGCATTCTGCTAGTTGATTTGGTTTTTTTAAGAGGATGAAACAGATGCTCCATTGATCCCCGATGTGGTTATTTATGTGGCTGGTTCTCTACACGAAGGGGAGAAGAGTTTGATTAATTACCATTAAATGTGACATGTCCCGTGGGTAATGAATTTCTTTTGTATCTGTTTTCTCCCTTTTTCGAATAAATGGGTGGCTGGCTATGTAATAGGTTCCAGTAAAGCAGTCTGCCTGAACCCTTAGTGGAAAATAAATGCAGCTTCTGCAAAAGCATAGGATGGCAGTGTTGTCAAGTACTTCGTTGGGGCCTGAGAGATGTGGTACCTGCCACTTTCTGCAGGATTGGAATCTTGAAGTCATTTTTCTGGGAGTTTGTTAAGGGTGTGGAGGTGTCTGTGCATCCTTGAAGGGCCTCCTTAGGCTTGGAGCTGCAGTCTGTTGCCAGGAGTAACAGTGTGAATTTGACACCCAGCCAAGAGCAAACCTATGGCTCTGATTCTGGTAACTCCCACTGTTGACTCTTCCCACTTGGGTTGTCATTGTGGCAGTTCATTAAATGAGTGCTCTCTAATTTGGAGTAACAATATCGTTTGATGTGGGTTTGCACATTCCCGCCCCCCCCCCCATTTGATTCAGTACTCTACAGCTGAGAGGCAGGTGTCAATTATGATAAAGTAAGATTCAGTGATTTGCCCACTGACATTAAATAGCATGTGACCAACTGAACCTTAATCCCAGGCCTTCTGAGCCCAAGTTGTTGCTCATCCTCTGTACCACATGCTTTTTTATACACTGTTGAATTGGATTTGCTCTTATTTTGTTGAGGATTTTTGTATTTATGTCCCTTAGGGATATTGGTTTGCAGTTTTCCTTTCTAGTAATACCTTTAATACTAGGGTGATGCTGACCTCATAGAATGAGCTAGGAAGTATTTGCTCTACTTTTTTTTTTTTTTTTTTTAAGATTTTATTTATTTATTTAACAGAGAAAGATGGTGAAAGATAGAACACAATTAGGGGGAGTGGGAGAGTGAGAAGCAGGCTTCCTGCTGAGCAGGGAGCCTGATGCGGGGCTCCATCATAGGACCCTGGGATCATGACCTGAGCAGAATACAGATGCTTAACCCACTGAGCCACCCAGCTGCCTTAAGAAAAGCAAATTATATCCATGTAGATAGAAGGAAAAATAATAAAAATTAGAGCACAAATCAATGAAATTGAAAAAAGAAAATCAACAGAGAAAATTATTGAAATCAAAAGCCGGTTCCTTATTGACATCTCAAAAACTGTGAAACTTAGCCAGATTAAGAAAAATAGAAAGAGGACTCAGATTATTAATATTAGAAATGAGAGAGGGGCCATCACTACTGATCGCATGGACATTAAGGATAATAAAGGAATACTGTGAACTAGGCACACAGATTTGATAACCTTAATGAAATGGACCAAGATCTTGAAAGACACAATCTAACCAAAACTCATGCAAAGAGAAATAGATCGTCTGAATAGGTCTATCCATTAAAGAAATTGAGTCAACAATCCTCTCAGTGGGGTGTCTGGTTCTCCTTCTCCCTCTGCTTCTTCCCCTTGCTCATGCTCTCTCTCTCTCTCTCCCTCAAATAAATAAATGATTTTTTTTTTTTTTTGGTTAAAGATTTTATTTATTCATTTGACAAATACAGATCACAAGTAGGCAGAGAGGCAGGCAGAGAGAGAGAGAGAGGAGGAAGCAGGCTCCCCGCTGAGCAGAGAGCCCTACGTGGGGCTCCATCTCAGGACCCTGGAATCATGACCCAAGCCAAAGGCAGAGACTTCAACTCACTGAGCCACCCAGGTGCCCCTAAATAAAAAAATCTTTAAAAAAATTTAATTTGCTTTTCTTTTTCTGTTTTTTTTTTTATTGTTTGTTTTTTGTTTTTTTTTTTAATGGTAGAGGTGTATATTACGGATTTTAGATCTTTCTTTCTTTCTTTTTTCTAATATACCCATTCGATGCTATAAATTTTTCTCTAAGCACTGCTTTTGGTGTATCTCACAGATTTTGAAAAGTTAGATTTTATTTTTGTTTAGTTTATTTTTAATTGATATTTTGTCTTTGACTCATGTGTTACTTAGAAGTGTTGTTTAACCTCATCATGTTCTTTTTTGTTCTTCAGCAGTATTGTACATCTCCTAAGATACATCTGGAGATGATTGTGGCCATTGATTCAAAACATTTACCTTCTAATGGTGAAGGAGGAGGTCGAAAGGGAGAAAGGAAGGACATAATAGCCATTGAGTTATTCTTTCATTGTCTGATTAACTTTGCTTATTTTCAAAATGGATTTTAAGCTGACAGTAAAACACAACACATACAATTGAGCCATTAAAAGATAAAAGTATATGATAAAATTGAGAAATTAGTTAGTTATACCAGAGACTAGTCCTCTCAAGTATTAGTAATTTCCCCTGGTCTAAAAAAGGAACTGGACAGTAGATAACGTCAGATTAAGGTTTCTGATAAATGTTGTAATTTCAAATCATTGATTGAAAAATGAGATGATGTCTTATAAGGAAAATTAAAGAATTTATCTTATATATTATTTCCCAAATGGTGGGTCTGCACAGAAGAGGACTGCAGTTTAATCTGTAGATAGGTTGCTTCCGCTTCCCTCCTTCCCTCTCTCTCTCTCTCTTCCTCCCTCCCTCCGCAACTTCCTTCCTTCCTTAGAGAGAAAGAGAATCTTAAGCAGTCTTCATGCCCAGTGGAGCCTGATGTGGGGCTCGATTTCATGACCCTGAGATCGTAACTGGAGCCAAAATCAAGAGTCAGATGCTCATTTGACTGAGCCACCCAGGTGCCCAGGTTGCTTACTTTCCATACAGACTGGTAACTTGACACTCATTTTCCTATTCTTTATATTCCATTTTGTCCTAAAAGAAAGACCGAGTGCTTAATAGGAACAAAGGATAAAAAAGAAAGATAGACAGTGAAGGTGAAAATCAGTGACCACTGTAACCTGAAGCCCACAGAAATGCATCAACAAGGTCTGCTCCTGTTATTGAGTATTGACCATGAATTTACATCTGAGCTTCATAGGTACCGCTGGCTCAACTTAAGGGGAGCCACAGGCTGAAACATTACATTGATTTAAGAGCAAGTGTCCTGAAGGGGCTGAGCCTCTCAGAAGCTGAGGTTGGGTCTTGGTTCATGGTGTTTGCAGACCTGAGCTACAGGAGTTTTAGAACCTTTTCCACAGTCTTCTGCCTGAAGTTTGACTTAGTGTTGTTTGCTTTTTCTAATTTCTCGTTTCTTCTCTTGGTTCAAATACTGAAGATCTAAAGACTCGCTTGCCTGCTCTGGAGATTTGTGAGAAGGTGGTATGAGTGGGGCAGCTTCCTCTGAATTCCTCTAGTGTAATCATTTCAAGTCACAGTGTCTATAAAGTTTAAAAGCAGACTGTTTATCCAGGATAAATAGTTCCTTTTGGGGAATGGAAGCCCGAGTGAAATTACTCCTGTGGGTTTCTGGGAAGAGGCCACTGTGTGACCGGGAAGACAGCATTCTGTGAACAACATTTTTACAATGGCTACAGTCATGATTTTCATACAGCTGATACTTTGAATGTTAGTGCAGGCCAAATACATAATGCCAGAGTACATTTTATAGAAGGGATTCTTTCAGGAGATTAAAGCAGTGAAGTTGAAGTATGAAACTCTGATGCTTATGGTTGATTTAGAGACACAATTGAAGCTACAGTTAGAAGCCTTTTTTCTTCTTCTTTAAATTGAGGTGGAATTCACACAACATATAGTTTATCATTTCAAGACATAAAATTCAGTGGCCTTTAGACTATTCAGTGTTGTGTGACCACATCATCTCTGGAGTTTAAGAGTTTTCATCACCCCAGAAGAACATGTCGTAGGCATTGTGTAATCAGTTGCCATTCCCTCTTCTCTCCATCCCCTGGCCACCACAAATCTGCTTTCTGCATTTGTGGATCCGCCTGTTCCGGATATTTTGTATAAAACAAAATATATTCCTAAATAATTTGGGGTGTTTTTCCCTTTTAGCTATTGTGAATTGTACTGCTATAAGCTTTTGTGAACAAGTATTTGAGTACCTGTTTTTAAAATTCTTTTGGATATGTACCTAAGAGTGCAATTGTTGGGTTATATGGTAATTCTGTTTAACTCTTTGAGGAACCACAAATCTTTTTTTCACATTTCCCAGTGGAATATATGAGGGTTTCTATTTCTCCACATCCTCAACAACACTTGGTTTTTGTTTTTGGTTTAAATGTTTTTCTTATAATCATCCTGGTGAGAGTGGAGTGGCATCTCAATGTGATTCCCCTATGTTTTTTCTTGATAATCAATGATGTTGGACATTTTTTTCATATGGTCATTGGCCAGTTATATATCTACTTTGAAGAAATGTCTATTCAGGGTCTCTTACCCATTTTTGAATTGGGTTGTTTGTTTTTTTGTTGTCAAGTTTTAAGAGTCCTTTATAATTTTTGAATATGAAACCCTTATTCAGTTCTCAACTGGATGTCCAGTTCTCAACAAAAAATTACAAAACATGCAAAGAAACAGAAAAGTATGACCTATTCACAGGAAGAAAAAAATGAACAGAAACCACCTACAAGGAAAAGGAGTCAAGGAACCATAGATAAATATAACTAAAGGAAATGAGGAGAGTGATGGATGACCAAGTAGGGAACATCAGCATGGGGATAGATAAAGAGCAATGAAATAGATATTCTGGAGCTGAAAGCTACAATAGCTGGAAAAAAAAAATCGCTACAAGCATTTAGCAGGAGATTTGAATAGAAGATAGAATCAGCAAATGTGAATATAGGGCTCTAGTGTGAGGAGCAGAAAGCAAAACGAGTGAAGAAGAATGAGCAGTGCCTAAAGGACCTATAGAACAGCATCAAGCTTACCAATATCTGTATTATTGGGAATCGTAAAAGAAGAGAGAAAGAAAAGAGCAGAAAGATTATCTGAGGAAAAAATGTCTGAAAACTTCCCAAATTTTGTGAAAGATGTGATTGTACACCTTCAGGAAACTCAAAAAACTCTAAGTAGGATACATTCAAGGAGATCCACATCTAACACGTGATAATCAAGCTGTTGGAAGACGAAGACAAAGAGAGAACTTGGAGGGAACTTGGTACGTGCCAAGAGAAATTGACTTGTCACATACAAGGAGTCCTCAGTAAGATGAACAGCCAGTTTCTCATCAAGACCACAGAGGCCAGAAGGTGTCAGAAGGTGCATTTTAAGTGCTGAAAGAAAAAAAAAAAGTGTAATCCAATAGCTCTATATTTGGCAAAACTGTCCTTCAAAAATGAGGGTGAAATGAAGGCGTTCTCAGGTAAACAAAAGCTAAGGATGTTCATTGCTGGTAGACCTCCCCTGCAAAGAATGCTAAAGGGAGTCCCTCAGGCTGAAACAAAGACACTAGATAGTAACATGAAGTCATTTGGAGAAATAAAGATCCATCAGTAAAGGTAACTGTAGGTAAATATAAAACTAGTATTATTATAATTTTAGCTTGGAGTCTCTTTGTTTTTCCTATAAGATTTAAAAGATAAATGTCTAAAACAATAATGATAAACCTATGTTAACTGGTGCACATTGTATTAAAACATATAATTTTTAAAAATTTAAAAACATTTTAAAAATAAACATATAATGTATTATTAGCCCCAGGGGCACAGGTCTGTGAATCATCAGGCTTATACACTTCACAGCACACACCATAGCACATACCCTCCCCAATGTCCATAACTCCACCACCCTCTCCCTCCCCCTTCCCCCCAGCAACCCTCAGTTTGTTTTATGAGATTAAGAGTCTCTTATGGTTTGTCTCCCTCCCGATCCCATCTGGTTTCATTTATTCTTTTCCTACCCACCAAACCCCCCACATTGCATCTCCACTTCCTCATATAAAAAATTTAATTTTTGACAATAACAGCATGAAGTGGGAGTACAAAGCTGGTTAGAAATAGGTACACAATGCATTTATTGAAAGCTAAGTTGGTATCAGTTCAAATAGGTTTGTTTTAAACTTAGGATATTAAGTATAATCCCCAAGGTAACCACTAAGTAATCAATATAATATATCACATTAATAGAACAAAATGAAAAAAAAAAACACATAATCATCTCAACAGATGCCAAAAGAACATTTGACAATATTCAGTACTCTTTCATAACAAAAAGAGTCAGAAGACTAGGAGAAGGGAACTTCCTTCTCATGACAAAGGGCGTTTATGAAAAATCCCCAGCTAACATCATACTCAGTGGTGAAAGACTGAAGGCTTGCTCCCTGAGAGCAAGAACAGGATAAGGATGAGGGCTTTCATCGTTATTATTCAACATTTTACTAGAAGTCCTAATCAGAGCATTCAGGTTAGGAAGAAAAGTAAAAGGCATCTAATCAGAAAGGAAGAAGTAAACCATTTTCTGTTTGCAGATGATGTAATTCTACAGATAGAAAATCCCAAAGAATGCACATACACACGTATATACAAACTACTTGAACTAACAACGAAATCCATCAAAATTGTAGGGTACAAGATCAATATACAAAAAAATCAGTTGTGTTTCTACACCAGCAATGAACAATTCTAAAAGGAAGTTAAGAAAACAAAAGACATAAAATATCTTGGAATAAATTTAACTAAGGAGGTGGAAGACTGATACACCGGAAACTATAAAATATTGCTGAAATAAATTAAGACCTAAATAAATGGGAAGACCTCCATGTTTATTGACTGGAAGACTTAATATTGTTAAAATGACAGTATTTTCCAAAGTCTTATACAGATTCAAAGCAATACCTATCAAAGCAGAAATGGGTCCCCTCCCCCATAGAAAAAGAAAAGCCAATCCTCAGATTCATATAAAATTTCAAAAGACCCTGATTAGTGAAGCAATCTTGAAAAAGAACAAAGTTTGAGGATTATACTTCCTGATATAAAGTTACCAAAAAACCGTAGTTATCAAAACTGTGGTACTAATAGAATAGAGTTAAAGATCCAGGAATAAATCCAAGCGTCTATGGCCAGTTAATTTTCAAGGAAGTTCCAAAGACCATTGATTTAATGGAGACGAAGAAAGGATAGTCTCTTCAAATGGTGCTGAGACAATTGGAGAACCACATGCAAACGAAGGAATATTGAGCTCGCTTAATCTACAAAAATTAACTCAAAAGGAGTAGGATTTAAATATAACAGTCACAACTATACACCTACTAGAAGAAGCCATAGGGGTCAATCTTCATGATCTTGAGCTTTGCAGCGGATTCTTAGATTTGACACCAAAAGCATGTGCAACAAAAGAAACAAATAAATTGGGCTTCATACAAATTAAAAATTTTTGTTAATCAAAGGACACTATTGAGAAAGTAGAAAGACAACCCACAGAATGGGAGAACATATTTGTAAATCATATACTTGATAAGACACAAGTTCCCAAGTTTTCTTAATTGACCTTCGGTTCACTAGATTTCATGATTCATTCAGCTTTCATTTTCTCTGCAAAGCATTGTAACTGCTGTCCACAGCATGCCGAACTAACAGGAGCAGCCACTGACTACTGAGGTAGACCTGTGCACTAGTGCTTCCTCTAGTTGCGTTGTATGTTTACCATCAGCGAGCTGTATCTGTGTTTGTGCACATTTGACTTAATGTTGGATTCTATAAAACAAATGTGAGAGCAAAAAGATAACTCTAGGAAAACAAATATTAATGCTTTGAAAAAACTCCAGAATAAGTTAAAAAAATTTTTTTTTAATTTTGAAGAAGTCAAACCATTGTAAACTATTGTGAAAAAATTGTAACAGTGCCATAAGGATTCTGCATTTCAGATTACTTGGCAAGTACCTTTATTAACTTACAAGAAAGAAACCCAATTGGAAAGGTATAAATATGCATTATGGAGGTAGTTTATGGAAGAAACAAGGTATGTAATAGCAATCAGCAGAGTCCTATACACAAAGAAGACACCTTGGTCCTATGTGTAGAGACTGGTGAATAAACATATATTCATATGTTTAAATGAAGAGAAGATAATATTTATGTAATTTTTATGATTTTTACCAGCTAACCGACTCTGATAACTAACTGTCCAGTTTGATCATTCTGGGTAAAGAGAAGTTTTTGCTGTATCTCTTACTCCAAATATAGAGACTACATCTCTAAATCCATTTAACTGCAAGGAATTTTGTTATCCCTCATAACAGACATTTCTGTGATAGATTTCAGGCCTAGTTGACTTGGCAGCTCTACAGTGTTATCAGTGAGCTATCTTTTCCACCATCTTCAATGTGTTTGCCTTTGGGTTGCCCCTTTCTAGATTGCAAGGTGGTTGCAATATTATCCAGAAGTAGAAAGAGTTCCAGACATTCTTCTGTTTTCCTTAGAGGAGCAGGGAAGCCTATCCCCAGAAACTTCCATAGCGGACCCTCCCCGCCATGTCTCATTGGCCAGAAGTGGGTCACCTGCCTACCCTTAACCCTAAAAGGAACATGAGAGAACATTTTGACTGGCTTAGAGTTTACCTCACCACACTTTAACCCTGAGTGAGTAGTTAACTCTGGATTGGTGGAATCAGGGTGGATAGCCAAATGAAGTTAAATTCTGCCAACAATAATGACAGGTCAAAGTGGCAATTGCAAAGGTAACTGCCTTTCTGTCACTAAATAGTTACAGAGGGACAGCAAATCCTTCATGTGGTCTTTCCTGAGTGTTACTTTCCACAACCAAGTTTTTTTTTTTTTTAAAGATTATTTATTGATTTATTTATTTGACAGAGAGAGAGAGAGAGAGAGATATCACAGTAGACAGAGAGGCAGGCAGAGAGAGAGAGAGAGAGAGAGAGAGAGAGAAGCAGGATCCCTGCTGAGCAGGGAGCCCGATGCGGGACTCGATCCCAGGATCCTGAGATCATGACCCGAGCCGAAGGCAGCGGCCCAACCCACTGAGCCACCCATGTGTCCCACAACCAAGCTTTTGATAAGAGCTGAGCCACAGGGAATTCAAGATCATCCTCTCTTTCTCTTTCTTTCTTTTTTTTTTTTTTTTAGATTTTATTTATTCATTTGACAGACAGAGATCACAAGTAGGCAGAGTCAGGCAGAGAGGTGGGAAGGGAAGCAAGCTCCCCGCTGAGCAGAGACCCCCGATGCTGGGGCCGATCCCCAACTCTGGGATCATGACCCGAACTGAATGCAGAGGCTTTAGCCCATTAGCCACCCAGGTGCCCCTATTCTCTCTCTCTCTCTCTTTTTTTTTTTTTTTTAAGGATTTTATTTATTTATTTGACAGAGAGAGATCACAAGTAGGCAGAGAGAGAGAGGGGAGGAAGCAGGCTCCCTGCTGAGCAGAGAGCCCGATGAGGGACTCGATCCCAGGACCCTGAGATCATGACCCGAGCCGAAGGCAGCAGCTTAACCCACTGAGCCACCCAGGCGCCCCCCCTATTCTCTTTTTTAATGAGCCCCCAGAGTTGAGCTATTCAACATGATTGATCAGGAATATATTCATATCCTTCTAGCAGTCATCTGAGGGGTGGCAGGTTGCTGTCTCTTTCAAAATGTATGAGAAGTTTGGGAATCAGACTTGAGTAGATGGCCACCTCATCTTCACATGGAAGAGGTCAGTAGTAAACTTTACCAACGAATGATTATGGCTGCCCTGGATGCTTTTCTCTCATTGCCCTTTTGGTCATAACAGCCCTTTCCATTTGGAGACTTCTTTCCCGCTTTATGTGATTTTGCTAAGGATAACAATCATGTTGATCCTTGTCTCCATCCCCTGCCTCCCATTGCTTATAACAAAAGTAAGTGTGTGCTGAGGCTTGGCCAATTAGAGATCCCAATCTCCTACACGGCTGGTCTTCCAGGCTACAATGATAGTGTTCAGGGAAAGGCATCTGATCTAATCAGGCAAATGGGAATTCTCCCCAGGACTTTTGTGGTAAACGAGAACCTGGAGTTTATTTCCTGGGTCACATGGAAGGCACACAGAGAGTCAAGAGAAAGAAGCCATTAGGCAAGGAGACACAGAGATAAGCAGAGACTTGATAAGGTGTGTGGTGGGTGAGTTTCCTGACAGTACTGAGCCCTGACTCGTGTTTTCCTCTGTGCTCAATGCTATCCAAAATTTCTGTCTGCCTAGATAAGCTGCTATGTCTTCTGTTTTGCTTAAGCTGACTTGAGATGGGTTTCTGTCACGTGTAATTTCAAACGTCCTGATTAACACACTGTTTGAGGAAGGATCTGAGGATAGAGTCATGCTTTTTCTTAGAATGGTCACTCTAATACCTGGCTTAATGAACCCCTGGGGTGCCAGTGTTCTGTAGTGAAGGGCACACTGATGTTAAATCTTCCAAAGCTGTATTACTGTCAATCATGACCATAGGGAAAATAGTCTCAACTTGGAAAAAGTTACTAGCCAATTATAAGTACTGTAGCTTGTTCCCATTAAATGTTTTAGAATAAGCAAGTTGCAGAGGTTTTCCCTAAGAGATGTTATTCCAGTTACATGTTGGAAGATAGAACACATTTGGGGAGAAGCACCAGATTAGTTTTAGAATAGGTGACCTTGAGTTACTGTCGGTGAACTAATTTGGTATCAGGAGTTATCTGTCTTGGCTGTTCATAAACACATAACCATATAAACAGTGTGGAGAATACTCATTTTTAGTTTATAGCTGGGATCCATGCACACAGGGGCGTTCCTATTGTCCTCAGTTCAAAACAAACGTGAGTGGAATTCCAATGAGTAAAGGAGAGAGGATGGGAACTGACGGATTGGAAATCTGAGGACAAAGGATATGAGGTTAAGATCTGCCCAAAGACTGTCCACACTCTGGAGAAATTCTGGTGCTGTCACAATAAAACAGGCCTTTGGAACTCGGTGTGTCCTGATACACTTGGGAGGAAGCACTGAACTAAACGGAACCTGGAAGGAATAAGAATGTCGGAAGGATCTAGCATTTTTTTCTGTCTGTAGGATTGCAGCAGAGTTAGAACTTGTGCTTGTTTCCTCAAAGACGACAAGTAAGGGACAAGTACGGAGAAGCAAAGTGGGTACCCAGTCCAGTTTCAGAACAAGAATATGAAGTTAATGTAGTAAAGCAAATGTTTCAGTGTGGCAGTTGCTCAAACTCTTTAATTGTATTGAAAACGGGCTGCCATTACTCTGTAATGATGGCAAGAGACCGGGAAATGACCCAATTTCAGCACTGCCTGGTCTGTTCCCAGTACAGTGTTTTTAGTCATCCTGGCATGCTGTGGATTGACAACAAGATCATATGTTGTTCAAGACCATTAATAATGGACAGAAAAGCCCCAAACAAAAGTCTTCTGAATAATTTGGGGTTTCTGAAAAGGCAAAGTAGATCAGTAATCTCCTGAGCTCTGCACCATCTGCAGACCAATATCATTTATGTAGAGCTGGATGTTGAAAGAATTAGTAGTCAGACTTGAAAAAGCTTTCTTAATAAATTAGGACAGATTATGCTATACTCAAGAGACTGATAGCCTGCCAAGATTTGGTCAGTAACTTTTATTTAAAGGTGTTCTACCATATGGTTTTCTCAGAAAGCTAAAGATCAGATTCTAGCACATTTGCAAATAATAAATTGTGTTCTTAAATGAGGCTAGGCATGGCCTCTATTTTGGGGATAGAATTCAAATGGAGTTATGGAAAATGGGGGAAAGGAATTGACCTGGGAGGGGAGTATATAGAAAGGGTGATTTTTTTGGATAGGATAGTTAATAAAATATTTACTGTGACTACAGGGCTGTACAGAAGTCTTCTATGACCTTCACCAGAAAAAAAAAAAAAATTAAAAAAGGACCTATCTTAAAAGAGTGCTGGATTTCAGAACATAAGCATATGAGGCCAGTTTATGGGAAGAGATTTAGAACTATGGCAATAATTTCTTAAATTTATTTACAAACCACCTTGGTCACCTGGGACAGAGGACAAAAATACAAAAGAGAAATCCAATATGACATTCTCTTAGCATTTAAGGCAAAGATGAAACTTAAATAATCTTCAACAATAAGTACATTTTTTTTCAGCTGAGATTTCCTGCCCAAATTAACACTGCTTAATTTGGTGACTTGTAGCACTATTCATATGTTATGATAACTATTTCTAATTTTTAAAAAGAAGTCAATAAGGAGTGAGAAATGAAAAAAAAAGAGACAAGTTTTTTAAAAAATTAAAACATGTTATGTAATTTTTAACTCAAATTCTCCATTTATTAACTTCTTCCAGTTAACACTTGCATTTATTTGTGTTTGATATACTATCTGATTAGTATTAAAAAGTTATCTAATGTATTTTTATTTCCGTATCATTATACCTTGTTAAATGATGTGGCAGATGATCTGAGATTCATGTCCTATTTTGTGGGAAATGCTTTCTTGGACTATTAAATCAATAAGGGGCATCTATGATCTTTTTTCTTTTTTTTTTATTGAATTAACATGGAGATATCTTCAGGAGTACATCATGGTGATTTAATGTTTTTATACAATACAAAACGACCACCTCTATAACCTTGTTACCCTCTGTCATTATACAAAGTTATTACAATGTTACTGTATTTCCTATGTATGTGTGTATATGTATGTACACACACACTATACACACACACATATGTCAGGATGGCTAGCATCAAAAAGATGAGAAATAAGCATTGGTGAGGATGTGGAGAAGAGGGAGCACTGGTGTGCTATTGGTGGAGTGTAAATTGGTGCAACCACTACGGAAGATCTATACATTGTTGAAAGTGGAGAATTTTTTTTTTTTAAAGATTTTATTTATTCATTTGTGTGAGAGAGAGAGCACAAGAAGGGGGACAGGCACAGGGAGAGGGAGAAGCAGGCTCCCCGCTGAGCTGGGAGCCCGATGTGGGGCTCAGTGTTGGGGTTCGATGTGGGGCTTGATCTCAGGACTAGTAGTGATCATGACCTGAGCCAAAGGCAGTCGCTTAGCCACCAGAGCCCGTCAGGCAGCCCTGGAAGTGGAGTATTAAAGTTCCTTACTATTACTGTGTTGCTGTCTACTTCTCCTTTCATTTCTGGTATTTACTTTATATATTTTGGTGCTCTGTGTTGGGTGTATAAATAATTGTAAGGTGTGACATTTACAAGACCAGTGCTCTAACCCCTGAGCTACAGAGCCCCGCTGGTGTGACATTTACAAATGAGAAACAACCTCTTGGGAACTTAAGAGCTAGGAAAGACCAAGGCAGACATGGTAATTTAGGGAAGAAAGACTCAGGATCTGCCTTCCTGTACCGAGGTCTGACTGATGGCGAGCATTGTCTCCTTAGGTTGCTGGCTCTGGAATTGTTAGCCTTTTGCCTTGTGCTGGGTTCTGGCTCATCTGTGGGTCCTTCATCAGAGCACAGGAACCAAGATTAAGTTAATGGCTTTGTGTGGCCCCGGGCTGGAGCTATAGGTCCAAGTATGGGAGGTGAGAAAGAACAAGCTGCTTTCAGCTTGCCGTATCAGTGAACAACAACACACCATTGATCCACTCTCATTGGTTGAACCAAAAATTCAGCTGTGTGATTTCATAGAAAACCTCTCAGGATCATAGTTTGACTTACTACACAACGCTCAGAATTAGGAGCCCAGCAAATTGGTAATTTGGAATTGGAGCCCACTGACTCTGGAACCAGGTAAGGCCAGTCTCTCAGGATTGTCTGGATCCTGGCAGAGACAGAGCAGAGCCAACGGGCAGCTTAAAGGTGAGAAAAGCCCTTTTGCCCTACCGGTTAGGTCATATGCTGTTCCCCTCCCAACCAATCTTCCCTAAAAACTTCCTATAATTTTAAAGAAACATTCCTCTTAAAACTTCTGCCCCAAGATAAATCCAGGAAACCTTTAAAACAATGATTTTTCCTCCAGTTGGATTTGGATCACAGGCATCTCTGTGGCAGTATCAGACATTGTTTGGGAGGAATACAAATAGCCCCTAGCATGGAACAACCCTTGTACAAATAAATACTTAATAAATCCTACTTGAGGAGAGTAAATGAGATGGGAAGCAAACTCCTTCAGCCATTGGCACCACTGGAAGCATTCATTAAGCTCTTTACCTTCATGGGGCACTGAGCCAGGGATGGTACAAAATACATTGGCAGATGTGACTTCTGCCCTTGGAGACTGAGAGCACCATTTGTGGGCTTATTCTTGTGTGAAATTTACCTTGGTTGTCATTCTCAACTGACAAACAAGTAAATCGTGGTTGGGGAAAGGAATAATGGTGGCCAACAGCGCACTAGCATTGAGGTAGACTGCATCCTAGGGCTCCTTTTCTGTTGACTCCACATTTCCTTCCCACTGAGCTTCTAAAAGTACTTTTAAAATAGTGTAATTGACACAGTTACTCTTTATGTTTTTTGTACAGGTATAAATACATTTAAAGAGATCCAGCCCCCCCCGCCCCCCGCTGTGGGTTTACATCTCTTTCTTTCTTTCTTTCTTTCTTTTTTTTTTTTTAATATTTTATTTATTTATTTGAGAGAGAGACAGTGAGAGAGAACATGAGCGAGGAGAAGGTCAGAGGGAGAAGCAGACTCCCCATGCAGCTGGGAGCCCTATGTGGGACTCGATCCCGGGACTCCAGGATCATGACCTGAGCCGAAGGCAGTCATCCAACCAACTGAGCCATCCAGGCGCCCCTACGTCTCTTTCTTGACAAGTTGTGATTTGGATTGGAAATATCAGTTTGGTCAAGCACCGAATTCTCTCCCTCTCTCTCTCTCTGTCTCTTTTAATTGTCAGGAAGCAAAAACCTCTTGGGAGACCCAAATATTATTATTATTATTATTATTTTTAAATTTTTATTTTATTTATTTGACAGAGAGAGAGATCACAAGCCGCCAGAGAGGCAGGCAGAGAGAGAGAGGGGGAAGCAGGCTCCCTGCTGAGCAGAGAGCCCAATGTGGGACTCGATCCCAGGACCCTGGCATCATGAACTGAACCGAAGGCAGCGGCTTAACCCACGGAGCCACCCAGGCGCCCCCCAAATATTATTCTTACAACTGAGAGTATTAAAACATTTCTGGTCTTGGGACAAGGTTGGGAACTCAGGTTTGGTCTCCTCTTCTGGATTTTTCCTTTTCTGTGCTCTTGCATACCTCTGACTTCTTTAACTGATTCCTTCCACATGTTGCACGAGACCCCACTTGTCAGCATTTAAAAAAAAAAAAATTTATTTATGCGGCGCCAGGGTGGCCCAGTCAGTTAAGCATCTGACTCTTGGTTTGGACTCAGGTCATGATCTCATGGTCCTGGGATCAAGCTCTGTGCTCGGTATAGAGTCTGCTTCAGATTCTTTCTCCTTCCCACTCACTTTCTCTCTTTCAAATGAATAAACCAAATCTTCAAAAAAAAAAACACTTATTTGAAAATAATTTTAGATTTATAGAAAAGTTACAAAAATAATATGGAGAGTCCCTCAGTCTCTTTGAGGATATGTGTGTGTGTGCACACACCCACACATTCATACGTGTATATATTTATTTTTTCCTCCTTTTTTGGGGATAAATGCATAGGAGTAGAATGGCTTGATCTTAGTGTAGATATACGTTTACCTTTATATGAAATTGCCAAACCTATTTCCAAAATGGTTGTACTGTTTTATAGTCCCACCAGTAATATATATGAGTTCCTGTTGTTCCCCATCTTTATGTTTGTCCATCTATTTAAATTTTAATCATTTTGGCTGGTGTATAAATGGTATAATGATGTTGAGTACTTTTTTCACGTGCTTATTGGCCAATTCCATATCTTCTTTTGTGAAGAGTCTTTTTATATGTTTTGTCCATTTAAAAAATTGAGTTGTCTTTGCATACCAGTATTTGCATACCAGTCCTTTGTCAGATAGATGTTTTCCAGACCTTTACTCCCAGTCTGTGACTTAACCTATTCATTTTGTTAACTGTGTCTTTGGTGAGAATTTCTAAATTTGGACAAAGTCTTATTTATTATTTTCCCTATATTACTGCATTCTGTGACCTGAGAAGCCTTTGTCCACCTGGAAGTCATGATGATAGTCTATATTTTTCTCTAAAACTAGATGGTTTTAGCTTTGACATTTTTATCTGTATTACATTGCAAATTAGTTTGTGTGAGTCATGTGAGATATAGGGGTCTAGTTGATATTTTTCCATATAGATATCCAGTTATCACAGCATCATTTGTGGAAATGATTTTTTGTTACCTCTTGGATTGCTTTGGTACATTTGTTGAAAATCATGGCTGTAAATGTGGGACTTTCCTTCTGGGGCTCTCTATTCTGTTCCCTTGATCTACTTTGAGCACTCTTGTCCTGTGCCATTATTAATAGTTATATATTTCATAAATGTCCATAATCACATGGAATTATTTTACTGTTGAAGGACCTTTAAAAGTTTATAATTTTTGCTGTTAAAAACAATACTGTGATGCATATTATTTATGCTGTTTAATTTTTGATTATTTATGTTGTAAGTGGCAGAAATAATTTATAAAAAAAAATTCAAAGTAAATATGTACAAGTATGTCACTGTTTAACTTTATATAGTATATTCTAATTTTTAGTTCCGTGACAAATGAGAGTGCCTGCTATTGGTGAAAAGGTAGAGCAAGGGGTGCCTTGGTGGCTCAGTGGGTTAAAACCTTTTCTGCCTTCCGCTCAGGTCATGATCCCAGGGTCCTGGGAACAAGCCCTGCATTGGGCTCTCTGCTTAGCGGGGAGCCTGCTTCCTCCTCTCTCTCTCTCTCTCTCTTCCTGCCTCTCTGCCTACTTGTGATCTCTGTCAAATAAATAAATAAAATCTTAAAAAAAAAAAAAGGAAGTAGAGCGATCACTGTGACCAGCAGCCACGAAGTGCCTATCCGCTGGGAGAAGATTCTCCTTGTTTCTCAGTGTCTTCGATGGATTGCTTCTATTGTATTGTCAACCAAAGGTATTAGAGTAGAGAAATATAAAGTCTAAAAACTTCAAAAGGTCTGAGAACTTCCTGTTATCCATGGTTCCATAATACATCATAAACATGTATTTGCATGCATGTCAAGTGATTGAGAATGGGAGGCAGACTTTGACCAATTGTCTAAGGGTAGTCACTCAATTATGGAAATAGGATAGCAGTCGTAACTCTCATCTTATATGCTGTCAGATGTGAGAGGTTATCTGTCACAAACTTTTTTATATGGCAATCAGCAAGACATTTAGTTGTGTAAATGATCCCCAAGGTGGATGTTTTTATTTTATGTGGATATATAAATAAAATCCTACCACTATGTGAAGTGTTTGTAAATGCTTAGCTTCTTTACTTGATAATTTATTCACTTCCAAGAGCAGTTTGTGGTGGATAGGCCACCCCAGACATCATTTTAACTATTTGTGATGCTTTCCTTGGGGACAATAGATTTGAAAGGAAAAACAGTTATTTTGGGTGAATATTTAATATATTTTTCATGTTCTCAGAACTTTGCTTTTTTTCCCATCTGGAGAGTGAATTAATTGCACATCATGATCTTTTAAAAGGTTCTGATGTGTTTACAATAACAAAAATTAATATCTGTGATGGAAAGACTACTGTACTGGAAAACTGTGGTTCTCATAAATTATTAAATTATCTCTGCAGTCTAATCAAAGTTTGATAGCTGCAGCTTGTGGCAGCCTAGATTTGGGCAAAGCAGAACGACAGCGGCCAATGCATACAGCAGGACCGTAGGAACTCTGTAAGAATGGGTTCTTCGTGCTTTTATGTATGCCATTTAATTTGTCAGTAGGTTAGAGATGTCAGCTATTTTTAATGAAACAGAAGCTCTTGTCTATGGGAAGCTTTCACTATCAAACTATGGTTGATTATAAAAAACTGGAATCTTCCAGAACGACTTCCCTTTTTTTCTGAGGGGTGACAGGAAAGAATATAACACAGTAAGTCAAAAAGCCATTTACCCAGGTGGCTCAGTCAGTTAAGTGTCCACCTTTGGCTCAGGTCATGATCTCAGGGTCCTGGAATCGAGTCCTGCATGGCATCGGGCTCCCTGCTCAGCAGGGAGTCTTCTTCTGCCTCTCTGCTGCCTGCCCCCCTGCTTGTGCTCTCTTGCTCTGTCAAATAAATAAGTAAAATTCTTAAAAAAAAAAAAAATGCCATTTACCCTCCATTCTAGCTCCATGTTGATGGCAGCCTTCAGTGCTGATCCTGTTGCCAGGTCATTGTGGACCCAAGGCATGGGGGGCCATTGGAACCCAGCTGCCTTCTGAATTCAACTCACGAGATGGTTTGAGATAGACTTGTTGGTTTCAGTTGTATTGGTTTTGAGGTTTTGAGGTGTGTCCCAGAGTGAGTTGCAGGAGTCCTGGACTGAATTCAATCTCTGGTTATTCTTAATGAAAGAATCTCTCCCCTTTCTCACAGAACCAGATGGATGTCCTCAGTGGTTCTCTGCTCAGGAATCTGCCCTGGGAAGCCAGTGGAGATTGAACTAGGTTGAGTGAAAGGGCGGTCACAGCTGGCTGCACATTTCCTTCAGCATCCAATTTTCCAGTCCCCTGCCTAGTCTCCTAATGAGAAATAAGCCAGAAAATGGGACAGAAAAAAACCAAAACCAAACCATAAAACAAGTTTAAGATGAATTTCATCCTTTGGCTCTCTAATCTTCTCATCATATCAGCCTTTGTTCAATAACTTTCGATTACGTGTGTTTTATTTTTAAAATTGGTTTATGTGCTCCCCCCTTGTTAAGTAAGAGCTGGGAGATGTGTTTGCTTGTATAATTCTTAAGTGCAAGCTTAAAATTAAGAATATTTTGGTTCTCCTTCCTTCCCTTTATGCTGCGATCTTTAACATCCCCACCGTGGTGTGTGTGTTTGGTTTGTGATCAATTTAGCTGTTGGGTGTTTGTGGTTTTCTCAAGCTGACTCTTGCTGCTAATGAACATGATCATTTATACAGTGTCACTGTAGTAGAGGCATGTTAAATAATTGATTGGGCCATGGCAGGTAGAGAACGGCAAATGCAGTCCCTTTGTTGCTATGGAAATACATTTGGTTTAAGGAGACTGTCATTTGGACCACATGGGTCTGGTGTGTGCGACATAATTGCCTGTGGTTGAGGCAGTTGGAGGGGAAAATCAACTTAAGAGGAGATGGCATTTTGAAGCAAATTAATATATATTTTGGAGACTTCTTGGACTTACCATTGTGGAGTGACTTATTCTTTTTTATTAAAAGGCTCATTCTTAGCTAATGCATCAGCACAGAGAACGAGTCAAGTGACAGATTTGTTTACTTGCTAACATGGTGAGATCTGATCATTTATTGTGTAAAATGGTTATTGTGTGAGGTTTACGTTCTTCGCTCTATTATCCCTAGGAGGGCTCCCTGTAAGTAAAATTGATGCCATATTTATTAACAATCCTGAAAGGAAAGGACAACATATTTTTTCTCTTTCGTTCTCCATTAAAAAAAAAAAAAAAACAAAAGCAAAATAAAACACAAACCCTTAAGTCCTTAAAGGTAGGGGCTATATTTAGGTATTCTTTCAACATATATTTCTTGTGCATTCAACTTGGTGCTCTAAGGGTTTGGAAGTATAGTATGAGCAGTATGAGCAGAACAGATGTGGTCCCTGCCCTCAGTGGTTAGGTGCTAGTGGACCATGTCCACTTTTCTTTGGGTCCCCCTTTAGCACCATCCTTGCCTCATAGAAACTGTTCTCAATAGGTATTTGACAAACTTTTGGAATAGTTCCTTCTTCTTCCTTCCCACTTTAGTCTCTCAAGATGTATTAGTACAATCTGTCAATAAGCAACACAAAAGTAAATGAACGCTTAAGCAACATAAGCACATATCTTCTTTCTGCTGATCCGTGCCCTTCCTGTCTTCTGTGGCTTAACTCAAGTTCTGCCTCTGCCATAATGCCAGCCAGGCCAATAACGGTCTCTTTCTGGATATTGTACTCAGTCAATGTGACATGTTTTGTCTTGTTGTCTTCTTTATTACTTAATTTTTCTTTTTTAAAAAACTTTTAAATTTTATTTATTTATTAGTGAGAGAGAGAGAGAGAGAGCGCGCACCAAGCAGGGGGAGCAGCAGGCAGAGGGAGAGGAAGGCTCCCTGCTGAGCAAGGAGCCCAATGTGGGACTCCATCCCAGGACCCTGGGATCATGACCTGAGCCAAGGCAGATGCTAACTGACTGAGCCGCCTAGGCGTCCCTACTTAATTTTTCTTGTATTCTTGCCATACCTTTTAGATGTGTTGGGGCAGAAAAAAAGCTAACAGCCAGTGGTTAATTCCTAGCACATTTATTTTGTAGAGAAGGAATCAGGCCTGTAGAGATTAAAGATAACTGTTTTGTAGAGGAATCACAACTGGTGTCCAAGTGTCCAGACTCTAGGATCTCTTCTCTTTCTTTACTCTTAAGTAGAAACATCAGCAAGTGCTATGTTCTCAACTTGGAGCAGGAGTCTTGTGACCATGGGTGATGGCTGGGTTGGTTAGGACAGTGGCTGGATGCACCATTGGGTGTTTTAATTTGAAATGTTGAGCAGCTGGAAGCCACTAGAGGCAGCTGAGAAGAAGCTTAATGTGAGCAAATTAACATTCAAGGGAAGGTGAAAGAGATACTTGCTGCTGTGAGTCAGTATGGTTGGGATCACGGAGGGGTGCGAGAAATGACCTTGGAAGAGAAGTGCTACCCATTTGACACATGGAAAACTGAGGGTCTTTGATTTTGAGCTAAGACGCGACAATAAATACATGATTAAAAAAAGAAATCAAATTCTCAAATGGCATGTTGGCTCCCATATCTTTTGATCAAAGATTTTCTGATGAATTTTGATGATTATTTTATTTTTCACCTCCTGAGGAATCGTTCTAGTATTACTTACCCCCCCCATTCTAGTCCTGGCCCTTTAGGTTGAAATTAAGAGAAACCACTACTTGATTAAGTAAAAAGGGAAATTTATTGAAAGAGTTCTGATACCTCAAGGAACTCCAGCTCAGGCTGTGCTCAGACCAGGAACTGGAATGCTGGCTCAGCATTCTATCCTGTTTTTCTTTTCCTCAGACTAAACTGGCTTTCATTCCACCTAGCTCACCGGGGCTGCTTTATGCCTCCCGAGTTTATGTTCCAGTTATTGAAGCAACTAGAGAAACTCGTTTTGCATTTTCCAATTCTGGTTTAAATTCCTGGGGGTGAGGGAATTTGGTTTTGCTGGGAGTTCAGCAAGGGAGGGAGGCAGGGCAACCAGGCTCCTGTGGTGCCAAAAAGAGTCCCCAAGTCCTGCCCTTGAATTTAACTCTTCATTATGCTTATAGTGTATGGGGGGGGGGCAGAGGGAAGAGAACCTGTTCAGATACCACCCACAAATTAAAATCCCTACTTAAAGTTGCCCAGATTCCTGAAAAGTTATTCGCCATCTGCTGAATAAACATTTTGAATTCTCTCTGCGGCATAACGAAGAGTTAAATTTCGTCCATTTTTATTGATTTCATCATCTACGAATAATTGCAGAACCTTAGCTTTTCCATGAACCTGGTCATTTTGCTGCTCACCTCTCTGCACTTTTTAAGCTGTATCAGAAAGTGAGGTGTTTGTTTTTTGGGGTAACATGGCGTGAAGGTTAAAGGTCTGCAGTGCTTTAGCATCATGTCTTGACAATTAAAATGTGAATTTTGGGGCATTAAGAAATTTTGTTCACGACAGACTGCCTTCTTTGGATTGTTGTTTATATCCTTCCCGGAGTGGTTTAGAAATGAATAACCTTGAGATGTTCAGACCTCAGAAGGTTTACGGGTTTCAGAGATTCTGATTTTATTTATAGGCTGCAAGAAAACACTCAATGAAGTTCGTTGTGATTCACTGCTTATCACCTTGAGCTCTTGCCACTCAGTGCTGGGAAGGCGCTGAGTCTTGTACAGTAAGAGAACAGAATGAAACCATGTAGCTCGAAACAGAAGCCCAAGCGTCGTTAGCTCAGGCACTGCTCATAGCATACTGAACGGACCCAGGCCAGTGGCTTCAGATCTGAATTGTTTTGCTTACTCCCACCCCTGTGAGAAGCCAATACTTTGTCAAAACAGCAGCTGCTTTGGGCCTGGTCCTTCTGGTGGCCGAAGGAAAAGCTAACAGGAGTGACAATTTTCGGGCTCAGCCGAGTAGTGGTCTGACTGAGAAGTAAATCTAGATAAATTATGCTTCGGCTCGTTAGGGCACCCCCGACTCCCTCCCCAGGTTTGATTTATGCAGAAGTGCTCGTCCGCTGCCTCTTTTTAAACATACAGCAAAGACGTTTTCTGTGTTCTATGCAGATTTGAGAGGTGCATAGAAGCAGGTAGCTGTGAAATGGACATCGGGGGGGTCTGCTGAAAGCCATGGTCCGTGCTGTTGAAATATAGAACTCACATATTTAAACCAGGAACATGAAGTGGAACAAATTGGGTTGCAAGCCGGATAATAAAATAAATGATAAATGGAAAGGGACCCCAAAGGTGCTCCCGAAATTCTGGCGCGGGATTGGAGGCCAGGCTGGGAGGAGGCGGGTGTAGGGAAGGGCTTCATGCAATGGCTTGTGCGTGATTGATGCGGCTACTTACTTTGACTGTCATTTTCTAAATTACATATTTGGGAGGGGGGAACGGGGAGGCTGTGCTTTGAGGCTTTCTTTTGTTGTTTTGTTTTTTGTTTTGAGAGGGCTTGGATAGTCTGTTTTGCTTCCTCATTCCATAATGAAAACTTCCAGAGAAAACAGCAGCATTTATCTTTGTTTCAGTCTCCAGAAGCATTAGAGTCTTATTTTTCTCTTCTCTCCCTCCAAGGCGGCTTCCATGGTGGCCAAGATTTGAGGGCTTTTGTGCTTTACTGGGTAATTACCTTCATGGAACTTCTTAAAGATCTCGTATACTTATTGTCGTAACAGGGCTGTCCCCTCCCCTGAGTTGTTCTGTCTGGTGGCTTGGGTCTGTAGAGGGCACCTGGAGCTTTTCTTGGCTGGATGGGTCATGTTCTTGCTCCTTCCTCATCTGGTCAGTGAGGTCCTAGAAAGCAGCGTGGAGAAGGAGTCTCTGCCCTCATGTGCCTGTTTCAGAGGCGGGTGTAGGCCGCTTACTTGCCTTATCTCTGGTTGCAAAGAACAGATAGACGCATGCTCCTGTGGCTTCCGGTCCCGCATGCTCCTGTGGCTTCCGGTCCCATGAAGCTTATCGTTAGGACCTTGGGAAAGTAAAGAGCCAGGCTCTGGGAAGCGAAGGGGCGGGGTTTGCTGAGAACTGGAAGCTGAAATCAGAAGGTTGCTTGGGTCCCCCACTAGTTCTGGGGGCATCTGCTGAGGGGTTTTGGGGTGTCATTCTGGGAACCTGCCCTTCCTGTTAACCCAGCTACTCTCCATGTTGCTGGTCTGTCTTGGGGCCTGTCTGCTTCTCTGCGTGCTACTGGCTGACTTTACTTCCTAATTGAAATCTCTGAGAGAATTTGAAAAGTTGAGCTAAACTAACCATCATCTGTCTCTGAGATTCAGGCACATCACTGGTTGATGGCCAGTGGAGGGATCAGTTGCTTTTAGATCAGGTTCCCAGTCTTGGTCATGTCAGTGTCTGTTCCATATGACTAGGCTGTTGGTGGTGTGGGAGAGTGTGTGTGTGGTGGTGTGCCCTTTAGTAGGGAAATCATTGCCTCAGGCTGCCCTCAAGTATTGAGTGGAAATATTACCAGTTTCCTTTGGAAGGTATTGTGGGCAGGGTATGCACCTCAACAGGATGAAATACACACACGCTTTTGCTTAATGCCCACAAGACACCAGTATGGTGGACTTTTTTATCCCTGTTTTGACACTGAGGAAGCTGGACCAAAAGAGGTTAGGTACTTTGCTTAAAGCTATAGACGTGGTAGGTGGCAGAGCTGGGATTTGAAGAATGCGCACTTTTATTCTACCAGGCCATGATATGTTTTTTTACTTTTGAGTTATTCAAAGACGAGGCAAGGCCATGCTGAAACTTTAAACAGTGACAGCTCCTTCTTGTTCTGGGAGGGGCTGGGGCTGTGAGCTTTTCCCTAGTGCTTGAGAGCCAGGATAGCTTCTCGTTTTTTTCTACCTCAAGGAAAGAGCTTCTAAAAAAGTTTGGGAGTTTTCAGTTATTGAGAAGACATGGTTAAAACTCAGAGCTTTGAAATCAGTACTGTGGTCCTTCAATTACGGCAGAGCTTGGGTGGGGTTAGGGAGGGTCTCAAGCTGAGAATCTTGGTCTGAGGTGAGGAACAGTAGAGATGACTGTTCTTGGAGGAGCTCCTGTCAGTCCTGCTCAGTCGGCCCTCACAGGTTCTCTTTGTGATTCCTCTCCAGCACTCGGATGCCAGAGACCATCCCAGCCCAGGGCTGGCAGCTGGCATTACAGGAGGCATATAGTACAGTTTGCATTGAGTAACCTTTGTTTTCCCAACCTGGCCTCAGGTCGGCTCCTTCTTTTTTTTTTTTTTTTAAGATTTTTTTTTATTTATTTGACAGACAGAGATCACAAGTAGGCAGAGAGGCAGGCAGAGAGAGAGAGAGGGAAGCAGATTCCCTGCTGAGCAGGGAGCCCGATGCGGGGCTCGATCCCAGGACCCTGGGATCATGACCTGAGCCGAAGGCAGAGGCTTTAACCCACTGAGCCACCCAGGCGCCCCAGGTCGGCTCCTTGATGAGTCACTGTTCCCTCCTGCTACAGCCTTACCGTTTTTTCTCTTGGTTCAGATTTTACCAGCTGTGGGAGAGAAGGCAGGTTTTCTGGTACCTGTTTGGGGAATTCTTTGGATTTCTCTTTGGCTTCTGTAGTCATTCAGCTTTAACTTCTGTGTTTCTAATGGTTTTTTGTCTTAGAAGCTGTACTTTGGGAAAATACAGATGCAGTTGCCAGCTCCCTCTCTTTCTTGCCCCCATCCCCTCCTTTGACATCACCTTTTTGGTGGCTCTGTAGCGACTGTAGATATTGGAGCCAGACAGCTAGGGATTCAATTCCCTGCTCTGACATGCCCTGGTTGGGTGACCTTTTGCAAGTTATTCAGTCTCTCTGAGCTTGAAGCATGTTAAAACAAAACAGAACAAAACAAACCTGACAAAATACTTAGTACAGTCCATTGCACATGGTAATGACTCTAGAAAAGGTAAGTGCTGCTAATATTGCAATGATAATGGTGGTAATTGTTGCATTTCCTTCTCAGGACTGTGAATGCTCATTCTTCCCAAAGGGGGGAGCTCTTAACTTTGAGCTGCAGCAACATAGTAATGGACAGGAGCCTTAATGCATGGCTTTTTTGTTTATAATCTGTTGTCATACTAGGGTTTGAAGCTCTTCAAGTGTTAAAAAGCAAATTTCGTATGAAGATAATTATCATGTTTCTAATGTGGTTGGGACTGAGGTGTTTTAATTAATGATATGCCAGCAACCCTTTCAATAAGGTGAAGTGTGATTTTTTTTTTTCTTTTTTTTTAAGGCCTTCATCTACTTGGTCATAATTAGGGACATTTGGAACACTCAGGCATAATATCTGCTGATTTGTACACTTTCATTAAGCAATTAGGACTGAGTGACCCAGTGACCAGGCTTTCAGGGGATCAGGTTCCAATTTTTGAGGAGGAGGAGATGGTTATGCTCTCTTCTTCTCCCCTGCCCATTTCCCCCATAACCTGTACTCACATGCAGCTTTCCTCTGAACCACTGCTGCTGTACATTTTTTTTGAGACCTTGTTTTTTTTTTTTTTTTTTTTTAAATAGATTCTCTCTCCTGTCTTTTCCCCTTTCTTTTGCCTTGTGAGCCAATCTGGCTAAATCCTTATGCTAGAGCATAGCATTTTCATATGGCACTGACGGTTTTCGAGGGGCCAGGGGTGATTAAGAATGCACGTGAAAGAGGTGAAGCTGGAGCCCTGAGAATCAGGAGGAAGAGGGAGAACACGGAAATAAAAAACTTGAAAACTTAAGCATTGTTGATTTCATATCTAACCCTGATTTTTATAGACTGAGCTCCTTAAGAAACAGGTACCATGCTTGACTTATTCTGTCTTGTATTCCTGTACTTAGCACTGAACCTGTGGTGCGGATAGAATTTATTGAATGATTTATTGAGAAAATGGAGGATCGTTGATACGTGTGTAAACTACATTGATCTCTATTGGGGCAGAGCCTGGGTCAGAATGTGAATCTCCATGATCCAGTGAGGGAAATGTAAAGAACCAAATGAAGTAAAGAGGGCAAGAATTTAAAAAAAAAAAAAAAAAAAAATCAACGGAGGTTCATATTAAGAATGTCTAAGAAAGTTACAAAACAGAAAATGAATTTCCCTTGCTAGTAATTCATGTGGAGGGACATGGAGTATGTGGATGTGTGGCATGGCATAATTCAGTGTTGCTATTTGATTGTTTTTCGAGGTGGTGGTGAGCAGCTGCATAACAATTTTGCTATTGTTTGGTTTATATCTTATCTTGATTTTGTCCAGTTATTGCTCAACTAGGATGACTTCTCAAGCTCAGAGACTCCTCATTTTTTCCATCTTCCACCATAGGCTTAGGGTTGCTATGTTGAATTACCATTAATTTTGAAACTCTTTTCCTTGCTATTAATGCAGGTGATGCAATTTTGAATCCATTTTCATTTGTCAGATCCTTTATACAGCAGGGGACTCAAAGGCTAGTAGGAGTATGACAGATCTCTTCATTCAACAGGATTTTGAGGTTTAAGCCAGGACTCCAAACATGCCCTCTTGGGGTGCCTGCTCCGGGAACCAGACAGAATCTGTTCCTCTCCACATCCCCTGGTTGCTCCCAGGGCAGACACATGGAGGAGCCCCAGGGGCCTCCAGGAGCAGCAATGCTGGTAAATGCTCCTGCCCTGGGGCCCTCTCAGCTGGCTTGATGGGTAGAGTCTCCTCCTTTCACACCCTCACTGTATTTTTACTCTGGGATCAGGTCAAAGGGGAGGCGTGTGCTGGTGACTTTCTGAGGTAGGGGTGAAGTGGGGAGGGGGGGGGAGACAGATATTTCCTGGGGAGGAGGAGGAGAGCACAGATTGACCATCAGCCTACTCCCATCCTTTCTTTCTCAGCTCAGGGGCATGTGGTGTGTGGTGTGAGTAGAGGTTCTCTTAGAGGACAAGGTGAAGGCCATCTGTCGCTCTCCTTGTTAGAAAGCATGTGTCAGTGTTTTACCTCAGTGATGTTTTTGCAGGTGATTGCAGCCATGCTGACTGCCAGATAATAATTGTAGCCCCAAAAGGAGTGAAGAGAGATCGGTACAAACCAGTCACTGGAGTGAGTGTCTGAGAGAACTAGTGTAAGGGCTGTTTTGAGTGGCATATAGAATGTGTTTTCTTGCTTTCTTTATTTTAAAGATTTTATTTATTTATTTGACACACACAGGGATAGAGAAAGAGCACAAGCAGGGGGAGTGGTAGGCAGAGGGAGATGGAGAAGCAGACTCCCCACGGAGCAGGCCTCCTGACCCAGGGCTCGATTCCAGGACCCTGGGATCATGACCCGAGTTTAGGCAGACGCTTAACAGACTGAGCCACCCAGGCACTCCAGGATGTATTTTCTTTAGCTCACTGGAACACACATTGTGGTTTCCAATTGTGGAGGCACCTAGAAAAGTAAGTTTTGAAAATCTCTAAAGTACGCCCATAGACCCATTTACCAATTCATCTGTAATTACTTATTGATCATATACCATGTGATGGGGCCTGGCCAGCCCCTGCTCAGATAGAATAGTGAAATTTGGTCTAGGGTTTTTGAACTGTCGTGCTGTTTGTGATTTAAGTCATTAGGGAAAGCCCATTTACCCTGAAATCGAGAGAGATAGCCTCTGGGACTTGTAAGTGGAAATTTCATCTGTTTCCACTGTCATTTGGCGAAGGTAGTGCACTCATACTTTCAGGAGTGGATTATGCACAATCAGTGGTGATGAATGTATGAGCATTTTTAATTAGTCTTCATGCCCTCTGTCTGATGCAATCAGAAACCCTCTATCAGAGGAGAGATTTATAATCAATCATTTCATCATCTTCTGGGGTAGATATAAACCCATTTGCTTTTAGGCTGCAACTTAAAATATCTGCTTTGGAGAATTATTATTTAACCAGGCAGATATCTATAAACCAAGTGTATTTTGAGCATGTAGGCTTAAATCTCAAATTGCAGATTGCTCTGATTAAGCGTAATTGTGTGAATTAAGGTGTCTCTAAGCCTTCACTCTGTGCAGAGGAAACCTAGCGTTAGAGCAAAAGTGTTAGCCCGACATCAAGAAGCTGTGAGTTCTAGGCCTAGCTTTGTGAACCCAAGTTTCCTCATCTGTAAAAATAAAAAAGGATTGAAATACCTTGTATTTCAGTCCTCCTTAAGTCAGTTAAGGTTATGTTACTTATGACAGAACCCTAAAATGGGGGGAGCCTGTGTGGCTCAGTTGGTTAAGTGTCTGCCTTTGGCTCAGGTCATGATCCTGGGGTCCTGGGATCAAGCCCCCAGGTCAGACCCCTGTTCATTAGGGAGTCTGCTTCTCTCTCTTTCTTTGCTTCTGTGTATGTGCACGCTCTCTCTCTCTCTCTCAAATAAAATCTTAAAAACAAAAAACAAAAAAAACCCAAACCTGTAGTAAATAACATTTTTGGACTTTTTACTATGTGTCGAGCACTGGGCTGTTGTACAGCACATGACAGCAGGTGTGTGGCACGTGCATCATCTCATTTATTCCCACATTGCCTAGGAGGCAGTTACTAGGAGAGGGCCACCCCGTCTTAGCCTGGAAGTTTTTGGTGGAAAGGCTGATCTCCGTAGCTAAAGATTTGGAGATGTCAGATATGAATCTACAATAATTATCAAAATAAAAATTGTTGACTGAACAGAGGCCTGCCTAGATAATCTTTCGTTTGCCTTAGAGGGTCTGACCAATTTCTGCAATTAAAGTGAAATTGACAAATTAAAAATTTCTAATTTAACTGACAGCCAAATAAGCCCTCTGTTTTGATTTGCTATTAAAATGATTTTTTCTCGGGCCACCTGGGTGGCTCTGTGGGTTAAAGCCTCTGCCTTTGGCTCAGGTCATGATCCCAGGGTCCTGGGATCGAGTTCCACATCCGGCTCTCTGCTAAGCGGGGAGCCTGTTTCCTCCTCTCTCTCTCTGCCTACTTGTGATCTCTGTCTGTCAAATAAATAAATAAAATCTTAAAAAAAAAAAAAAAAAGATTTTTTTCTCCCCAAAAGTGAAATTCTAGAGAATCTAAGAACAAGTTAATCTTTATTGTTGGTCAGCAGCATTAGTGAGAACATAGAAACTGAATCACTTTCATTCCCACACTAGGTGTTTGGAGTGTAGACCAGTACAGTTCTCTGGGCACCCACTTATATCAAAAGCTTTCAGATGTGTGTGTACCCTTACATTTCTACTCCTGGGCTTTTCATGAAACTGAGGATGGGCTCAAATGTTTAGTAAAAAATATTTATTGTCCACTGTTTATGACTGTAGATCCCCAGCCATTAGTAGATTGGTTAAATATACATATTTAATGTTAAAATATGTCATTAGAATAGAATGTATTGTTAACCAAAAAAATTTACACAGCTTTAAAATCAGTATGTGCAATGCAAGCCCATCTTAGGGTAATCACATGAACTGGCAAATATTTACACGTAGATGTGGGTTTAAAGTAGTATATCTGGAGTTTAACATAGTTCTTTTTTGTCTGGGTGAATGATATTAGTTGTGGTTGTTTTTCATATCTGCATTAAATTTTTTTCTCTAATCTGCCTTTTTTTTTTTTTTTTTTTTTTTTTTTTGATGAAAAGAAATTAGCAAAAGCAAATAATACAAACTGCCTGAAATAGAAACCCCAGCTCAATCCACGGGCTAGGAATGGCTCACAAATGTGAGTTTGTGAATTTGTGTAATTGTTTTGGATGTGTGTAATTCTTATCCTGAGGTGTAATCCAGTTGGGTTAGCTTGCCTTTATTCACAATGACAAATGAGGAGGTCTTTGAGTTCTTTGGAACAAGATTTAAAAAAATTTCACTCTGATTGCATCCCAGTAGAAATCAAAAGAAACTAAAAAGCGAAAACAAAGACAGAAACCCTCTCTGGGGACGAGCCTTTTTTCCTTCAATAGTTAAAATTAATACCAGTGAAACTTGTTAATTGTAGAAATTTAGAATACACAGATAAACAAAACAAAATTAAACACACACACAACCCCACTTTCCAGAAATAACCACTATTTATTTACATTTTGGGTTGTGTCCTTCCTGAATTTAAATTGTATGAGCATATTTGTACACATGCGTATGCACATGCATTTTGTGTGTAATCACACAAAGAGATGTATGTGTAGTGTCTTCTTACCTGGAACAAACAGCCACCAGTCCACCAGACCATACAGCTTAATGAGCATGGGGACTGCGCTTTGTGGGACATGGTCAGAGTTCAGGATAAAACAGCAGAGCCTGGCACTTAGCAGGAATTGAATGACTATTAATGGAACTACCTATGTTTGAACTGTCTTTCCAGGTCACTGGTTTTACTCCCAAAGGTTATTTTGATGACCAGCTGGAACCTCATTGTTTGGACGTACCGCATTTAGTTGTTTCTAGTCTTTAAGAAAGCGCTGTTGAAATAAATGCCCTTGTAACTAAATGTTTGATATGTCATAAATTATTCATTATCATTAATCACCTAATGATTGAATCATTGGATCAAAGGGTGTGTTTCTCACTTTTGATAGCATTGACAAATGACCTCCGGAAAGGGTGTGCCATTTTACCTTCCCAGTGAAAGGACGCAGTGCTTGATTTCACCTACACACTTGGGATCATGGACTTTTTTTTTTTTTTTTTTTTTTTGAGATAATTGTAAAATCACAGGCTGCTCTAAGAAATAATGCAGGGAAACTCCTTGTACTCTTTGCCGTGTTTCCCTCATGGAAATAGATTGCAAAACTAGAGTATAATATTAAAACCAGGATATTGACATTGATACCATCCACAGACCTTCCCCAGTTTTATTTGTTCTCATTTTTGTGAGTGCCTGTATTACCTGAAGTTCTGGACAAGTTTACCATCCATGTAGGTTTTGTGTGCCCCCACCACAGGCAAGATACTGAAGGGTTCTGACATCGCAATCCCTCTCCCTTGCCTTGTTTTTCTTTTTAAAAGATTTTATTTATTTGACAGAGAGAGAGAGTAGGCAGAGAGGCAGGCAGAGAGAGAGGAGGAAGCAGGCTCCCTGCTGAGCAGAGAGCCTGATTAGGGGCTCGGTCCCAGGACCCTGGAATCAGGACCTGAGCCGAAGGTGGAGGCTTTAACCCACTGAGCCACCCAGGCGCCCTGGCAGTTCCCTTTTTGCAATCATGCCACTTCCCTCCTGCCTTCCCAGCCCTTCTCTTCCCGTCCCTAACCCCTGGCAACCACTAATCCGTCCTCCATTTATTTTTGTCATTTCAAAAATGTTCTATAAATGGAGTTGTGTAGTATGCATCCTTTTTCGTTCAGCACAATTCCCTGGAATTTCCTCAAGCCGTAGCTGTTAGCAATAGTTACTTTTTACTGATGAGTCATATTTCATGGTATGGATGTGGTTTGATTTGTTTAACTGTTTACCTGTTGGACATCTGGGCTGATTCTAGTTTTTGATTGTTACAAAGAAAGCTGCTGTGAGCCTCTGGCGTAGGGTTTGGTGCGAAGTTAAGTTTCATTGTTTGTAATAAATATGCAGGAGGTCGGTTGCTGGGTTGTATGGCCGTTACATGTTACCAAAACGGTGGTCGTACTGGTTCACTTCCCACCAGAGGTGTGTGAGTGATGCAGTTTCTTTGCCTCCTCACCAACATTTGGAATTTGTCACTCTTTAAAAAAATTTTTAGCTTATTTTGATAGATGTATATTGTGGTCATTGATAGATGTCATTGTGGTAAATGTCCATACACAGCTTTTGCCCATTTTCTAATTGGATTATTTATTTTTGCTGTTGCGTTTTGAGAGTTTTTGAGTATTCTAGACACTTTGTCAGATGTGTCATTTGCAGATTTTTTTTTTTTTTTGCCAGTCTTTATTTTGTCTTTTCATCTTCTTCACATATGCTTTTAGAGAGTAAGAAGTTTTAAAAATTTTGATGAGGTTCAATTTATCAATTTTTCCTTTTATGGATCATGTTCATGGTGTTTAGTCTCAGAACTCTCTGTCTAGCCAGCATGGCCTTTTGATTCGTTCCTCAGAGACCCTCTAAGATTGATCATGATTTTTCAGCTTGGGGTAACTGTGTAGGAATCGGGTTGGAATATTTTTAGCTTTTTTAATAAGTGGGCTATTTTCTTCCCCTTTCTCACATCTTCAGTTGGGAGGATATAAGGACTCCCTTTTATTTCATGCTGTCAGGAGCTTTCACAAGATGTTACACTCCTGCTTCAGAATGGGGGCCCCTGAGTCTGATCATTTATCCTATTCACAGTCTCTTTTGCCAGCTCTACAGCTTCTTGAATTGTAACAAGCAAAAGAAACTCTTTATTTTTACGTGAAGAATGGTGACGAATGTGGAAATGGGCATCCCTGGGACTAGTGGGCTCCCCCGCAACCCAAAAAGGGGTTTTTGCTGAGTCAGAAGCTGCAAACCTTTAGGGGTTTGTATTTTATGTGTGATGGCTTCCCTTAGGCCAAGGTGGTAGTATGTGGTATAGGCGGGCAGTTGACTGTGTGCCCTTGAGCAAAATGGCCTAGTTTTTCATTCCTGCTCTTCCCCTCACTAGCTGAGTCAGCAGAGGCGTGCTTCTTAATCTCTCTTCTTCAGCTTCCTCATTCGTAATGTGGGGATAATAAGCATATTTACCTCATGCGGGTACTCCAAGGATCAAGTCATTACGGGTAAAGGGCTTGGAGCATGGCCTGGGGAGCACATACAGTGCTCATTGTTCATACTTTTATTATTATGTCTCTTGTACCAATGTAAAAAAGTATGTAACTCGGATGCTTATTAAAATGCAGATTCCTGGGCACCTGGGTGGCTCAGTGGGTTAAGCTGCTGCCTTGGGCTCGGGTCATGATCTCAGGGTCCTGGGATCGAGTCCCGAATCAGGCTCTCTGCTCAGCAGGGAGCCTGCTTTCTCCTCTCTCTCTCTCTGCCTGCCTCTCTGCCTACTTGTGATCTCTCTCTGTCAAATAAATAAATAAAATCTTTAAAAACAATGCAGATTCCTGGATCTCCACTCCTAGACCTACTGCATCAGAAGCTGAAGGATTAGGGCTCCAGGGAATCTGCATTTTTACAAGGTTCTCCCATGGTTCTCCTGAAGGCTCAAGTTTCTGAGCCATTTCTCAGTCGTTTCTGTTTGTCCGCAGTAAGTGAATGCTCTGGTCTTTCTTGAGTGGTGGGGTTGAGTGCTGCTGCCAAGGCAATACCTTCTCTCTAAAAGCATTCCTGGTGTTACCAAGAGACAAACCAAAGTGTGTGTATGATACCCAGCTGCTTCAGTGGCCTTCCCACTGGGCCGAGACAGGTGTGAGACCATAGGGAAGGGTAGAGTCTGTGGCAGACTGGATCATGAATATCGTACCTTCAGATCTCCAAATGAAAATAATAGTAATAAAAGAGTAAGGCAGGGAGCTAGATTTAGTATTCTGACTGCCAGTTGTAATACTCTTGTGTGGGTACGGAGCAGCATCTTTTGAGCGTGTGCGTGTTTGGTGAGGGGAAACTGTGGTGTGGGAGACTCTGTTTGCAATCTGTGTGTCAGGTTTTTCTCACCAGCCGGCAGTTTTCCCACCAGCTTGTCTGCTAGGGATTACTGTCCAGAGTAGCCACTGGAAACTACACTCTGGGACCACCTTGGGCTATACAGATAGCTGTACATGCTTCCTTTCTCAAAAAGAACCACTCTCTAGCACTTCTCCCCCAAGGGCTGCTGAGAAAGACACAGAAGTTCCCTCCCCGAGAGACGTTAACTGACATGTTCTCTAAACAGGACATAACTTTGCCTGGAGATACCCTTTTAAGCTAGAGACTAGCTCTTGAAAACACAACTGGCTTCTTTCTTGTCATGTAACGGGAGTTCTCTTAACCTTTTTCAGTGGTTCCCTGGACCTTCGGTTCTCTCTCTTCTCTCTCGAAACCACGCTGCCCACCTCCTGCGGAGTGTTCTGTCTGGTTGACGACTTGCTGGGTGTTCTCAGGCTTCTCCCCTGGCTGAGCTGTGTGCATTGTTACAGCAATTAGGTAACTTCATCAGACAACATACAAACTGATAAAATATGTGTGTGAAAACAGAGCTGTTTTTATGAAGTTGAAGTCTTTGTAAAGACTAAATATGGGCAAGTTGCCGTTATGACATTGCTGTCGAATCAGACGGGGAAGAGATAACTCTAACAGATTGGGAAGATGTTTAAAAGATGAAAAGATTTTACACTTTAATTCACACTGAGATGTTTCTCAACTTTGAGTAGCCACACTGGAAATGTTATATTGTACATTATGAGCCTATACCTTATGAGGTTCATGCAAGGAAGGTAACTTTGAACTTCAGTTAGTACGCTTGTACTTGAAGAAAATAGCTTGCAATGTGAAAATATTGGCAAGCAAATTTCTTTTTTATGGTTCTTGATAAAAGAAGGTGTTTAAGATGTGTATATATGTCATTTTTAATGATTCTCTGCCTTGAATGACATTTTCTGTTAATCTACCAGTTATCATCTTAATTGCAATAGAGTATTTACAGTTGTTCCTTCCTATAGGGCTATATGCTAACAAAATTGAGTAGTTGACTAAGACTGGTCTTCAACCGGGTGAGGGGCAGGTTTTCTTTTCAGAGAAAACATCATTCTAAAAGCTACAGTATCTGTAAAAATACCTTTCAAAACAATTCTTACTGAAAACTGAAGTTTGATGTGTTTATTATTATTTTTTTAACTATAGCTCTATTTAGTTTTAGTTTTTTGGATACTTAAATATCAGTAATTCTCAATTGGTAAAATCAACATTTTGTTTTCTGTTCCTGTGAAAAATTTCTCACATAAATGACTTTCATCATTCAATATAAGATGATACAAAGTGACTCATTTTTCAAGTTCAAGGGTATTCAAAAGAGACTCGAAGCAGTAAAATTGGGTGTAATAAATTATCCTTACTTCAGACGTGAACTGATAAGTTGTTTTTATAGAAGGTCTTAGAGGTAAAAGTAAGTTTAAAAAATAAAAAATAGTAATAATCAGCTTATATGGCTGAGTCTGTTCTGTTCCCATTATGTCCTCGGAGGGTGTCCTGTGTTCCCAAGTCAGGCAGCCTGCGCAGCTCCTCAGGTCACACCCAGCCGACCCAGGGCTCCACGAGTGTGAGCTGCTTACAGCTTCCTGGACCAAGGGTCCTTCTAAGCAGAGGTGTTGAAGGTAGAACAGGCAAGACAACTTGGATAAACAACTACTTAAAATTTTCCTTGTACCGACTTGAGCCAGAGTCCAAGGGAGAGACACAGTTGAATAATACATTTCCTGAAGAAGAAAATGTGCTTTTTGGAAATATATATGTACCCTCTAATTGTAACTCGAAAGTCTGCCATCCCTTGTTGTCTGCACACTATTAGGAGAAGCTAGTGTTGTCACTTTCCTTTTCTGTGGGTTGTTCATCTCTCTTCATGAAGGTTTTTTTTTTTTTAAGCACACCGAACTGGATTTTAGACCCTCTCTGGCTTTAGCAACAAAACTAGATAGAGACAGTCATTTATTACCTGCACATGCTAAGTGCCCGAGAACATTTGTTGAATGAGTGAATGACTTTGCGGGACTCAACAGACATCGCTTCTATTTGCTAATCACCTCGAGTGAAGACAGACATTATCATTAGGTTAATAAACCATTGAAGTCGAGAGTGGGAATGTTAATGCAGGTGGACTGAAGTCAGATTGCCTGGCCTGGGCTGGGAGTTGCACTTTAACCGCCACGCATACATTTTGGCAGTCCTTGATGTATCTTCCTCTTTTCCACCGTGAGAGCTCATTCTTTTAAGACTCCTGTCTGTGTCATCACTCTCCAGTAATATTCATTAAGCTCCTGCCTGCTGAGTACTGCTGGGTTTCAGTCCCTTTTAATGAGCGTGAACGTTTAAGTTGAAGGATAGGCTTTTATGCGACACTGCTTTGTCCTGAAAGGGCCAGTCTGTGAGTACACATGATTTTTGGCACTGTTTTCCTCAGTTCAGTAAGCTAATTAGATCAATCAAATATTTTTGTTGGCAAGCTCTGGCTGCCTCTTTAAAACAAGGAGTAAATCAGCTTGTCTTTGTCCTGGGAGATGTTATCAGACCTGGGCCCTTTGTCAGCATTAGCCATTAGTGGATGCTTTATCTTGATTTTGTAAATTGCAGCTTCCTTTACACAGGAGATGCTCATGTCCTATGATTCCTTGCTAATCACCTTTGTCGCTTAGGGCAGCATACCTTTTCCCTCACTCCACGTTGCTCCTACAGACCACAGTGTTGCGTGATGCTTTGCTTTGTGCTATTGCTGGCCAGCTTTTTAAAAAGATGTTTTACAAATAAGGAATGCCACTAAATATTCACCAAATTTACAGAAATCAAAATAAAAGGAAGCGTTTCTAGTCCGGCCCTCTTTGGGTTGTGGGATGTGGCTTGTTTGTCCCTGTTTTTTGTTTTTGTTTTGCTCCCAGCATGTAGTGTTTCTAAGTTCTCATAATTTTTCCTTCAAAGCAGTTTTTTTTAAGTTGCCCTGCTGTTTTCTCCTTATCTTCTCACCTAGCCCAGTCAGTCCCTCATCACCACACCAGCTGCTTTGTCTATAATCTCTCTCCGTCAAAAACCCCATTCCAACATATCCCATGTTTATCTACCAGACTAATTTCCTTACGTTACTCTTTTGTCCTGTAACTAACTGCTTTGCTTAGAAATCTTTATTAGCTCCCAATTGCTTAATGAATTAGGGCTTTAACTCACTCGTCTGGTTTTCATTCTCCAGTTCTGTGCATCCTGTCAGCTATAGTTCCTGGACTCTTCAAAGGTCCACCGGCTGCTCAGGGCGAACTTATTTGCGGCTCTGTCATGGTGTCGTGGTTAAGAGCGTGTGTTCTGGGGTCACATTAGCATGGGATCAGATGCTGGTTCAGCCGCTTACCTTGGGCAGTTCATCTTTTAGGTTTCCTATATAGATTGGGCATAATGATAGTCCTTCCTTCACAGAAGTGTGAGGTGTGAGTTGTATATGTCTCTCTCACCAAGTAAGAATTCAGCAAAAGGGTGAGCTATTAAGGTATTATGCATATGTAGTCTAAAATGCCCTTCTAATCATTGTCTCAGTACTGACGTATGCTTACTGTGTGTCAGACACCGCCCTAAAACTCCTAACTGAATTTGTTTACTTCTCTCCTTCCTCTGTGAGGAAGGAACTGAGAGCAGTCCTATTTTATAGAGGAGAAGACTGAGTCTGAGAGTTGGACTGACGTGCCTAAACTCACATGGTTGATAAATGGCAGGGCTAGGATTTGATTCTTGGCAAAATCTAGCTCTAGAGTCAGTGCTCTTAAGCACTATTCTGTAAACCTAAATTCTACTGGTGAATCCCTCCCCCTGCCCTGCCAGCCTCTAGGGATGTCTCTATTACCCTATTACACTTCCTAAAGTGTGTAATAGGGTAACAGGAAGACTGAGTTAGTAATTTCTGGAGTCCTCATTGTTTTGTGTCCTACAATGCTGTACATAGACTAAAAATTCCTTGGACTATGACGTTATTACATGTGAAAATAGAGATTTTGGAATATGGAAACATCAAAGAAGAAAATAAAATACTCCCTGTTGTTCACATGTCATCTGTTCTCTTAGTGTTATTTATAAATAGTTTATATATATGCCTGGTAATATAGAGCATATTCATACATTATATACAATTATTGGTCATGCCATGTATATAATTTTATATCCTGCTGCCCTTGTTTAACATTTTGTGTTTGCCTATGTCATTAAATATTCTAAATCACCATTACCATGAATGCAGTTTAATTGTTTGTGTAATTTGTCTGCAGGTGGACCTACTGTTTACATCCATTTTTCAAATGACTAATAAATATTTCTATAATGAAGTGGGTCATAGTTCCTGGCTTTGAAGAGGACTTTTGGTATAGAAGCAAAATTGCCTTTTGGAGATTGTACCAGTTTATTATTTCACTATTGTGGGAAAATCCAGGTGTTTCCGTGGCCTTGTTGACTACTTGTTCACTGTTGTTGATCAATAACATTTTGATTAGTCATTGCTAATGTGGTAGGTGATCGAGGGTAAGGGGTCAGGGCTCGAACCGGATCCAGCCTGAAGCACGTGATGTTCCACGACTACTTACCTGGTTGATTTTTCAGTAGAGATATGAGGGGCTCTGTAGAATTCTAGGATTTAGGAACTGGAGGGAGAATGCACAAACCATTCAACCCATGTTTTGAAGATAAAGGAAGTGAGATGCAAGGAGGTTAAGCAACTTGTCCAAGTTCTTAGAACTGCTTAGGAGCGGAATGAGTCTTGCTTGATCTGGTTTTCAAACCCATTGATTTTTCATTATGTCACACTGTTTCTCATCTCCCTTAATTATTTATCTACATCTGTCTGTCCGGCTTCCCAGACACAGCTGACCAAATTTGGAGGTACCGCTTAGAATAAAATAATCCATGTTTGTAACTCTTTGGGGCTAAGGTAAGAGGATTCTGGTTGACATAAACAGGCGGTCCAGCTTTGGCACCATATGCGATTCCTCCTTTCCCACGCACAGCCTGTCAGGTGCCAGTGCTTAACACCGATAAAATGGAGGAAGTTGTGATGATGGGACTTGCATGGTGACCTGTCCCTGACAGACAGAGAGAAGCCTCGGGCTCTCTGAGGTTGTTTAGTGCTTTGTGCTTGGAAACAGGTTTCCTTAGGGGTATGGACTGTGGTGGTACTTGCCGTCAGGCTGGGAGGCTCTCTCTTCTGCCATGGTGTTGAGGAAAACCGTGGTGTGGAGCTAATCCATGGACGCTGACTCCATCTAACTGAACCTTGCCCTGGAACCTGGTCCTCAGAAGCATCATTCTATCTAATGCAGACTGGCTTTCCAGGTTCTGAAGTGTGTAAGTCTTCACTGCTCTCTCTCTCTTTGCATTACTTTTAAGGGCAGTTGGTTTCCCAGGAAGTCTGGGTGGCATGGATGAGTATTTCTGTATATCGGTATTGGGAGATGAGAAGTAAATGCAATGAATTTTTGCAGTTCAGATCTTTTTTTTTTTTTTTTTTTTTGATGTTGTTGTGATTAAGCCATAAAAAGGTTAACAGCTTCAAGGCTGGAAATGGACATTAAATTCATATCTCTCCTTTACTGCCAATAAGATTGACTAAAATGTCCAAGCCAGATATTTCCTCACTTTTCTTAGTCTCAAAATAACCTGCCTTTATCACCCTGTCCTTAAACAAAGAGCATAGGGTGTTATTAATTGATGACAAGAACTACCTTGATGGATTAAAATTTCCCTGTAAAAATAATAAAAAAAGAAACCTGCTTTGAAAATCCTCTGGCCTTTGGGGAAATCGTAGTTAATATGCTTTTGGATGAGAACTTTAGAAAAGGAACTTTTAAGAGATAATTATGTCCGTTTATCTCTCAGGAACATATTATGGTTGTTTAAACATCATGGAAATGATAGGTAAAACCGGGCTTCAATTTTTGGCACGACAACCCTCTTTCCCTTTCCTTTATGTATTTGTCCATTAATTCACTCAGATATTATTAAGACCTTTTATGTGACATGCTTTGGGTAAAGTGTTAAGATTTTAACAGGGAGCAAGCAAGCCTAGCGAAGTGAGTCTCTTCTAAAATAGGGTTGGAAGGCCATAGGAGGAGGACCATACGGGAGTATTCATTGGAGGAATGATGAACTTCTTGAACTTGTAAGCCAGCCAGAACAAAGGCCCTTCCCTTAGATTTAACTTTGTCCTGGTCATGGCAACTGGATCGTCCATAGCCTTTGCTTTGAAAGGAGCCGGTTTGGTTTAAGAAGCTTTAGTCCCTCATTTGCAGGTCGACCCAACTGACCCCCAGTTAACTTAATTTCCCTGTTTGGCATAGAATATCTAAATGAAAACTGCATTCCTAATTTTTCACTTTTATAACTCTGCCCCCTCTTGTCTTCCTTGGAACACAATTTAGGTAGAAACCTGAGTTTGTCCGCTGAGTTGCAGTTCTAACACCCAAATAAATGCTTTTAGTGTGTGTGTGTGTGGGGGGGGTGTTAAAAATTTAATTTTATCTTTTTTCAGTGCTCCAAAATTCATTGTTTATGAACCACATCCAGTGCTCCATGCAATATGTGCCCTCCTTAATACCCACCACCAGGCTCACCCAACCCCCACCCCCCTCCCCTTCAAAACCCTCAGTTGTTTTTAAACAATATTCAGTGAGTTCTTTCCTGGTCAACAAAAGCATGGGGAATCTAGCAGCGAACAAAATAACAGACCTTGCTTTCATAGAGTTTATAGGCTGGTGGGGCCAAAAGTCAAGTCCTTCTGGAAAGACTTGCTAGTGGTGGAGACATGCAAGGTGAGACCTGAGAGTGAGAAGATCTCTTAGTCCCCCAAGACTTAAGAACATGCCTATAGTGAAAACTTCTGGAAATGTGGGGCTATGCATAGGAAATGTGAAAAAAGGAGGGCCCTAAATCTATTCAAGCTTAATTACAGTCTTCATCTCAATAGCAGAAACTGTCTGCTGTTATTTGAGAGCCTAAACTTTGTTTCTCTAGGTGCCCAGGTTCATGGCCAGAAGGAAATGCCAGGTCTCCAGTTACAACTGTAAGGGCATTCTTTTTTTTTTTTTTTTTTAAAGATTTTATTTATTTATTTGACAGAGAGAGAGCACAAGTAGGCAGAGAGGCAGGCAGAGAGAGAGGAGGAAGCAGGCTCCCTGCTGAGCAGAGAGCCAGATGCGGGACTCGGTCCCAGGACCCTGAGATCATGACCTGAGCCGAAGGCAGCGGCTCAACCCACTGAGCCACCCAGGCGCCCCTGTAAGGGCATTCTTTTCGGACACCCCCATCCCCATTGGATCCGGCAGCTCCAACGGCTCCTGCCTCACCACTTGTTCCCTTAGTTGGAAGACTATGTAGTCATTCTTTCTCTAGATTGGAATTTTTGATTGGAATGGATTATTTCTACCCAGAACTCGGGAGAAAATAATTGTGACATGCTTCTGCGCCATGGTGCCACTGCCTGGCCTTGTTTTGTTCCCTGAAGGGTTGTCAGGAACGAATGCGGGCCATCAGCTGCACCTGCGTCGTGGAAGAAGTGGCAGGAGCACCTGCCACTGTGCTACAGAGAAGGTCTCTCTGAACCAGGACGCACTTCCCTATTTCACGTGTAAATGCAGCTCAAAGAGAAAAGACGCCCTGAAGACGCCCTTTGGAACAGGCCACAGACTCACAGGCTGAGGCTAAAGCTCCAAGATCAGCGCATCGACGTTCTTTGAACTTTCTTAGACACTTCCCCCCACCCCCCCCGCCAACAAAATCTTCTTTGGAAATCTCGAATATAAATCTGATAAAAGCAATGAATCGACACCTTAGAGAGTTTTAATATTCGTTATTTTTTAAATGCCTGTGCACCGATTCTCCCCAAAGCTCTTGGGTTCTGGCAGGAACAGGCTGAAAAATATCTCATTTATATTAGTGCTTATGGTGGGAGAGACCTGGCCGAGCACTTACGTGCAGTGCTGCATTTCCTCTCCCTAGCAGCTCTGTGACGTAGACATCATTATGGTCATCTCTGTTTTACACGTGAGGCATTAGACCCATTGAGCTTTAATGTCCCGCCTGAGGTCACGTGGCCAGTAAGTGATGGGAGTTGGACTTGAACCCAGGTCTCCCTGACTAACCAGTCAATGTCCTTAATTGCTGATCTAGTGAGACCCTAGCACTAGACGTCACAGGCTATTGTCTTGACCTCTTGTGGTCACATTTGTGGTCATTGTCAGTGCCGGGATTAGGACTCAGAAATTCTGACCGCTGGTCCAACGTTCATCATGCTGTACCTTCGTGATGGCTGCTTTGGAATTATCAGAGGTATATATCCTAGATCAGGTAATGTCCCCAGAACAGTTCCCTGAAACAAAATGTAGAACAGAGCCCACACATCCTTTGCACATAGCATGAGAAAAGGCTTTTTTTTTGAAAAGGAGAGATGAGTGTTTGTTAGAGGGGAGAATCTCATTCCTCCTCTCGCCTCTCTTACTGTCTGTTCTGTAACACAAACAAGCAAAAAAGTCTTTGAAAAGTACGTATTTTTGAAAGAAAAAGTTAGTAGTTGGGTTCAATTTATTTATCTTTTTCTCTAGGTTGTTGGTATTTATTTATTTTAAATGAACTCAGTTACCTACCAGTCTAATCTAAGGGGTATGTATTTTTTTTTTTTTTTAAGATTTTATTTATTTATTTGACAGACAGAAGTTACAAGTAGGCAGAGAGGCAGAGAGGGAAGCAGGCTCCCTGCTGAGCAGAGAGCCTGATTCTGGGCTGATCCCGGGACCCTGAGATCTTGACCTGAGCTGAAGGCAGAGGCTTAACCCACTGAACCACCCAGGTGCCCGGGGGTATGTATTTTTTAAATGGTAATGTCAGTGCATAGAGTAAAGGTCTCTTTTTTATGTTAATTCTTAAGATTGGTTTGGAGACATTTAGAACTATAAGAGGCTGAATATTGGGAAATATTGACTGAACTCACCAGGAGCCTGGTATCGTATTTTATTAGTTTGCCTAGCAAAGGTTATGGTCTTTTTTTTTTTTTGAAGTCTTGAATATTTTAAAGAATTTTTGTTGGTTAAAGAAATAGGATTTTCTTTCTTTCTAAGGGTCTCTGATAGCTGCGGATATGTTGGTTGTTTCTCATGGTTGGCTGATAGTGGCGGTGAGTGTTGCTGGTGGTCCTAGGGTGTGGATTCTAAGATGAACATGTTGCACGTAGGAGTTGGTTAGGAGGTGCTCTTTGAGTCGACTGTGGGGAGAAGAGGAAGCAGGGCTGGGCAGAGAGAGCGATGATGGACTGCCATCCAGTCTCAACAAAGGCCTGGGCGGACCCTGCAGGGGACCCTAGAGCTGTCGTGAGCTGGGGTGAGGGGGTTGCACCCTCCCTTAGTCTAGGCACTGATGTGGCTGCCTTCAAAGAGGAGGAATCAATCATCCTGGGCATAGTGGCTGTCTTCAGCAGGGGGCAATTTCTAGAGAAGGCTGATAGCCTGGAACACTCCTAGCAGCTGGGAGGATAAATCTCTTGGTCCTTGAGGGCCTGGGAGGATGTTATAGCACCTTGTACCTGCCTGTTCACTCTTGAAATGCAGTAGAAGGAGAGCAGAAGGTAGAGACAAGGTTATCAGATAATCTTTGCTCAATGATTATGGTTTAAAGGTATGTGGGTAGTTGTATAATATGAAGTTTGTTAACTAATTCAGCCATCCCTGTGTGTGTGTGTGTTAAGACAGTTTGATGTATAAGTCCATAAAAAGAATATTTTTGGTATAGAATATCTTTGGTATAGAATTTACCTAATTCATTGTGTGATTTATTCTAGTATTAAATTCCAACTCTGGCTAAGGCACGGATTTTTAAATTGCTCACACAGGCATGTGCTTTGTATTGTAATTATCTAAAGAAAAGTCTGGAAGCATGCTGCATGGAGATGAGCATGGTCTATAGAAATTTTGTGTAACTAGGAGCCAGATTGCAGAAGCTGATCTGAAGAGGGGATTTAATGTAAGGATTAATGACTGAATTTTTATTTAAAATACTGCATGGTTTTATAATTCATAAACAGTTATACAAAACACATGGAGTTACATTGTGATTTGCTAATTTAAATTATATACAAAAAATTGTGGTAGATCTGTAATTGAATTTATGAGCCGTTCCACAATTTGATCAGTATATGCCATATGAAAAGCAAACACAAACATGTTTTGAATCAGCGTTTTGGGTAACGCATCTTTTGATATATCCCCTCTTTTAGAACTGAAGTGATAAATTGGGATATATTACATGGCTCATGTTCCTGTTTTTGTTTTTTTTAATTGGCAGGATAATCAGTTTTGTTCATCTTTCTAACATGCATTGGAATCACAAACCCGTTGGATTTTATTTGCATAGCTAGACCTTGTGTAAGCAGGGAAATAGAACTGCTTCTCTAGTGGCTGACACCCCAAGTTCTCTAGACTGTTTGAGTGATATGGTGTGGCAGTAGCAATGACTGGTTGACTAGTGGCTATAGCTTCTTCAAGCAATTGTTTTATTTATTACCAAACTTTTTTTAAAAATATTTTATTTATTTATTTGACACAGAGAGATCACAAGTAGACAGAGAGGCAGGCAGAGAGAGAGAGAGGGAAGCAGGTTCCCTGTTGAGCAGAGAGCCCAATGTGGGACTCCATCCCAGGACCCTGAGATCATGACCTGAGCCAAAGGCAGCGGCTTAACCCACTGAGCCACCCAGGCGCCCTATTTATTACCAAACTTTTAATCTCTCTAAGAGTTGGATTTGTGGTCCGTACAAATTCCATGACACTGTTCTCTTGACATCACGGTCAAATAAATAACGAAGGGAGATATTTCACTAGGAGCCAGAATGCTGGGAATCACATCCTGTTTTTATCACAGATGCCTCATTTGCTTAGGTGAATTGCTGCCTTGTGTCACTCTCAGATATGTTCTTGTACAAACATGGTATCCGTGAAAGAACCCTTTTTGGTGAAGCCACTCCGATTCCTTTTCCTGACCATGGCTCCCCTTCTCTGTCATCTAGTCCTCCTAGTCCTTCTGTCTCTTCATGTAAACATTCACTTTTCTGTAAGCTTCAGTTCCTTCAACAATAAAATGGGTATGATAGGCCCTACTTCACTGAGTGGCCCTGAGAATGAAAAAGACAAGTTTCACAAGCTGCTGTGCAGAGCGAATGCCCCATGTTTGGCAGCTCATTTCACCAGCTCTGACTATTCCTTGCCCAGGCAAACCTCTCCTTACTGTGAGCTGCTTATTCCCCCAGGCCCCCCCCCCCATCCCAAAGATTGTATTTATTTATTTGACAGAGAGAGAGGGATCACAAGTAGGCAGAGAAGCAGGCTGGTGGGGGCGGGGTGGTGGGTGGGAAGCAGACTCCCTGCTTAGCAGAGAACCTGAGGTGGAGCTCAATCCCAGACCCTGAGATCATGACCTGAGCTGAAGGGGGAAGCTTAACCCACTGAGCCTCCCTGGCGCCCCTCAGACTGGATCTTACATGCTCCACACATCTAGGGCAGTTGGGTAAGTGCTTCTTGAATCACCCATGAATACAAGAAGATGTGATCCCTACCCTCAAGAAGACCAGAGTCTGGGTCTGCAACAGCTGTAACACAAAGTAGAAACTATGTTGCTGTGGGATGAAGAGGTTTAGAGAAAAAAAGAGAGTGATAGGACAGATTGAAGGCAGGGATTTAGTAGGTGTTCAGCATAATGTTTTTAATCCTGGCAACCAGAGGTTTTGGGTTGCTAGAATTTTTTTTTTGAAAGATTTTATTTTTTCATTTGAGAGGGAGAGAGAAAGAAAGAGAGAGGACAAGTGGTGGGGGGAGGGGAGAGAGAGGGGAAGCAGATTGTCTGCTGAGTGGGGAACCCAACATGGGGTTCCCCAAGATCATGACTGGAGCTGAAGGCAAGCACTTAACCAACTGAGTCACCCAAGAGCCCTGGGTTGCTGGAATTTTTTTGCTAAATTTTACAGGACATGTTACATATTTGCTTTGAATTCTACCCCCCTCAACTTTTAGTGATAACTTATTCTTTGAACTTTACATGTGATGGGGTGGACAGAGTGGTTTTTGTTTTGTTTTTTGCCCATCAGGTGGAATTAGATCTGAGAGCTTCTGTTAAATGCATTTAGGTCCTTTTGGCACTTTTGTAACAATGTAGCCAATATATTTACCATTATACTGGTTGTGCTGTTATGCTGAGCATATGCTCATTTCATATGCTTGGTGATAGTTCGTGTGTAGATAATTTGAACATTTTTGAATTAAAAAAATTTTCACTATATAGTTATTCTATTTAACGACTTTGAAAAGATTCTCCAGAGAGAGAGTAGAATTAATGATTTTTTAATCACATTTTTTTTGGCTAGCATGTTCTGCTTTGTGGTTTTACTCCCCCAATCACATAAGCCAGATTTAGGAGAGAAATCACAGGGGGATCTGTTCAGACAGTTACTTGTTTGATTCCCCCAGAGGCACTGGCTCTTAGATCTTCTACTAGTGTAACTCCTCTGATCTTTTATTCTGTAAGGTGTTTGTGTCTCTGTATGATGGATGTTTCACTGACCCAAGTAAATGGAAGAAAATTTTCTCCAGCCTTTAAATGTATTGCTTTCCTTGTTCTTTCAAAAACACACTTTTCTTGGGTAAGAACATTTTAGAGGCATCTGGCATCAAATCAACAGAATTGTGGCCTTTAATGGAATTTGAAGCACTGAGAGGTGGTTTGATTGGTAGGAATCTATTTTTGCTTCTTTTTCCTTGGCTATACCCCCTATACACAATAAAGAAACAACTCCCCACCTCCCCTTGTTTTTTGAAACAAGAGTATCTGATTTTATTGAATCTTGTACTTTGGCTTTTATTGTCACTTTCCTTTTTCCCTCGAAGGGGAGGAAAAACTCTCAACTTGTGTACAGAGTAAATTAAATTATGAGGAGAATAGTCCAAGGAGTTAAAACAAGATGAACTGAGGTTTTGGAACTGAATCTGAGCTTTGCCACGATGTTGCCTATAGTCTAATCTATGATTCAGAAACATATTAGTCATTTTGATATACTGTTGATTTGACTAATTACCCTGAAGGCTGGCTGGCAGACTGAATTGCCCAAGTCACCTAGTAATTTTGATCAAATCAACGAGTAATTATAGTTTTGTGCAGGCAACAAATATAGAATACTGATTATGGTAGACTAAAGATGTTATTGTGATATAATCATATAAAATACTTAGTTATGGCATTATAGCAGCCTTTACCTTTTTCATACTTCAATACTTATACTTATTATAATTAAGGTACATTTAAAATATAAGTATTTACCTTATCACCAGAAAATCTCACGTTTATACTGAAAGAATAAAACGATTCTCCCCAAAGAGCTGCCACAACCTTTCTCCATTGTGTGCTGAGAATTTGTTTCTAGAAGCCCTCAGAACTAAATATGGTCAGACTTGAAACTCAAAATTCTCTTAGATTTCCCACAGAAAGAGCTTAGAAATGAGCAATTGTGTGACAGGGCCCAAAGTTATTGTGACTAATTTCACTATTGATTCATCAGATAAATACTAACATTAGCAGGACCGGGCCTGACGTTTGTTGGGTTTGCATTCTGTCATCATTCTTCTCCCCTCTGGGGAGATCCTTCTCCAGAGGATGGTGTTTATTACTGAACTGGTAGTTTGCAATGTTTCGATGTAATTTTTGTGGGCATAAATGTAAAATACTGTAGAAACAGAGCCATGTTGACTGGATGAAAAAAATCTGTCTTTAATTTTACTTGTGTTGTCTCCTGCATGGTTTACCTATGTTCCTTTTCCGTGAAAGCAGGAAATATAATTTACTCGGAATTAGTGCAGATTTGCTGTGTAATTAATGTTTGTGGAGCTCCTCCAGGGGAATTACTCTGTGTTGTACAGTAACTTCATCCACTGTGGACGTACTTGACAAAAAAAAAAAAAATCAGAAAGAAAGAAAACAATGATTGAAAAATTTCAGATATTTTGAGTTTGCTCTAAGGGAATTGTAGATGTTCTGCTCTTTTCTTGCCTGGCCTTACTTTCTACCTGCCTGTCATCGTGTGAATGTCTCAGTGTGGTGAGAGTCCTTCTTGCATTTGAAGATACACTTTTTTGGGGTACATCCAAGTGCCTACTGCTTTGTTGGGATACTCAGGTATTTCTCCAGCTTCATGAGAAAAAGAATTGTGAGTATTTGCGTGTCTTGCCTTGTGCATTGACGTTAGAGCCTCATTTTGCAACAGGTAAATTGCAATTCCATTCCAATGGTACCGAGTCAGATCATCAATTTTTGCTAATCCTGCAGGATTTAGAATGGAAGTGAATTATTATGCATATATATGGTAATATTATATAAAATTATTCTTCCAAAAAGAGGAATGCCTTTGCTTCCATATTCTCTTCACAGCTCCTTTGATTTTAGAACTTAATTAGCTCTAGAGTGCCGGATGCTTTGAGGGAAAAGTAGGGACCCTTGTCTACTCTTGCTCATTGTTTTCTACCTGAAACACTAACTCTAGGGAGAAATGGTGCCCATTGCAAAATGTGTCTCCAGCAAAACCGAATTTAAAACACCATCTTTGATTTTTCTTTCCTCGCTTTTGCTTTCTCTTTCTTTCCCATCTGTACAAAAGACACTGATACACACATGTTAATTTAGTGGAGAAGAGTTTTAATTAAAGAAGTACGGGTAGGCTGAAACCATTCCAGTCTGTGCCAGTCTCTCTCGAGGCAAGTGTAGAGGAACTGAAGCAGAATGTGGAAGACTCACGATCTACCCAGTTGCTTCTGGAGGCTTATAGATAAATTAGTGCCTTCCTCCCCATGAGGACACCCTCTCCGCAGGTCTGCTCAGGGGCCTGGCAGCCATCCAGTGAGTAAGCCTTCCTGGCGCAACAGAGGGACTGCTTCCTGCAAGTGGCTTCAGCTTCTACTTAAATTCTTGAAAAGGCATCACAGCCTAAATTCTGGACCCCCCAAGCAGAAATTAGAGCCTCCATTACCCTTTGTTAATTGCAAATTACATATGGCTCTTCTACTCTAGTGTCTCTGAAGAGGCAGCCACTAATAATTAGTATTTACGTCTGTGTGCAGAGCTAGACTTGTGTGCTTGCGCGCGCGTGCCTCTCTCTGCTCAGGGAGACATAGACTCAAGAGTGTACCTCACCTTGAGGTAAAGCGTGGCTCTGTTCAGGAGTAAGCAGTCTCTTACCAAGTTCCGTACCGGACTTCCACAGGACAACGCTAGTGGTAAAAGGGAGGCTACAGGGTGGGGGAGCTGGTGCTCACCGGGGTGGTATTTTTCAGAGAAAGTCGAAGAAATTCATTTGTAGGTGCATCATGATCTTTGGTTTTCATGGCAAATATGAGTTCGAAAGATTGAGGTTTGTACAGTTAGAAAAAAAACCTATTCAAAAAAGACAGATGATGGGGCGCCTGGGTGGCTCACTTGGTTAACCCACTGCCTTCACCTCAGGTCATGATCCTGGAGTCGCAGGACTGAGTCCCTCATCAGGCTCCCAGCTCCACAGGGAGTCTGCTTCTCCCTCTGACCTTCTCCCCTCTCATGGTCTCTGTAGCTTCTGTAAACCGCAGTGCCGGGAGCTTCTCTTGAAATGAGAGATTGTCACAGTGAGCTATACTTAGACGGCTTTTGTTTTTTCTTCAAAAGAGATCCTAGAAAAATGACTGAGACCCTGGAGAGCCCAGGATTCCTCCAACTACTTTTGGAGAAACAGTGATCTAGACTGACGGAAGTTTTGGCAGAGCGTTAACTTTTCGTATTCCCAGCGCTATGACCCCCATAAGGAAAGGTAAACTACAGAAATGTAACCCAATAAGTATTATTGCATGATAATATTAAAATAAACATTAGAAAAGCGGTCCTCAAGAATAAGACTGCCACTCTTCTGAATTCTTTCCGCTTTCTTACCGTGTCATTTTTGCTCATATTTATTCCATTGGAAGTTAACAGTTCGTAAGTGTAGATGTAGTTGTTTTCCCCTTGTGTGTTTTCTCTTGAATGTTTTCAAACATTCTCTGCTCCTTAAAATTGATTCAAGTGGCATATTATGTTAGGATATTCTTCAATCCCTACTCATACCCATCGGGCTGTAATTATTGCAGGGCACCTTTCCCTTCCTGGCGAGATGAAGAAGAGACTTCTGGCGCACTGTAACTGCTACATTAAGCTGGACTTGGGTACTTTCCTTTGGTTTGGGATGTTCATTGGCTTATATTTTATTTTTATTTATTTTAAAATATTTTATTAGTTTATTTGGCAGGCAGCAATCACAAGTAGGCAGAGAGGCAGGCAGAGAGAGAAGAAGGGAGGCAAGTTCCCTGCCGAGCAGAGAGCCTGATGTGGGACTCTATCCCAGGCCCTGGGATCATGACCTGAGCTGAAGGCAGAGGCTCTAACCCACTCAGCCACCCAGGTGCCCCCATTGGCTTGTATTTCAAATGAAAAAATGTTTTTGCTAAGTAGAACATGAATATGGTACCAAATTCAAAAAGCAGAGAAAGGTACACAGTGAAATGAAGTCTTCCTGCCTCCCCTGTCCCCGGGGCCACCCCATGCCACTCCACTGAGGCAGGCTAAGGCACCTTACATACCTTCTTGGGGTCTTTGACAGATGGTCTGTGCATGTACAGGCATACAGAGTAACACATTCCTTTTTTTCTTGTACAAACGGTGGCATATGGTACTTGATGTTCTTTTGATAGCCTTTTGATATCAGAGCTGCCACCTTCTTCTTCTTCTTCTTTTTTTTTTTTTTTTTTAAATTGTGACCTAGGATTCCATTATATAAAAGTGCCTAACTTATATAACTAGGCCATGGCTGGTGGATATTGAAGATCTTTCCACTTGTTTACCCTCGACACCAAAGGATATCACTGTAGTTAGGTTAGTGGTTAAAAGGATTGTGTCTGGATCAGACAGATCTCAGGACATCTGTATGACCCTGATTAGACCTTGATTACTTCTTTGTGACTCAGTTTCCTTATTTGTGAAAGAAGGGAGTAGAGTTCACAGGATTGTTGAGAAGGTTTAATGGTGTGAGGTATTTCAAATAGTCCCGACACAGAGAATTGCTCAATACGTGTCAACTCTTACTGTCTGTCATTCTGCCATTTTGCAAGGTCAACGTGTTTTCCTAGGATAAATGCGTAGAAGTGGTTTTCCTGACCCAATTTAATTTTGAAGACTGTTGCCAAATAGTTCTGTCGGTAGAAACGCAGTTCATGCTCTCACCTGAGGTGTAGGAGGGGCGCTCATTTTTACTTCTCATAAGTCACCTCTTGTTACCTGTAAATATGGACTGTAAATATGTAGTAGTTGCTCAGAGGGGAGAGATTTCAAGTTAAAAATTTCTTCTTCCTGAAATTTTTCAGGGCTTCTAGAAGAGCTCACTTTTTATTTTTATCAGTATGACATCTTCTCTTGATGATGAACTGATTGTGGCAATAAGAAATGTGTGAGCAGTAAACTACTTTAAGCCAGTAGGTTTTTATTATGTACTTCTAAAATCCTTTACCTACTCATGGATGAGAAAATGCAGACTTTTAAATCTTCATACAACCCTGGTACCATTTGTTAGAGGGATTATTATATTTACATGTAAGGAAGTGTTACATTATTTTTCTGTTCATAAAAAATAAATGTGAAATTAGAACTTTATAGTGTTAGGTTATCACTTAAGTGCTGCTATTATTCCACTGACTTGAAGGCAAGATACCAGTCTCAACTAACTCAAGAACCTGTGGCTTTCACCATTTCTGTCATGTGTATAGTACAACTTTGTGGCCCATTCTGTAGACTGGTGAAGAAGAGTGCTTTGTCCTAATCAGCACAAGGATTATGTTCTAGGAGACAAGCAGATTGTTGATTCTGAGCCTTTGCTAACATTATAATAAATGCTGATCATTTGATCATATCATATGATCTGATCATTTGATCAGATCATAATAAATGCTGATCTGATTGAGTTTGTACCTCACCTTGCGGTGTTTTGGGTAGGAGAGGAAGTGCCCAGCCAGCTATGAAATTTGTAGGGCACCAAGACCTGAACTGATTATTATTCAAGAACCTGGTTACTCATACGGCTAGAACAACCCCCATGGTTTTGAGACAGAACCTTTATTTACAATTCAAGTCACAAAAGTTCCACAGCTCTCTTCGGTAATACCTTTAGTATTGGAACTGGTTGTTAGCCTCTGCTTTGGGACTCTTCATGGTTTTACCATGAATGCATCTTCAAAATGACTTTTAACCTTATTTTGAAGGGGGAGCAGTTCATTCACTGTTTTAAAAATTGGCTGAAGACTACCGCCCCCTCTCTCCAGAGAAGGATGCCAACAATTTATGAGATCCGTGGATCTACAGGGAATGTTATTGGTACTTCCCTCATTGCATTTTGCGTATCTTACGCCATGCACAGATGGGTGGAGGACATTTTGGCAAAAGAGCTTTTCTTGTTATTTCAAAAGGCAGTCATCACCTCACTTTCATTATGCTACAGGTTTCATATCTGAAAATTTTCACTGAAAGCATTTGAAAAACTACTGGGAGGGAACTCATTCTGATTACTACAGCTAGAAAGACAAGTACAGACTCAACAGCACAACTTCCCCAAGTACTTACTTTTCCACAGAAAATGACTGAGGCATGTTGGTCAAAAACGTAAAAAAAATTTTTTTCCCCAGGAACATTTCTTGAGAAGAACTTCGATAGTATGAGAAGGTTCTTAGATTCAGAGCATGTAAAATCTCTGCTTTAGACTATTACCCCAGAGAAGTGGTTGGATCATCTTGGGGCTGCATTTACTTTAGTTAAGTTTTAGGACTTTGTGTGAGAAATCTTGGCTGAGCTGTCCCTTGATAGCTTTCAACAAAATAGTGGTGTGAAAGGGTGGGGCATACTACCAAGGTTGTAGTGATTAATTGGGTTGTTGGGGAGACTCCCCAAGAGTGGTCCAGTTTTCGTGTTTCAACAAATCATTCAATGTGTGCAAGAAACTTATCTGTTCAGTCATCAGTGAGCTATTGTCTCAACACTGGGTATAATTTTCAAAAGCTGTAATTTTTACATTCCAAATCCTTACCAATAGTGGTTTAGTTTCTTAAATAACCTTAAAAATCAAGTTTCCAAACAAATAATACTAGGTATGAATATGAATATTAACTTTGATTTTTCTACTCCATTTTTTTCTGCTTATCCATTGCATGGCACTTGGGTATGACTTAGTCGGCAGCTGGTTCTTGTGAAATTAAAATGTAAAAACATGATGGAACTATTTCAAGGAATTATTGACAGTTTTCGGCTGTCTTGTTACTATTTTAAAATGTGCACTTATCAAAACCTGAAACTATTTGGAATGTATGTATGGGGAGAATTTTCTTGGTGCGCACTCTGTGTTAGCTGGTGACCTACAACTTGGCAGGACGAAATGAGATTCTGCTTTACTGAATAATGGACAGTCATCAACGAATGAGCCAGAGTCAAAAACTATGGCAGGTTGAGGGAGCCCTAGGACAAGGTCCAGGAAAGTCAGGGGCTATTGGGTGTTTGCTTTATTTTTCAGAGTCCAGAATTGCTATGTGATATGACAGCGAGAGAGAAAAGGAAACTGGGCCAGAGGATTACAGCACAGGGAGGATTTAGATTTAATAGGATTTTATTAGGCTCTAAGCAGAGGTTGTCTGAGGTAGTTTGACCCACACTGAATCCCCCTCTCCCCACGGCTATTACTTGTAATTGAGGGCAGAAGTTTCTGCTCTCTTTAGGTGTTCCCAGTATTTGAAGAGTCTTCACCTCAGATGGAATTTTTCATGATAAGCACATTTACAGTAATCGACTTTTTATGTATTTGGTAGTGGCCAATTCAGGGCATTTGAAAATGCATTCTAAAACAATGAGTTCTTCTACTGGCAAAAACCAAACAAACTGAATTATATTTGAGATGGTTGATTCCTGTGTTTTGGGTTCTTTAAGTGAAATATGCTTTAATAGTTAAAAAGAATACAGATCGAATCCATTTATAACTGGAATTCTTACAAAGAACTTTTGTACAGTGACCATTATCCTTCTTCAAAGCTTATCTTCTTACCCCTCCCCGCTTGGTATATCACTTGGAATAAAGTACAGAAAATCATGACTTTTGAGCTGGGGGAGACCTGAGAGATAATCATATAGTCCTAACCCACCTAAGAGGTTCCAAATCAAGATCCCTGCTTTCCACTCAAGGTCTCACTGCTGTGTAGTCCTCGGGCCGTGTCCCAGTTCAGAGCTCAAGTCCCCAAGAGGCGACTTGGTGTTTTCTGACTTCCACACTTGGACAACTGAGCTAAAATCTCTTAGCCTCACCCTTTGTTCTCCACTTTAAAACCACCTAATCTCTCGAACCATTTCTACAGACCAACCAGAGAAATATGAGGAGGGAAGAAGGAGAAGGGAGGGAGCCTGCCATGTCTTTTCATCACGTTCAAGAGATTACTTCTCATCTGGCAACTCGCTGAGGAAAGACTCCAAAAGACTCCACATGGCTTCTTTTTCATCTCTAGGCTTCTCCATGCTGTGTTACTGACCTTGCCTTTCCTCTGCTCTAATTGCTCTACTAAAATCGTTTAAAAAAAACCCAAAACCAAAAACCAACAATGATCAATCAATCTATCTTCCTTCAAATTCTCTTGTGTTCATTGGTTCTTTCCCATTATGCCTGCAAATATCACTTTTTCCTTAATAAAAATGTTCCCTTGGCTCTGTGTCCCCTTAAGGTGACCATTATTTCTTTTCCTTAAAGAATTTTTTTATAATCCATTATTAGAGTATATTATATTTAAATAGATAAAAGAAAGATGGCATGAGATCATATATTGTTAAATGCCAGAATGTTTACACTGTAATTTCAGTATGCTAGTGAAAGAGGGGTATATTAAAATATAGTCATTTGTAGTTCAGTGGAAAAATGTGATTTTCACACATTTATAGCTTTCCTAAGTATTGTAGTTTTCAAAGGAGGCTGAAATTAGGTAAAGATGTCTGTCTATTTGAAAATGAGGTTGAAGGAATTTTTATGGTAGAAAGGGTATGATCTAGAAGACTAGAATCTAACCTTTTATGATTATATAGTATATTTTATAACCCTGTTATATGGAAGCTTATGCGTGTGCTTTTTTTCATAGTCAAAAGATATCATGTACTTTCTAAAAAAAGGCAAGTAAGAATACCTATAATTCTTATGTCGGTTATCTCTATCTTCAATCATGATTTAATAACATTTTTCTTTCCTTACTGATGAAAATATTTTTGTATATAGTATTAATGAAATATATAAATTTGACTACTCAATAGTCCGTTCTGTCTTTGAGGTATAAAATCTGTGCCGGTGTATACATGTGTTTTGATAGTTCCTCCCCCTGCCATGCCCCCCCCCCCCCAAAAAAACAAAAAACCCTCAGCAACCACGCCACAAAACCATAGGCAACCACTGTTTGACAGAGGCCTTTAGGTATTTTTCAGGATTGGTGGTTCATTTGAAGAAAACAAAATCCCTCTGAATGGTTTACAGAGCTCTTTCCCAGGCATGAAATTCAAGTTGGTGTGCATGTGGTGGGTATTTCCGGGAAGAACGGGCTGAATATGTGGCAGGAACACTCTGAGCAGTCCCCACCCCAGGTACCATAGGCCCAAGAGAGCAGAGGACATGAAGGGGGAAATGTCCCACAATGCCATATATGGTGCAAGCCCATGTTCTGGTGACGGCAGCCTCTTCTACTTGCTCCTGGCTTTTTGCTAAGTTTTGTCCTGCTCTGTGCTTCACTGGAGACTTTAACTGTGCTCTGAGAGTTAAATAAAAAGCTTGGAGTGGAAAAATGCAAAAAGGAAGAAAGTAAAGCCTGACAACAGGCGAATGCAGAAATGTATTAGAAACCTAGGCGCTTGAGGAAAGGCGCCTTTCTCTGTCTCTCATCAATATGGAGCCCTCTCTTTCTTGTAGTTTTATATTGCCCTGGGGACATGCTAGTGCTCCAATACTCTAACCGGGGAATAAGAGAGAAAGAGAGTGGAAATATCCAGCGCTTTTGTCTGTGGGTATATTCGGAAGTATTTTCATTTATAGAATCTTCTGGCATAGTGTTTGCTACTTAAATGTGGCTTGCTTGACTTACCACATTCTTCAGGCATCTGTTTCAGAAGTATGATTGGGTAAAGCATCATCCAAGTGAGATGCACTTTTCTCAGAGAAGATACAGCTTCCTTAAAGGAATAGGGCCAGGGATCATAGCCAGGAGAAAGAATAAAGATTTCTAGAAGGAACCCTGGACTGGGAATCAGGAGACATTCCATTTCCATCAAAACTAACTGGTAGTTTGTGATTTTAGCTAAGATATTTATCTCGTCTGTAATAAAGTCTCGCTCTCTGCAAGGATTGCATGCAAAGTCCCTTTGAGAACGGGCTTCACAGACCTTAGAGAGCACTATTCTAATTTTGATTTAGAAGCAGTTGGCATGTTGAATGTTCCCCTCATATGTTTCAAGATGAATCTGAGAATCCTGGAGCTGGAAGGAGTCTTGAAGAGTCTTGTACTTTTTGAACCTCTGGGATAAACCAAAACACTCTGATTTTCCTTATTATTATCATTGTACCTTCTGAATAAAAGCATTTTCACAGAAATACTATGTTTTAGACAATGAGGGAGTTGAATTATAATTTGTTTTATTTATTATCACTTAAAACAGGGTTGCCTGCTGAAATGTTACCTCCAAGGACCAGCCTGTGTGAGGTGAAGGGACTGGCTGTAGGATCCTAGGGAGGTGCCAAGACCTCAGAGATGGGGAGCGCGTACCCTTTGTGTGTGGGGAGGCCACTTCTGGGTTTTAAAATACTGATGGGCCCAGTAAAACATACCTCTCAGTGACAAAGAGCCATTGCTGGCAGTGGACAATGTCCTATTGAGAACAATAAATTTGGATTATTAGGAATTACATGTCAGGGAATTCACCAATTTGAATAATAATATAAAGTCATAGAAGATACACATTAGCTGTTTTCCTCAGGTATGTGATTTGTGCGAGCCTTCTTCAAACAGACTTTCCTCTTTCTCCATACTTTAATCCTCCTCCATTCTCCCTAAAAAATGTTTCCTTTCCTCAGAATGATCAGTTCTAGCCAGTTTTCTATTCTTATGTTCTACCATTATTTTCAAGATATGAATGTTGAATGGTTAGCCTCCCATCCCCAAGAGAATATGCCTTAACAACTTTCTAGTGTTTAGTTTCACTCCCTACAAAGAACTTGACCCAGAAATCTAACCTAAATCCTTACCTTAAACCCCCTTTCTCACATTTTATTGTTTGTAGGAGGAGCAGTTGACTGGTGTTCTCCTCATAATACCCTTCATATTACTTGGGAGAAAAATTGCTGGTTTTTTTTTTTTTGTACTACAAGTCTGGAAATTTTATCATGGATTTTGTTTTCCAGTGCACTAATAATTATCATGTAATCACTGTACCTCAAACTCTCCAGTCTGTACACTCAAAAAAATAGTTTTTTGAACCAGACCCCGTCCTTTCTGTGAGCTGACCAAACTGGGGAGATACTGGGCCTATATTGCTGCTTCTCTTTGTGAGTTAGCTCCATGCGACTGGATCCTATTTGCTGTATGCTCTATGACCTCAATATCTTTTTGCTCCCTCCTGGCTGTCTGGTAATCGGACTCTCTTCATATTTTATCCACATAATTCATTTTCCATTTGTAAGTGTGCTACCTTGTACTCTCACTGAGGAAGCACTATCTTGTTTTTTGATGGATCATTTCTATCTCTGATTTGTCAAGGTTACTTGGAATTCTATTATTTTTTGGAAAAGCCAGAAACCTTAACTTGGTTTGTAACTATGCAATGACTGAGAATGCTTTCGATTCCATTATGACAGCCATTGATTAAAAAAAAAACATTCAATCATATTGGACCCAGGAGTCTGGGTGCTGTTTTAGAACTACCCAAAGTTGCATTATGGCATTTATTTCTGTCACTATTAACTAATGGCTTTTCTGTTTCTGGATGTTTTTAAATTCCACAGACATTGGTATGATAGTTTCTTGCTTCGTTATAGAAACTAGATTTGAACGATTATAGAAACTAGATTTTTTTTTTTTTTTAAAGATTTTATTTATTTATTTGTCAGAGAGAAAGCGAGCGAGATCGAGCACAGGCAGACAGAGTGGAAGGCAGAGTCAGAGGGAGAAGCAGGCTCCCTGCGGAGCAAGGAGCCCGATGTGGGACTCGATCCCAGGACGCTGGGATCATGGCCTGAGCCGAAGGCAGCTGCTTAACCAACTGAGCCACCCAGGCGTCCCTAGAAACTAGATTTGAACGATTAGACTTACTGTCTAGGGGGTTTGGTGGTGGTAGTGAAGAAAATAAACCCAATAATTGTTTACTTTATGTGTGTAGCTTTGGTAGCATCAGTTTAAAAAATATTTTTAGTAGCAAGGGAAGAGTAAATAAGAATGGGTAGAAATGTCTATTTTGTAGATATTTTTGTTCTGTGTTAGATTTTGAGAACGTCTGTGTTCTTAGTTAAATTTAATGGCCAGTGTCCTATTTAATATATGAACATAACGAGATGCATTTTTGTTACTGTCCTTACAGGTTTCAGAAGATAACAGTGAAATGTGAAGAAGTTATGTTTCTTATGTGATACTGGAAAGTTAGTGACTGCTTGCCAAATTTTCCTGAAAATTAAATATGACTTAGAAGCACTGATTTATGAAGACTTATGATGTCATCAGTTACAACGGAAAACAAACTCCAGCAGGCCGTGAGCCTGCAGGGAGTAGACCCAGAAACATGCCTGATTGTATTTAAAAACCACTGGGCACAGGTAATGTATGAGCTGCCCTTTCTCTGCCGGTCTAGGTAGCCCATGAGTGTCTATCCCATTGAACCAGGGCCTTACTACCTCTGTGATGGGTGACTGGGCTTCCAGAAACATAGGGAGCAAAACCTTTGCAGGTAGGAAGAAAAGCAACTCTCTCTCTTTCTTCCCTTCTTCCTTCCTTCTTCTCTCTCTCTCTCCTCCCTTTCCTTTCTTCAGTAGGGATCTAGTTGAAAACCATGGTTTCCATAAAAGCAATTGGGAAATGCTTCCATAAAATGCTTCCATAAAAGCAATGTATATTCCTCAGATATTTTTGGAAGAACAGTCGTTGACCCGAAAGGAGCTTGGACATCATGTTGCAATAGACTTGACCAGGATTAGACCCTCTTTCCCTCCTCCCTGGTGATTTCCACCTAGTCCTTACACTGTAACAGTGCTAAAATACATATTTATTAAATATTTACCAAGTACTGTGCTGAGTACTTTCAAAGCCTTATGTCATTTACTCTTCCCGACAAACCCATAAGGCCGTTAGTGTCAGCTTCCTCATTTTACAGATGAGGGAATGGAGGATTAGAGAGGTGGAGTTAACTCTCTTGAGGTTATACAGATAGTGAGTTTCCAAGCAAGTACATAGTGGATCTTGGTCCCTTGGCTGATGTATTTGACCTTTGTGCTCTACCATTTTTCCGGCTGGTGGTCCCTGCATAATTTAAGGAAAGAAGATGCCTGGCAGTATCTGAATTCATTACAAAGCTGATTATAAAAGTTTTTTGATTATTCAGTTTGACTTCTCTGTAACTCTGATCCGCTTGTATAGATAATTACGGGTTCAATGTTCAGAAAATTTATCAGCTCACCACTTTCCTCAGGGAGTTTACAAGTAGTAAAATAAATAAAATTGGTCTTCTTTACTACTTGTCCAACATTACACTCCCTAGGTGAGCTGGTAAGTGGCTATTTATGTGACAGTTTTTTAATGACTACCCAGTTCCTTCCTGTGGCTGGAAACAGCAGAAGGGTTAAAGCACTGAGCCTGCAAATCACAGCAATTATGGGGGACACAGTTTAGATAAAAAACAAAATCAATTCTGCTTCTGGGTCACTTACACTTTGTAGCTTCTTGTCACTAGTGTAAAGCTTCCAAGACTTTTTATGCATTTCCCATTTTCTGACATTTTGCTATTAGAATCTTAATGGGTCTGCTCTGGATTTTAAGGACACATCTGCTTCAGAAAAGGGAGGAAAGTAATTCAGGAGTTTTCCAGATAATTAGAGCAATTATCTTTGACTTTGCGCTTTTATAAGTTTTTTAATATGCTGGTTCCAAAGTGGGGTTGTGAACAGTAAGGGATGTGCCCGTTAGTCCTTTGAGTATAGGAAGAATATTTTAGAAGGCCTGTTTTTATCTTTATCTTTTGAAAATTTCTATTTTGGCTTTATTAAGTAGGTAATATAGTCACATATTAGTATGTATACATTTATTAATGTATCTAATAATTATTTGTGCTCATTTTTTTTTTTAACTGGTAGGAGTGCTCAGTTAGATGTTTAATATTGAGAATACTTTCAGCTTCAGTCATTTCATTTGGCTGAAAAAGTTCATCATTCTAATTCGCATTCTTGGCTCTGGGCCCATTTTATTTACTTGTGTAAAAATACTTTTGTTGTAAGCATTCCTGGTGGGGAATCTGTGATGTGATCTGTTTAGTATTCTGTACCAGTCTTCAAAGACAGGAAATATCATCCACCTCTTGATTTTATGCAGATGGATCATTTGCCCTGTCAGATTCTACCCTGGGCAAGCTTTCTCCAAAGCTGCTGGAGTGTTGGAGAGTCTTACTTCAAGAATGTGTAAATACCCTTTCCCACTGGTGAAGGAGTAAATATTGGTCCCATAATCATATTCCTCGTTTCCATATCCGTTATGAATGACTTCAGCATCATCCAACATTTTGGGTGATCGGAAGCATGGCACCCTTTGTTGAGTACAGGAAAATACTGAGTTCAGGGTAAGGATAACTTTGTCAGAGGGAATAGTGTCCAGTTATTAAATACTTCTTTTCATAAAGTGGGGACACTCTTGGTCTTATTCCTCTTTCAGTCATTTCTTTAACTTGCTTACTTCTTCAGTCTTGGTTTTTCCTTTTAAATAAATCTGCAAAGTTCCCGAAGTCTCTGTCTGCTTCCAAGAAAGGCTCTTTTGGTTACCTTTATGAATAAAAATACTGGTTCAAGAAATGCACTTGCATGTCAACACCATTATTGTTAAATGGAGATTTACTAGCTCCAGCTATGGATTCCTCATTGTAGGCTGCACCAGTGGGACATGGGGATGTGTCAGCCTTGGTCTGGGTTTTTAAAGAATGTATGTGCTAATTTGGATGACGAGGCGAGATACATTATTAGAAAATGAGTAATAGTGATTATGGGAATTAAGTCAAAGGAAGGGACTATTATGTGTGAAAATGGCTTGGGAAATGGAGGAAGTGAGATTTGGCTAGCTTGACTATAGGAAAGGAAGGTTTTGATAACAAAGGAAAAGAACATTTTAGCGAAGAGGTATTGGGAAGGAATCCTCAGTGTTGACTTTTTCCGGTGGTAAAAATAGAAAGGTGAAGACAAGGCAAAGTGGAGAGGCAGGGCTACATGTTGGGTAAGGCCCGGGACCTTCAGTTGATAGGAATAAATGATACTGATCTGGAGGTTTATACATTAGCACTTGGCTGGGAGTCATTCAGGCTGGGGACGCATGTAGAATGGTTGAGAGGATTGGGGAAGAATGAGCTAAAGTCTGACAGAAACTCCTGTGACTTGTGGAACGATAGCTCCTGGGTTCTCCTGAGGCAACCTGTGAGGCTGGCAAGAAATGTGGCCTAGTCAGAACTGGGTGGCTGCATCCTATCTACTGAAGTATCCTGTTAGCTGGCAAGTACAGTGTTATTTTTGTTTTGTTTTTTCTTTTTAATATGGTAAATTAGGGAAAATGAAGTCAACAGAAGTCTGTGGTATCTGGAGTTCTTCTGTTTGTTAGGATACTTAAGTACAAATTCAGCTTAATTAACATATATTTGACAGGTTCTGTTCCGCTGTTTACTAGTAGCTTCTGTTCCAGACCTTTACTAGTAGCTTCTGTTCCAGACCTTGACTTAACAAAGCAAACTTTGATGGAGGAGGATATCCGCTTGCCCACCTATACCTTGCTGTCTGTCAGAGACAGCTTGTTCTGCATCCTCCGTCATCTAAGGCAATCTGGGATTCTGGAGGCTCGCAGGTGTAGAGACCTCGAACTAGTTGAGCACTTGGGTTTCCCAAGGGCTCCCTGGATTCAGGGAGCTCATGACATCCCCAGAAGGGTTCGCTAGTGGACCTTCAGGAATAGTTATGTTTCTAACAGTGACTTCGGAGAATCAAGGCCACAGGAATCCTACAGCCTGGTTGCTGGCCTGGATGTCAGGCCTTGATTTTACTCCTTGTCTTCAGAAATGCAACGTTACTTGGAGTTCTAGCCACCCCCACTCCTATGCAGTGCCTTTCACGCTAGTTCAGGCTTCTCTGCCTTAGGCATTTCCTCCTCTTTCTGCCTATAATATCCCTCCCCCTGGCTAAATGCCTTTCTTTCTTAAGGACTCATTTGGGACATCAGTTCTTCTAGGAAACCTTCTGTGTTCTCTTCTATGTTTCCACTCTGTGCTCCAACAACATCCTGAGTGTTTTTTCGCTGTTAGACCAACCACGTTTTATTAAAATTACATGTACAGTAGCTTCTTCCCAATCTCATTTTGAGCTCCTCATGATCAGAGACCATTTGTAGTTTACCTACATCTCCAGTGTCAAGAATATCATAAGCCTATTGTAGATGTTCAATAAATTGTTGAACCAAGAGACAGGAAATATGAAATACAACTTTAGAAGAGCTAGGTGACTTAGAAAACACCTTTGAACATGCACTCATATTAAAACATTCTGTAGTTTTCTAGTAGGATCTTTGGACTGGCATTAAAAAAAAAAATTATTTGTTTATTTGACACAGAGAGAGAGCACAGTTATGGGGAGCAGACCCCCCACTGAGCAGGGAGCCTCATGTGGGGCTCAATCCCAGGACTGTGGAATCATGACCTGAGCCAACGGTAGATTCTTAAGGGACTGAGCCACCCAGGGGCCCTGGGACTTACATTTAATGATGAGCAATTTGGTGGAGTGAGTGAATTTTTAATTTTTCTAGTAGTCTCTAAGAACAGTTTATAGTCTAGTAGACTATTATTTTTATCTCTTGTTTTGCTTCTTTGCTTCTTCTGAATGGAAGAGCAAGCAAGAAGTAAGAAACATTGGTCCAGCAGATAATAAACTATTCAACTATATTTCCATGTAAATTAACCTGCCCCCACACTAGTTTTTTCCACAATGGCAGAGTTGTACTTTGTGAAGAAGCTTCACAAAGCTTTGCTCTATTCATTCTCTGTCCTCTCCTTTTAAGAATCGAATCAGTATTGGTTATATACTTAGTGGAATCTGTTCTTAGAACCAGGAAAACAGAGGTGATGGGTTAAAAATAAAATAAATTGGGGGATACCAGGTGGCTCAGTTGGTTAAGCATCTGACTCTTGATTTTGGCTCAGGTCATGATTTCAGGGTCCTGGAATTGAGCCCCTCTTTTGAGCTCCACGCTCAAGTCAAATAAAGATAAAAAATATTAAACAAAACAAAACAAGTGGAAATGCACATTTCTATGTGCTTCTGGTTGGTCAGTAGCCAACAGCTTCTCCTTACTATCCTCAGCCTCCAAAAGTAAGTGGTTATACAGTTTTAAACCAAGAAAATGTCAGAGCTCAAATAGAGTAATAGTGGTAGACGAAGTAAAGCTAGTGGGTCTAGCAGCCTTTTTCTTCTCCTTCTTCTTCTTCTTCTTCTTCTTCTTCTTTTTTTTTTTTACAAAAGATTTTATTTATTTATTTTACAGAGAGAGAGAGAGAGATATCACAAATAGGCAGAGAGAGAGGGGGAAGCAGGCTCCTCGCTTAGCAAAGAACCTGATGGTGGGGCTCGATCCCCGGACCCTGAGATCACGACCAGAGCTGAAGGCAGAGGCTTAACCCACTGAGTTACCCAGGTGCCCCGCCTTGATGGGGGTGGGGATAAGAAAGACAATGAGATTAGTTAATTAAGTCAAATGTCTTCCCATAATAATGCAAAAATAGATAATATGTTTTAAGTACAGTATCTTTTTTTTAAAGATTTTATTTATGTGACAGAGAGACAGTGAGAGAGGGAACACAAGCAGGGGAAGTGGGCGAGAAAGAGAAGCAGGCGTCCTGCAGAGCAGGGAGCCTGATGTAGGGCAGGATCCCTGGACCCTGGGATCATGACTTGAGCCAAAGGCAGATGCTTAATGACTAAGCCATTCAGGTGGCCCTTAAGTACAGTAGCATGTATGGAGCTCCAAGTAGCCTGATTCTATTAAAGAAGTATAGGGTACTGATAGTGGATTTGAGATGTGCATTTTAGTCTGCCTTGTGAAACTGATTCTCTCATTCTGTTCATCTTCGTTCTTTTGGTCTGTGCTTTGTCATAGATTAACTAATAGCAATTAAATAAAGTCTTTGAGAGACGAAACATGGGGAAGTGTTAGGGAATCCGATCTTCTTAATATCTTAGGTGAGGTTTGTTTATTTAAAAAATTATATCTCAGCTTTTCAAGTAGCTCTAAAGTTGACAGTAGGAAGTAAAGCAGAACAAAAGCTATGTTTCTTTAGAGGGTCAAGGCATTAACTTGTGCTCCAATTGGACTTTGAAATGTTGAACCTGTGGAAATGTCAGCAAGTCACCCTCTATATGTTCAGTGTAAGTTTGTTTTGGCCATGGAATGGAATATTATTACATAGATCATTATTCTTAAATCCTTTCCCTAATACATAAATTTAAAAACATATCTAAGGAGTAGTTTATTATGTTATTTTATTGATTGATGTTCCTACCATGTTTCTTTGTTGCAGTAATGCTAGACCATCTCTGATCCCAAGGAGGAATGGTGTGTAGCTGTAGCCCCTACTTTTCCCCGTTTTATCCCAGATTTAGACATGCCTCTGGAGTGGAAATGAACCAAATTGTACAAGCACATGTATATTATTAGGCAGTTATCTTAATATAAAAAGAAACAACTCAGTAGATGTCTCTCATGGCAGTCAGTGTGTAAGGAGTATGCCAGATTGAAAGACATCGCTGTTAAGTAATGATTAAGGACTGGATGGAAACTTACTTATGTTGTAGTTATTTGGTACGTTAAGTGGAATTTGCCTTAAGATCATAAAAGCCTGCCCTTCTTCTGTGTGGTGGAAAATGTTGCTTAGTAACTTGGTTTTTTCCACGATGCCACTTTAAATTAGCATTCCAAAGGATTTCAAAGTATGAGTTGTACTCACATGACTTTCTTGAAATAATGAGGCTCTAACCAAAGTAGCATAAGTAGTCATTTCTTAATACGTGCATGTATGTAAGACACAAAACAATATTAAGATGGAGTCAGAGCTAAGCTGACAGATAAACACTCGTGTTTACCACAAAGAATAATCATTTGTTAGCTGGAGGAGTGATTATGTGGCTCTTTCATTCTGAAAGCATTTGAGCTTCCTATTTAGAATTTGTGAATATTGGAATTCAGACCTATTATTACTGACTGTCGGGGACCATCATTAGAGCTAGGGGTAGGAGTAGCAGATAGCCTCAGTGAAAGAAAGATGCTCTTTGTTCATCTCATTTACCCATAATAACCTTCCATTAACCTAAGTCAAATGACTTAGGTTAAAATGTAGTTCTATTGGTCAGATGGTAATTTGTGTACCATCATTTACACTATTGATTTTTTGTGTGTTTGTTTCTTTGTAGAATTGTGATAATTTACATGAGGATCTCTATGTGATCCAGGCTCATAATTCACACACATATATACCAGCTTGTATTTGTTAAAGTTTGTGGACCAACAAATGCCGAGCCATGATCAGTGAAACGTTGACAATGCTCTTTCCCAGCTTAGCTGGGTTCCTCAGTGAGCTTGGGCTATTATCAGGGGCTGATTGCTTTATTCAATGGCATTTTCAGCCTAGAGAAGTGAACTTGTAAAGGAAATGTTTACATAGCATGTTTTGCTTGCTTTCCCTCTCTTCCATTCTTGGGTCCCTCCAGCTCCCTTAGTAGTATTTTTTCCCCTGAACTAAATCCCCGAGGCAAAGTTTATAGCCCAGAAGCCAGGGCTGGGAGACCTGTGGCAAGGTCGAGAGCCCAAGATAGAGGATCTCAGGGGAATGTGCTTGGCCTGGGGACGCCACTGGGAGCAAATGGGACTGTGGATTTGTGGGACTAGAAGGTCAGAGTGGATCAACGCGTGACAGTAGGCAGCAGGCAGAAGTCAGCACACAGAATCTCAGGGTTTGGTGGAAGTGATGTGAGAAGACAGCACTAAAGGAAAGAATAAGGAAAAGTCCAGTCACATCAGGCATCTGTCTGCAGAAGTGGAGAGAACTGTGACACCAGTCGGGCAGCAAACTTGGGACATCAGAATTTCTTCGACGTTTTAGTGCATGTCGTGCGCGAGGCCAGAGGCTTCTTAGACATTCCCCATCTAGTTAGGCCCCAGGCCCTGGGTATGGGCCCCAAAAACCAACTCAGAAAAGCAGGTCGTGGGTGTATCTGCCGGGAAGAGAAAAGGAGGTGGCCTGGGCGGGTCCTGACACCTGAGGAGGGACATTAAGGACATGTGTCAGCAGAGGCATAATTAGCACTTTGCTGAGCACTGTGGATTCTGTGACTCACAGGCCTTGGTGTAACACACCCTCTTCCTGGCAGTGAAACCACCCGGCCAGGGCTGGGAATGAGTGCGGGCTCCTAATATGTCCGCTCCATTCCACACGACCAATAAACCTTACATCTTCTGTGGGTTATCAAAGCTCTGCACTGGCATTTCTCTGCATAGTAACCCAGAAGGCAGAGTAGACAAGGCTTATGCTATCAGGAGGGTAAAGATTCTTCAATTCCAAAGTGGCTCAGTTTGCCTTCGGTATAAAAACCTCAGTTCTCTCTCTCTCTCTCTCTGTTTTGCAATGACAAACCTTTAAAAAAAGTAGGTCTTTTTGCAAAGAATTACAGTATACAATACAGCATACAATAATATAAATGACAAATCTATGAGAAGAATGTACTTTGTGCCCATGTAAATAGTTCTTTATATTACTTACACACATTTAGGTATGTGAGAAACACATGCATGCATGTAGTCTAAGTACATATGCACATGTGTAAATTTATATTGCTTAGGAATTTCTGAAAATGAGGAGATTTCAATTATGAATTGTTTTTAACTCAGTGTTTTGGTCCCTTTTAAAAGACATAGTACGAGATTACTATATCTATTTTAATTTTTATTTATATTATGAAATTAGATCAGTTTACAGGGGAGAAGAACTCATGAACCTAAAAATCCCATTTATGTCTTTTCAGACTCATTTCTGGTCCTACGTCTATTTGTCAGTATATTTAGTTTTTAACTTAAATTGTTTCATATGTACATGTGCGTGTAGTGATTTGATTCACTTAGTGTTTATTTTTAATAGCTTTATTGTATGGTGATGTAACATTTTCATTATAATCCTCTTATTATTGACTGACTGAGTCAATGGTATTTTTATTTTTCATTATTGAAAATATCATCGGTGTGAACCTCTCTTAACAAATTATTTTTAGATTGTTTCCTTGGGGCATTTTCCCCAAAGTGAGATTACCAAGTCAAAGGGCAGGAGCCATTTTATAGCTTCAGTTACATATTGCCAAATTGTTTTCCAGAAAGATTGAGCTAATTTGTGCCACCACTAACAGTATATAAAGCACAGTTTCAATTTTCAACAGTTTAGACAGTCTGAGCACACATGAGAAGTATAATTACATTTCTACCCTGAGGCCTACCTGTATATAGATAGCTCTCATAAGTAAACTCAGTATGTGGACTTTGAAATTAGGGAACTGATGAAGTATGTTACTAATTTATTCTTCAGAATGTGGAGCCTTGAAGGTAGAGCATTTGGGGCTGGAGAACATGTGTGTTGAGGTGGTCCCTTTTGGAAATACGCATTACTGTGGTCCCACACCAGAAACTGCCAAGGCCAGAGCAGAGGGAAAGGACAGCCAGGCCCCAGCATTTCTGCCAGTGAGGGTTTCTGCCAGTGAGGTCCTCTGCCAGTGAGGTCCTCAGGTCTCTGAGGAATTCTGGAGGACTTCTGGGAAGTTGGGGGAGGTGGGGAGGGGGTGAGTTCTGAAGTCTGGCATGCCTTGAAGAAGAGGGCTTGTCCAGTGGGTATGCTGGGGCCACCGGTCCCTGAGCCCTGTTCCACTCAGGTAGCTGCTCACTGAAGGCCTTTCTCATTGGACATGCCAACTTGGGTGTTGGAGTCATTTTTTCCTTTGTGACAGCATTATTAATTTTATAATGCAGGTTGGTAGAGATGACAGATTCTGTGGAAATCTGTTCATCCTGGATACACTTGTCTGGTCTATAAAGGCTCCTTTGCCTCATTTCTGATAGGGGAAAATCTCAGACCTTTTCCAGAGGAATAAATTCTTCTCATTGCTCATGCATGCTGACATAGCGTTGTACCTTTGCCAGCTTCCCCAGTGACTTGCAGAAATTCTATAACCTAAATAGAGGCCATGTAACAGCACGTTGCAGAACTGGGCCAGGAGGGTACAGAAGACACACATAATCCCTACAGCATGTGGTTCAGGAAGGCAGAAAGGACCAAAGATCAAGTCATTGATAAGGTTTTGCATTATCTCAGATTATGTGTATACATTTTAAAGGAAGTAAACTGAATGGATATTTTCCTAGAAATTCCAAGTCATATGATTGCATGGGAGTTGAGATGAAAAAATTATTGTAATTTCTAGGTCTCAAGGTGGAAATAATCTTGATGGACAGAGAGAGGTAGAAAGCATTCAGTAGTCAGCAGAGAGAAACAACAGGGTTGTCACGTGACCTAACTGGGATTTATTTATATTTTACCATCAACTGATTTTTTTTCTTCTGGTGCTGAAATGTATATAACAAAGATTGCCGTCTTAACCTTTCTTAAGTTTCCAGTTCAGTGGTGTTAAACTATATATGCAACCATCACTACTATTTCCAAAACTTTTATCGCCTCCTTCAGAGACTTGCTATGTTAGGGATTTATTTTCTAATTGGTCATGTCAGAAATTTTTCTGGTTTCAAAAAATGCAGAGTTCAAAACCATCATCTTATTTTATTTTATTTTTTTTAGTTTCAGCATATGCCATTCTGCTAGGGTAGGTATCCCTCGTTCATCAGTTTCCTTTCATCCAACCTAATCTTGCAGGCGTGATAGAAGAAGATGCCCATCCAAATAGAAGGGGGGGATGTTCTGTTAAGGACGTGTGAGGAGCTGTGTTCCCTGTTGGAACCTCCAAATAAACTCTGTAGAAGAACAAGGGCAGTCTTAAATTAGTTTTAATAAATTAGACTTAAATAAATCTACCTATTTAATGTATTTTAAAATTAAAAAACAATATTACATTCTTGACTGTTCAGAAAAAAGTTGAGAACTTGTCACGCCTTTGAACACAAAAATAATAATTACTTTCCCATATTTCTTTTTGATTTTTCTTCATATACATGTTTTTGATATAGTTGATAATGATGGATCTAACCATATATAAATGACTTTTCATCTATTATTTCACAGTTTTTCATTTTGCTTAGTGGTTTTTATAATAAATGCTTATGAATGGATATAACAATTTTTTTTAACATATGATCTTCTTTGACATTTAGGTTGCCAAAATTTATAACTATTATAAATGAATATCTTCAAACACATGCTTTCTGTAGTTTAACTACTTCATCTTACCCTCATGAGAGAGACAAACACAGGATTCATAGTTATCTTTTTAAAAAATATTTTATTTATTTGAGAGAGAGAGAACATGAGCAGGGGTGGGGAGCGGCGGAAGAGGCAGAGGGAGAAGCAGACTCCCTGTGGACTCGAACCCAGTACCCTGAGATCATGTTCTGGGCCAAAGTCAGATGGTTAATCCACTGAGCCACCCAGGTGCCCTTCATAATTTACCTTATTGTGGGCCTGGTTCCTCATTTCTCATGAAGATACAACACAGTCAGTGGCAGTGCGTTTTTGTAATGAAGGTAAACATGAGGTGGATGACAAATGTCTGCATTGGTTGCAGGTCATGAAGATCTTAGAGAAGCATGACCCCTTGAAGAACACCCAGGCAAAATATGGGTCCATCCCTCCAGATGAGGCCAGTGCTGTACAGAATTATGTAGAACACATGCTCTTCTTGCTGATCGAAGAGCAAGCCAAGGATGCTGCGATGGGGCCAATTCTAGAATTTGTGGTCTCAGAGAACATCATGGAGAAGCTCTTTCTTTGGAGCCTGCGGAGGGAATTTACTGATGAGACTAAAATCGAGCAGCTCAAGATGTATGAGATGTTGGTCACCCAATCCCACCAGCCTCTGCTGCACCACAAGCCCATCCTGAAGCCCCTGATGATGTTGCTGAGCTCTTGTTCGGGAACAACCACACCCGCCGTGGAGGGGAAGCTGGTTGTCCTGCTCAATCAGCTTTGTTCCATCCTTGCCAAAGATCCCTCTATCCTGGAACTCTTCTTCCACACTAGTGAGGACCAAGGGGCTGCCAACTTCCTCATCTTCTCCCTTCTGATTCCCTTCATTCACCGAGAGGGGACAGTAGGTCAGCAGGCCCGGGATGCTTTGCTGTTCATCATGTCCCTGTCTGCCGAGAACAGCATGGTGGCCCATCACATTGTGGAGAACACCTACTTTTGTCCAGTAAGTCCCTCTCGTTGGCGTGCTTTCCATCTCCCCTTTTCCTCTCCTGTGCTACTGGTAAATACTTTTTCTATTCCTTTCTTTCCATCAAGTTGTCCTTGGCAACTTTTAAGGGAAGATGTTTGTAGGAAATCTATTGGAGGGAGCAGGGGAATCTAAGTTGAGATGCTATTTGGCTAAGCATTGTCAGCTCAAAATAAGCCAGCAGAGGAAACTGTATGCATTACCGTTTCTTGTGTCATTTCTGTTGGATTAGGAATGATTTTAGTTTTTTTCCAAGAGTGTATCCTGAGTGATTGGTGTAACCTGCACTTTCTGTATTCCTGCTTTTCAAGTCGATTTCGCACCCTACCTAGAATCATGGCAGGCGGTGAGCCCACGCAGCTGGTTTCACAAATTAATTTGTTTCTCAGCAAGATAATGACCATAATCGGAGATACAAAACACTGGTTCTATTTTTAAAAATAAACACATATTTACAGTGTGAGGGAGCAGGAAATCTGCTCCTCTGTAGGGTTTCCTGATCATCAGGAAAGAGAAAGAGCGCAAGGTCCTTGGCAGACGTTACCATGCCGGTGGCCCAACCATGGTCACAGGTCTGCAAAGGAATGGGAGCCGTCTGGGACCCCGAAGATACTTCAGGGCTCTGATTAGTTTTTTATGTGTCAGTGTTGTCTTTAGAACCGGGGTTCGAATGGCAGATTTATATCTTCTGATTTGTTGGAGATGTTGGGCAACAGCTCTTTTCATGGTCCCTGCTCAGTGAACACTGTCTAGTCCATTGGCATTTCTTTTATCATCACCTCATGGTACTCCTTGATAAACTATATTGTCTTGAGTATGCCTGCTTCTGCTGAAATCTTAGGGCCTTTAATGAGTTTATTAACAGGCCAGCAAGTTGCCACAAGTAGATTAGATTTATTATTAACAAAGGCTGTATGGGTAGTTCTTGAATGGGGAGAGGGCAGTTGGGAATGTCTGTGGGGCATGCTTTGTTGTCACAGGGGCATGAGGTAGCCATGGAGGGAGGTCAGCTAGTGCTTAGTGGGCAGCAACCAGGGATGCTCCGTGTCTGGTAATTTGTGGAACAGTCTTGCACGGTAAAGAACAGACTTGCCCAAAATGCTCATAGCAACCCCCGTGCGTAATGCACTCTGTTTTGCTTTGAGGTTCAAAAGCAGTAATCCTCTTTATGCTACTAAATTCTTATTTTTACTGGTGAATATTTATTTTGGGCAAACAAATGGGTAAAAAGTTTGAAAACCAGAACTTCCGTTAAGAAATTCCAGGTCCCGGGGCGCCTGGGTGGCTCAGTGGGTTGAGTCTCTGCCTTCAGCTCAGGTCATGATCTCAGGGTCCTGGGATCGAGCCCCGCATCAGACTCTCTGCTCAGCAGAGAGCCTGCTTCCTCCTCTCTCTCTGCCTGCCTCTCTGCCTACTTGTGATCTCTGTCTGTCAAATAAATAAATAAAATCTTAAAAAAAAAAAAGAAAGAAATTCCAGGTACCATGCGTCTCTTTTGGGTTCTGATGAGTAGAATTAGAAATTGTACAAAGATTGATAGTCAAACAAGAAGGAAAGAACCAATTCCCTTCATGTGTGCCAACGTAGTAAATGTCCCTTCCTTATTGCCTTCAGTATTGTAGTTTCTTATGGACTCTTTCTAAAGAATATATTGTAGGTAAAAATGGGACTTCTCACTTGAACCTAAGCATCTTTGGAGTACATTGCTGTATTACTTTTCTATTTCTGCTATAATAAATTACTTTAAACAAGACAGATTCATTATCTTATAGTATTATCTTACTGTAGGTTAGAAGTCCAGCAGGTCTCACTGGGCTAAAATTGAGGTATCAGCAGGCCTATGCTCCTTTCTGGAGGCTCTCATGGTGAGTGCATTTCCTTGCCTCTTGACTAGATCTAACAAATATATGAAAATTTTCTATAGAGAAAATTATAAAACTTTATTGAAGGGCATAAAAGCAGACCTAAATGAATGGAAAGTTATTTAGTTTGTAGGTACCGTGTAGATGACACTTTCCCTGCAAATCAGTCCATAAGGTTAGTGCTATTCATGTTTTACAACTTTTTATTATGAAAAAAAGTAAAATACAGAAATCTTGGAAGAATACTGAAGTGAACACCACATATACACCACTTACATTCGAAATTGTTATTATTCGTATTTATCATCTATGCTTTTGGGTTGTGCTGTACCATTTGAAATGACGATACAAACATTTGGAATTAAGTTATAGACATCAAATACTTTCGTATGTATCTCCTACAAATGAGAGCACTTGCCTACATAACCACAGTACCATGATCACACCTCAGAGAATTATGCAATAATTCCAAATGTGATCTAATATCTAGTTTCTCAGTTATGTCCCAAGTGGTTTTTATAGGTTGTTTTTTTTTTTCCCCAACTGGAGTCCAGTACAAGGTACATTTCTGACCTGTTGTATGTCTAAGTCACTATTGCTCTATAACAGCACCCATTTCTTTCTCCCTGACACTGACTTTAACAGAACCACCGTTGTCTTGTTGAATGCCCCACATGCTCTGGGGTTGTTTCTAACATAGTTTTACTTGTCCCTATCCCCTGTATGTCCTGCAAGCTGGAAGTTATGTCTAAGTACTTGATTAGGTTCAGGTTAAGTTTGTAAGAATACATTATGGGCGAAGTGGTACACTTCTTACTGCATTGTATCAAGAGGCACATGCTAGATGGTCTCCCTTTTGTGATGCTACATTGGTCACTTGATTAGTTATGGTGATGACCACTGTATCTCTCCGTGTGAAGGTAACACTTGCCCTCTGCAACTGAAAGGTGTAGTTTGTGGAATGTTAATGTGACTTAAATCAAAATTCCAATAGGGTTCTTCATGAAACATGACAAATCAATGCTAACAATCATATAAATATGTGTACAAGACCAGGAGTAACATAATTATGAAGAATGGCACCAGCAATATATTTGTTGAGAACTTACTCTATGCCAGATACTATTCTTAGTGATTTACATGTATTAAATCATCTTATCCTCACAACTGTAGGTACGAGTGTTACACCCTTTTTATAGATCAAGAAATCGAGGCATAGTGACATGAAGTAAGTCTATACAATGCCACATGGCTAGTAAGAGAAAAGGCAGCCTGGCTGAAGGACCCATGTGCTTACCTACCACTTTGTACCTGGGTAGTAAAATATCAAGACATCCGATAATGCATGAGCCATAATGAAATGACTGGAATTAAGAACAGAACACAGACTGGGAGAAGATATTTGCAACACATGTAACTACAAATGGTTGGTGCCCAAAATACACAAAAATAATTGTAATACTACCAGTTAATAAGAAAACGATAAAGCAACCCAATAGAAAACTGGGCAAAGGGTATGCAGGGGCAATTCCCAGAAGATGCCCAAAGCCAATAAACATATGAAAATATGCTCATATTCCCTAGTATCAGGGAAAGTGCAGATGGAACCTGCAGTGAGACACCAGGTAATGCTCATCAGGGTGGCTAACTGTTGGATGTCTGATAACACCAAATGTTGTCAAGGGGGAGGAGAAACAGGAACTCTTGAGAATATAAAGTGATACGGTAACTGAGGAAAGCTTTGCTAATGTTTAATAAGATGGGATACTTGCATACCATGTGATCCTACCTCTTCTTGTTATCCGCTCTAGGGAAATCTGGCACACAGATATACACAAAAGGACATTCAGTAGAATAGAGATTTGAGGAAGAGCAAAATAGAAATATATTAAGGAAAAAAAATAAATGAACTGGATTATTCTGTGTCAGTGGAGTACTACTCAGGATTCCAAATGAGTAAGTCACATGTATTAGCATGTAACTATACTACATGTGTGAACACCAATAATCTAAAAAACATGTTGAACAGGAAAAATAGCAAAAGGTTTCATACAGTATGTTAGTATTTACATAAAGCTAAATATAGTTTGAACTCACAGAATCTTTGTGTATACTGTTTTCTTTTTTTATGTTTTTTTGATATGTATGTATACAGCAAAAGTACAAAACCAAGCACAGGAATAAATTATACTAAGGTCAAAATTGTGGTTACTTTTGGGGATGAAGGAAGGAGAAGAGATGGTAATGGGATTGGAGTAGGGTTTCGCTCTATTTGTAATGTACTTTTTGGGGGGAAAAGTAGAGTGTTCCAAAGACATTATGACAAAATATTAAAATCTGTTTAATCTTGGGAGAGGTTTTCTATTTTGTTTTATATGTTTATCGTATTTTGTACTTCAAAATATAAATGTATTAGGAGAAGAATGGAGGGTGTTTTCAATGTTAGAATATCCACTTATTATGTGTTATAAGCAGATTTCACTGAGTAATTGTTGCTTTTATAAAAACGTGTTTTAGGGGCACCCGGGAGGCTCAGTCAGTTAAGCATCCGACTCTTGATCTCAGCTCAGGTCTTAATCTCAGAGTTGTGAGTTCTGGCCTCCTCATTGGGTTCCATGCTGGGTGTGGAACCTACTTACAAACAAACAAAAACAAACAAAAAAACCTCCATGTGTTTTTAAAACACCACACAGTTCATTAAAATTGAAGAGAAAACAACAGCTTCAGCTGACCTTATTTTCTAGAATGGAACACAGAGCTTCACGTTGTGGTAAGTTGCCCCTCAGGGTAGATCCCATAATCTCATTTATACCTAGTTTTCTATAATTACATCTGACAACATAATTAAAAAAAAAAAAGAAGAACTCTTTATGTTGAAGATAAAAGCGTACTCTGTTAGTTATCCAGCTAAGGACCACAATTGACAAAAAGCTTTCTCTAATTAGTATGGTTGTCAAAGTGTGTTAACATCAGGCTTTGGGAAGAGTAATGGCTCTTTCAGAAAACTGGACCACTTTTGGAAACTTCTGTGGTCGTAGTTGATAGGAAAGTCTTGTTAAGCTGCCTCTACTGTCAATACGTGCTCTCCCAAGAAAAGAAGGAGATTGAGAACACTCTGGGGAACAATTTAGGGCCAACAAATGATTGGCAACTCTGTATGACCCTGTCACTTTGGATTTTTTTGGCCACATAATGGTGATTATGCCCTCATCACTTGTTACAGATTGGCCAAAGTAGAAAGCAGCTTATACGTAAACCAAGAAATGCAAATTGAAGTAAGCGACCTGTAGGCACACAGCCGCAGATAGAAAGTTATTTATCCCACACCCCAAATTTATGAGGCCTTTTTATTTTGGCAAGTTGCATCAAAAGATCCCCACCAGCTGTTCTGCTGCTAGCTTCAGACTAAAGCCATCTGCTGAAAATCTTTTTCTTTTGCTAAAATTAACTGGGTACCATTGGATGTTTCAAGTTAAAGATGGACGTTCCCTGAATTGTTCAGCCCTCCGTGCATGTCCTCTTTCTTCCCTCCACTGGAAACACTGCGGTGTGTAAGCCATGATCCCTGTCTCAGCTCATGCGTTATTTTCTTTAGTGCTTGCATCAGCGCACTGAAGAAACGGAACCCTGGGACCCTCTGTGATTGGCAGAGTCGGGTTTGAAACCCTTAAGTCTGATACTAAATTCCGCAGTCTCAACAAGTACCGTACTCATCTGCTGTCAGAGAAGGGGCTTTAAATTGTTGTTAACCGTAAGGTATTATATGGTGTTTAGTTTTCTTTTAAGGACGCCCTTGAGAGAAGATAAGTTGGAAACACCAAGTTAACACTTAATGGGCTAGGAATAAATAAATATGTTTTACAATTCTTCTGTATGTGCTCAGGATCCAATTAAAGGTTCAAATAGTGGATAGACATTTATTTATTTATTTTTAAAGATTTTATCTATTTGAGACAGAGCGAGCGTGCGCACAAGCAGGGGGAGCAGGAGAGGGAGAAGGAGACTCTTCGCTGAGCAAGGAGCCATCTTGGGGCTCAGTCGCAGGACCCTGGGATCATGACCTGAGCCGAAGGCAGACGCTTAAGCAACTGAATCACCCAGGCACCCCATAGACTTTTTACTTTTAACTAAATGTTCAGTGTCCTTATATTTTGAAATTTCAGTTAAAAGGGAAATTTAGAAGGTAGTAGATTGTGCCATCACACTGCTGGGAAAATGATCCACAAACCTGGTGTGCCTCTCTTTTTCCCTTGTCCCGTGCCCACAGCACCCTCTGTGTCCCTCTGTGGAGCAGTGGTCTTTCCAGTCGTCTTTATTTGTTCTGTGGCTGTTTTCTCCAGCTCACCTGCTCTGACCTGTTCTCTGCTTGCTCCCCAGCACCAGCCATACATAGTGCCTTGCTCACAGTCACTCTTCTAGAAATACTTGTGTGTGGGGTGAATGAATCTGAACTCTGAGCAGAGTCTTGGAAAGGGAGATATAAATATTTAGCAGTCAAGATTTGGGATCTCATTCTTCAAACTATGTCACACTCTGTTCGGCAGACTCTTTTCTTCCCTGTTTCTCTGCTGTTCTGAAAGCAGTACAGTTAACCTCGAACTTCACTTTGTGGAGGTGAGAACTTGGCAGGTCGCTGTGTCCGGCTGTTGTGCAGCACTGTCCTGCCCAGGCAGGCTTCCCCTTGCCTCTCAGCCATGCCCTTTTCTGAATACTCCTTTAAAAAAGTGAATATTAGGTATATGTTATTTTTAATTACTGTCAGTGATGTATGTAATTTGAAAATTAATGTCGCTGTAATTATATTGATATACAGAATAGTGATTTCCAGCTTTTGAGTCAGGCAAATTAAGCCTGTCTTTATGAATTCATCTTCAAAGCCTCAAAGTGGTTAAGGAGTCGGAAGTATGCAGAATTAAAGCCTTTGTACTGCGGTTAATTTAGCATGAGTTAGCAAATGTAATTGATTTTTAAAATGTGACATCAAGATTAGATTTCCCTGCAAGGAGAACTTTCGGTCTGTGTTCCTTCTTGCCAGAGGCTCCAAATTTATAACTGGCAACTCACCGGGGTCACATTCAAAATGAGAATTAAAATGATTTGTTTGGGTATGTTGACAAGGAATTAAATACTTTAAACAGAGGGCATTGTTCTTTGGGACCACAGATGCCCGACTGAAAAAGATCAGTGCACCATCTTGTTTACTGTTCATTTCCTGTACTTTAACATAGGATCTGGCCTGAAGGTGTTCAATTTGTTTTGAGTGAGTGAATGCATGCGTGAATAAAGGACACTAGCAAACACAGAAATGTATATAATCTTTGGATTTCTCCCATATTGAAATGGTTTGTCTGTTTTTCTCACGGCCCCTCATAGCCCATTGGGGGCTTCTATTCCATATCGGGCCCTCCCCCATCCACCTTTCTCCCATGGCGTCAGCTGGTTTCCTTACATGAAGACCTCCAGATTCTCAGTCTCCAGGCCTGTACTCTGTTGTCGAGTGGGATGTATTACTCATGGCAAGCCCCGCTAGTGTCTGATGTTCAGCATTCCTGACTGGACAGATCAGCCACACCTCCAGTGTGGACAAGAATGAACAAGTCAGACCAGCTGAGCTGGAGAAGATGGCCAACAAACTAAATGCAAGAAGGACCACTGCTCCACAGAGGACACAGAGAATGCTGTGGGCATAGGACAGGGACTAGGAGAACAATGATGAGTTTGCAGAGAATTTTTCCAAGTTCAACTGCCTGTTGCCACACTTCTTTCTGACTTTCTGTTTCTGATGCCAAACACTGGATTATTTTATCTCATCTGTCTGAGCCTCCCTTCCTTCTTCTCTCTGGTCTCTATGGGCTTGAGATGCCATCTACATATGGATGGCTCCAGATATCCACCTCTAGTCCATATCCCTCTCCTAAGCATCAGAGGCACACATCTGTCTAGTGGGCTCCCCACTGTAGTATCCCTCACACTCTTTTCCTAGGCCTTCAAAACCCTGCGGGATCCGACTCCTGCTTATCCTTTCTAGTGCTATTTCTGCTCCTATGTTCCAATAGTGCTGCCCTTCTCTTAGTTCCTGGGAGGTGCCATCTTTTCTTACTACTTGGAGCTTTTGTACATCTTCCACTTGGAACAGTGCTCCCTCCAAGATGCTTTTCTGGGTTCCCTCCTATTTATTCTTCGAAGCTTGGACAACACTTCTGAGAACATTTCCTGCTCCCAACCCCGCAGGTCTAGGGTGAGGGCCTCTTGTATATCCACGGCACCCTATTTTTTCTATTACACATTCTGAGTGTTTATTGCACTACTGTGATTGGCCTGTTCATTTCTTGCTAGGCTGTGAGATCAATGAATACATCACCCTTTCTTTTCTGGGCCAAACTCAGGATTGAGCATTTCCTTGAATGTTTCAGTCTGATTTGAGTTCTTTTTTTTTTTTTTTTAAAGATTTTATTTATTTATTTGAGAGAGAGAGACAGTGAGAGAGAGCATGAGCGAGGAGAAGGTCAGAGGGAGAAGCAGACTCCCCATGGAGCTGGGAGCCCGATGTGGGACTCGATCCCGGGACTCCGGGATCATGACCTGAGCCGAAGGCAGTCGTCCAACCAACTGAGCCACCCAGGCGTCCCTGATTTGAGTTCTTTATAACCTTAGGGTTTACCATGAAGCAATGCTTCTTACAGATCCCTGCCCTGCCTCCCTTCTGTGCATCTCCTGCCTGTACTCGGTGTGGCCGCCAGTTGGGGTCTCGAAGGTGCGGTTTGCTAGCACCACTTCCCAGTTGGGAGGTCTCTAGGACCATGAAATTCATTGTTTTCCTTGGTCTTATACCCTGTGAGGTAGAATTGACAGGTACCCAGTGAAAGTGTGTTTCTTCCCTACAGCTCTTTGTTAAAGGCATCACTGCTTTCTTAAGGACCAAGCTGGGTGACCTGACAGATTCGAGGTCTCATTCACCCTCACTTATGTAGCCCAAATGCTGGAAGTTTCATGCTGGCAACAAGGGGAAGGAAACCCCATAAGCTTTGGGTTCTTAATGGATTGGCAGAGGCCTCACTAGGGCACCCTGACAGCCACCTCCCACGTGATACACTAACTTTACTTCCCGCTCTCTTGTCTTCCGGCTGGTACTTCCACTTAGACCCACCTTAGCTCTGTGTGAACAGTCACCGTCACCTCTGATGCCTGACCCCCACTTCTTCCTGCTATCATTTGTGCAATCACAAATGCTGGATTTCTAGACTGTAAACATGCATGTATTGGTCATGTCCTTTCACAAGTCTGCAGTCATCTTTCTCAGAAAGCTGGTGGTGGTTCAACCTGTGGGCTCTTCCATCATGGGCTGCCTCTGTCTAGGGCTTCCTCACAGGCCTTCTGGCTTTGCTCGCAGTGTGTTGCACCGTTGTGCATTGTTTGTGGGTCTGCCTCTCTCTGGAACACCTTGGGGGCAGAATCATGTTGTCTTCATCTCTACATGTATGTCCCTCACTCCCCACACCCCTAGCCCATCATATATGCCTGGTAAAGAAGAGATGAGCAAGCCTAATTAACTATGAGCGTATGAGCCAGATCCTCCATTGCCATGATGTCCTCCACTGGAGTCGTCCTGCCCTGCTGTCCCCACCCGTTGAATCCCTCTCAGCTAGCTGAGGCCTTGCTGCTTCGAGTGTGGGCTTTGGACCAGTAGCATGCTCATCCCCTGGCAGCTGTTGGTTGTGGGCTGAGAACTTTGGAAAAGGGCTTATGTTGTATTTGTGAACACAGGTACTTGCAACCGGGCTCAGTGGTCTCTACTCTTCCCTGCCTACCAAGCTGGAAGAGAAGGGTGAGGAGTGGCACTGCCTTCTGAAAGACGACTGGCTCCTGCTCCCTCCTCTCGTCCAGTTCATGAACTCCCTGGAGTTCTGCAACGCTGTCATCCAGGTACCGGAGCGCCGCCAAGGAGCCCTTGGTTCTGTTCGTTCAGAATCCGAGCAGTGTAAAAAACGAGTTTATCAGCACTCCTTTTAAAAATGTTCATGTCTGTGGAGTAGTGGTGCTTTCTTTTAAGCATACGGAATGTCCTTGGATGAAGAAAAAAAATGTTAGTTTACAGGTTTGCGGAAGTTTTAATTGAGGAAAAAAAATGAGTGGATTTTCTTTCTCCTCCTCATAAAAAGTGTTAATTCTGTTTTGATTATCCACTTAACCATCAAAAATAAGTTCAATGCTTGACTCATTAAATAGATATTTTTAGGCTTCTAAGTATGCCAAATTATACCACTCTTACTTCAAGGTCTTCTTGGGAGTACACAAAGGAAAACACTTTATTTTGCTTAATGGTGCATACCACATAAAGAATATTGTTATCCCAATTGAATTTAGACGAAGTTAAGCATCTTCTTAGCAGCACAAATTAAATCTGTGCTTTGAAATTGGTCTGCTTCGGGGGGAAAAAAAAACCAAAAACAACCACTGAACTCTAGTGTATTTGGCTTCTTGATTAGATTTTTACCTTCAGATTTCTTGTTACTGTTTTTCAATAAAAATCAGATTTTATATATAGTTAAGGATATAGTGGTTTTTCATAAAAAATGTTTTATTTCTATACAAATACATATTACCTTCATATTGGATTTATTAAGAAATCAAATTTTCTTTATGTTGATTGTAAGGTGAAAAATGTTAGTTATAATCTGTTTATCTACCAAATAAAGAAATAGCTTCTGGAAGAAAATGCAAGTAAATTACTTTAGTTCCTATCTCATTTTTATTGCTAAGTCAAAGGAAGTTTTATTTATATAAGATAAATGGATTATATCTTAAGGTTTTTTTCCCCCTTTAATATTACAGTCTATCAACATTTCTTGCAGAAGTGTGTGGAAATAAAAAAGATGAAACTATTAGTTCCTTTCCTAATGTACACACAGAGAGAGATTATCAGTAATTTAAAGATCTAGCTTTACTTCCCTAGAAATTGCTTTTCACTTTATTGTTTGATTTTATTATTATTTTTTTTAAGAAAGAGAAGTAAAGCTAACAGGCATGGTTAAAGGCAGAGAAATGACATATTTTATACTATATTTTGAAATCGAGGTCATATACTTCAAAGATTTTTTTTTATTTGTTTGGGGGTACTACTGAAAAGATTACTCACAAAAGATATTAGTAAAGACTTATCCATGCTAAATATATTTTAAAAATGAAATATAGGAAGTGTACTTTTGGTAATGTTTTCTCCTTTTGGAAAGATTCTTATTTTTTATCATAAGAATTTCTAAATGCCTTCCTATTCAATATAAATGATGGGTAGAAAATGCATCTTCAGCATAAATTCTTTTTGCCAGCATAATAAATGTATTGAATTATCCACTTTGACAGTTATACTTTTGTTTTTAAGTAGGCACAAGTTGATTGGGACATAGATGAAGTTATAGAGCAAAATGATACTTTACAATTCATTAATTTTAATTTATGTGTCCTTACACATATTCAGTCTATTTTTTATCTGCTTTTTTTTAAATTTGAAACTTAAAATTACCAATTTTAAAATTTGAAGTCCAAGCTGTTTATATTGGAATAAACCATCTGAAAAAATTATGTGGCAGTTTGAAGTCTGAATTATTTTTTAACCATGGAATAAACGGCCAGAATTTGAATTTCCTTTTTGAATTTAGGATGTTTACAGAAATGTATGATTTTAAGAAGACCTAACGATGAAACTCTTTGCCTTTTTCATGACTGCCTGTTTCTCTCTTAGGTGGCTCACCCCTTGATTCGCAATCAGCTTGTCAATTATATTTACAATGGATTCTTGGTACCGGTCTTGGCTCCTGCGCTCCACAAGGTCAGTGATTGGCTGAGGTGATCTTATCTGTTGATGGTACAGCTGACAGAAGCTGAGGATGGTGAACAGTGTAATTGACTCGATGGTGACTTTAGCCTGATTCTTCTCATTCCATTCATGTTCCTCAGCAATATGAAAGATAGATCTTAATGGTGGTGACAGCTGAAGTCTGTTGGGATCCGTTTGGTGCATAGAACACAGCATCGTGGAACGTTGAGGAAGACAGTCTACCTGAGGACTGGCAAATGACTCTGACTCTTGTGTTTATGTCAGTTCATGGATAGTAGCTTCTTGGAACCCTTTTTTGGGCTGTCCTCCTAGGCCAGGCCTGTCCTAGAGAGTACAGGGCTTACTGTGGTGGGGAAAGGGGCCAGGATAACACCGGCACCATGGATTTGCCATCTCCTTAATAGAACTTGATGTTTTTATAACAATTCTGTGACAGTAAAAATTAAAGTGAAGCAAGTTAAGGCCCCTGCAAAGGTTGGCTGTCTCATTAGCACCACTCTGGATTCCTTATGATGCTCTCATTTTGTATAATAAATCAACTGATAGCATTTCCGTTGTGAGCTGTCAGGAGACACCCATGGACCTAGAATTCTAATTATAAGTTTTTCTTCACTGAGTAAAGAGACACATAGAGTATTGAGTTCAGAGAATCTTTGTCCACATTTCTGCATATGGAAGTACTCTTTCCATGGGCTCTCATTTTACAGAATCAAAGAATGCTTTATTATGGCAACTTTGAAGCCATGGTAATGGGGCTTCAAGTTTAGAGCCACAGGTCCTGATAGAAGATGTTCGTCTTTTACCATTTACTGCCTTTTGCATGTAGTGGCAGTATTTTCCAAAACAGTGTTCCCGATCTGACAGTGTGCTTTTTGTTACTTCTAAGTTCAAGAGGTAATCTTGGATTGGCTTAAACATCAAAATATTGATGCTTCTAGATGATTTTAGTGGTTTATGGGCCTAGAGGGACTAAGTGTTCAAAATTAAATCTGTCTTGGAAAATAAAGGACATATCTTGTGAAAATGCAAACCTCGTGTTTGTTTTCAGGTTGTCCTTCTGTTGGTGTCTTGCCATTCCAGAGGTGCGGTGGATGTCTTATATGAAGGTCTCTAAGGCTCTGCATGGAGGAATTCTCCTCTGTGAAGGAATACCACATTGCTACTGAAATTCTTTGGGAGTCATTATCCATATACTCTCGCACACATTTAGACTTTCTTCCTCATTTAGTTCCATGCTTTCCTCATTGACCAGCTGATATAAAATAATTTCCCAAGTCATTATTGTAATAGTGATAATTATAATGATTATTTGTTCAGGATATTTTACATTACTATAATTATCATACCTTAATATTACAAATATTAATGATAACTCTTTATCCATAATTGAGGATGGACTCCACGTCAGAGACTCTTATGAGGATCAGATCAGACTGGTCCCTCTGTGATACTCCTTCACAGCACTAAGCACAGGTGGAATCAAATCATTAAATGTGCAATAACTTGTTTAATGGCTGTCTCCACAGTGGCTTGCCTGCTTCTTGTGGATAAGGTTCACACCTGCCTTGTTCGCTGGGCTATCTCCGGTGCCAAGGACAGAGCCTTGGACTTGGGACGCTAAATAAACAGCCCACAAGTGGCATGAGGTTTGTTAAAGTGGCAAGCAGAGTGCGGGCACGTGATGCTTTCCCAGGCAGTGGTTCACAGGGAATTTTCACAGTGGTTCACTTTATATATATTAACTAATATTGCTCTCTTATGCCTATAATTAAAATATGAGGTCTTTTAAGATCATGAAGTTAGGAATACATCCTTCTTGTGAAAAAAAAAATACAGTCATTGCTGGTTACATAGAATGCAAAGGGAATGTTGCTATATTAGACTTGAATTTCCAACCCCTAATTAAAATTCCCTAACTTTTATCCATTGCAGGCAATTCCTCCCAAGGCTACTTAGAGACTAGGGAGAATATTTCCTCCCTAATTTATTTTTCTCCTTACTTCCCAATTGGGGTGTGTGTGTGTGTGTGTGTGTTTTAATCATTTGGAATGAAAATTTTTGGGAAGGAGGCAGGGGAAGGGAGAGGGTGATCAGCCTCCCCTCTGGCTCTTGGCTCTCAGTGGTTGAAGAAGGAGCCTCCTGCGAGTGGCCAGACGGGGCCCCAAGGCAGATGAAGGAAGAAGTCCAGAACTGGGTGTTCCTGGGGGAGTTCCTAGTGAGACCACTCACCTCCTAGAGCCAGTGTCCTTTCCTCTGATAAGGGAAGGGGTAGCTGGATGTCTCAAGCCTACTACTGTAGGAGTTTCTGTCTAGATTTTTCATATTTTGTGCTCCATTTAGTATCCTAAATAAATTTCCATTGTATATGCTCTCAGCTCCCAATTCATGCGTGACATTTTAGTTACTGGCCATCTCATCCATGTAGGTGGTCTGCAGAGGTGAACTCCTTCTGTTTCCTAAATAATAGAAATAAATGCATTCTTAAACATATGCCTACATCACAATCAATTCTCATAAACCATATTTCCACAACATTTCCTACCCAGAGATGAAGTCATCATGAAGAGTTGTGGGTAATGAGAGGTGGGGTGTGGGCACTTGGCAAGTGAAGGCTGTCTCTCCCTCACCTCTCCCCAATGTCTGTGTGCACGATATAGCACTCTCTCTGTGAGTCCTTCTGCTATGTGCTTTCTCCGTCCAGTGCTGGGGTGTGACCAGTCATTCTTCTGTGTTAGTGCAAAGCTGTATTTGATTTTTTTCAAAGGGCTGCACGTTTTTTTTTGTAGTGCAGATATACTGGTCCATAGTCCTTTATCCACAATTCGGAAATTCGAAAAGCTTAGAAAACCCCTAATTTTTTCCTTTTTAATAATTGAAGTGGCAGTACAACCTAACCTTTGCTGAACTCATTTGGTGGCAAACCCTTACCTGAACTATCTTGAGGCTGTTTGGTTTTATTCCACTTGTGTTCAAAATTTGTATGTTTTGTGGAAGAAATAGTAATGTATTTCATTATAGAGTGTGGCCTTGGACCTGCTGGGTTAGTCAAATATGGCCAATGTACACATTACTTTTCTAAACTATGAAAAGTTTGAATTCCAAGATATGCATGGTCTCTGAGGTTTAGAATAAGGGATTGGAAGCCCGTTTGGACATTTAGGAAAAGATCAATTGTTGGAGATAGGTTTAAAACCATACTTTGTGAAAGTCACACTAGAAAAAATGATACCATGTTCCTATGGATCCTTTAGGAATTAGAGCCAGACATACATGTGGACGTCACGTTGTACAAACCTGGTTATTTATGACTTTTGTTAGCCCTTAGCCAGCAAGAGTGAGTTCTGTTGTCTCTGTATGTTTAATTTATTAAAGCTAAATTTTCAAGGCTGAATATTCATCGGGATGGTTGTATTAGTCTGGGTTCTCAGAGAAGCAGATGCCGACAGAGGATTAAATATGCAAGGATTTTATTAGGGGAAATGCTTGTGAGAGAGAAAATAGGGAGCAGGGAGAGTTGTTGGACTACAGTGCAAAAGTGACCCCAAGGAAAGAAGGGGAGAGGTTGGCTGGCGTGTCCTATTTAAAGTGCTCTGTACTCTGAGAAGATCCATCAGAGGCGGCCTGTGTCTTCTGGGGAGACAGCCTGTGGGATGTGTGGTGAGGATTTCAGAGTACAGTAGTAGGGGCCCGTGGTGGCTTTCACTCCCTGTAGCTGGAGGTCTAAGAGGTTGGTTTCTGTGTTTCCAAACTGTTGGCTGGTTTCCATGGCTTTCCTGATTGTAGTTGTGAAAACGATGGACCTGCATACTTGCTTCCTTGTGCACAGAATATTCAGAAGTTCAAATGGTCCCCGCATGCATGCGGTCTTTTTGGTCAGGATGAGCTTGTTGAAGGAGTTTAGTATGCCAGTCAAAATGAGCAGGCCACGGTCACGAACAAAACCAACATCTCGGGCTAAAACAACAAATGTCTGTTCACACTGCTTGTCCATCTTGGAGTATGGGCTGGACGGTTGCAGGTAGCTTTTCTCCATGTTCTCCTCACCCAGCGACCCAATGTGATAGAAACTTCACCATCTGGAAATGATATCTGTGGTCATGTCAGGGGCAGGGAGAACGAGGACCGGGAGGGACCCTAACCTGACTCCCAGGTGAGCAGTTTCCCTACAGAGAGAGGGGCACTGGGGATGAGAGGCTCAGGACCAATCTGCGGGTGACAAAATAAGGCAGCAGGTATGGCTGGTATTTGGGGAAATGTGGCGGTGAACCGAAAAATGGCAGAAAGGAAGGGGGTTCTGGAGAAGGGAGAGGGCTGAAGAAAACAGGGATACAAGGAACAAAGATCCTAAAGAGAAGGTATCATCCTACTCACTACCCTAAAACCCTTCCAGACTACCTGAAAGAGATGACTGCTTTTCTTTTTCCCATGTGCACCTGCTAGCTTTACTCTGGCCGGATCATTAAATGCACTTAAATGTTGTTGAAAAATATTGGGATTTTAAAGAATTGCTTTATTAACGAACCCAACACTTCTGACTCTCTGGGGATCTCTGTTCCCCTTTGATATCGTCCATTCTGCAGATTTTCTCCTGGTTCTCTAGTAGAGTCTGTGAGCAGCATGGACTTCACTTTCCCCCTTCCTTCCCTGAATATGGGGGTGCATGGGTCTCGGCCTTCCGCTGGTCAATCCTGAGATCAACTGTGCGCTCCACACAGGTGGCCCGAATATCCTCCACCACTGGAGGGATCTCTTGGCCAGAGGGAGCTGCCCCGCTCCTCAGATTTAGAGTATCAAAGCCAGACTCCTGGCTTTCAGCCCAGGTTAGCTAAGCCTCTCCTCTGCAGGTGATCTTTTTGAAGACCTTTTGAACGTGGTGATCGGGCTGTGTTGTAGAGCTAGAACTGGAAGTGAGGCAAGCTGGTTGGCCTTGTTACTAGCTCAGAAGAGTCTCTGTGCCCGTGTGTTGTTCAGGGCTCCTGGGCAGACAGGAGACACCTCAGGGCCTACCCTGGCCCCAGCTTGGTAAGAAAGAGGGGACTAGCAAGGCTTCTGGAGGGAAAGGGCGTAGGAATAACACTGGGGGCTCAGTCGTATTATTTTGGTCAAATAAGTGTCTTGCGAACTAGTATGTTCTCTGTTTGGTGGATTCCTTGGCTCTGTTTTTGGAGGCTGTTAGGAAATTAGGGCAGAAGTTTGAGGCTGTGTGTAGTTGTTGGAGGCGTGGACGTTGAAGGGGGAGTGTGCTGAAGGGAGGGAGGGAGGCAGGGTAAAGAAGAATGACACACCTGCCCTTCCCACATGCAGCTCTCAGGCATTCGCACGGGTCCCTGTGACCTCAAAGAAAGCCTGTATCTTTCTTTGGTTTTTATGAAGAGCAGGCGGCTGTTTTCACTCAGCAAGGTATTCTATACAAGTGTGCTTGGAAAAACAGAAGCCAAAAATCTGTAAGAAAACCTGGATTTTCCCACAGTCTCTTGGGTGCTGAAGCCATGCTTGAACAATATACACAGGTGGAATAATTCCAGCCGTTTCCTTTAAGGCATGTGCGCCGGCGTCACCGTGGAGCCCATTTGTTTTACAATCTTGTCTTCTAAACACACACATACATATTCATGATCTGTATCCCGTGAGCTCAATAACTCATGGCTTATTGACTTAGGTTGATGGATGGAAGTTTTTTTGGGGACTGCAGAAGATGGAGATTTTGAGAGGCTGGGAACAGCCATACCTGTGCGTCACCCATGTGCTCTTAGTGTGTCTGTGGGTTGGCTGGGCTGGGACCCATGGAGAGCCCAGCGGGGGGCTCTCACTAGCTGGGGATGTTTTTGACTTTTATGCCCAGTGAAACTTGCGACTGAAGGTTTTAAGAGCAATTAAACACTGGCTTCAAGTGATCACTACTGATACATATTAATGAGTTGTAATTGGGTGCTGAGGTGACAGGAAGCATGTGCTGACTTCTTAGGTCCTACTGTTCTTGGTCTCCAGGGCAGAGTGGGCAGAGCAGCCTGTCACGTCGGTGTCCCTTCACTCCATGTCTCCTATCCACCCTTCTTCACGTACCTCTAGTCCAGGAGAAAGTGGGGATGGGGTTCTGGAGTGGCCAGAGCGCAGAGACCAGCTCCTGCCAGCTATTTTGGCTGAGTTCCTGTTGCGTCTCTGGAGGCCCAGCATGGCACACTACTGTAGTCCTTGTCACTTCCTGATGAAAAACACCGTGAAATTTTGTGTCTGGTCCCAGTAATGCTGCAAAGCATCACTGAGCAGGGCATTCCTTTCAGTGGGAAATTGGCAAAAAGAAGGAATCAAAAGCATGGAATAAGGATGCCCTTTTGGCCCTGGAATTTGGGGATCTTATTTTTCGAATGTAGTGGTTCTTTGCTAAATCATTGACAGTTTTCCTTGAGTCACGGAGCTCCGAACTGGGCTCCAGCTCTGGGGTGGGCCATATGAAAAGCTGTCATGGAATAATATCTTGGGCTCTCCATTTCATACTTCTACTTATGCATTTCAGTAATTTGCTTTTTATTTATTTATTAAAAAATTTTTTTTAAAAAAATTTATCAGAGAGAGAGAAAGAGCATATGCACAAGCAGGGGGAGTAGCAGGCTGAGGGAAGAGAAGCTGGTTCCCTGTGGAGCAGGGAGCCCGATATGGGACACAATCCCAGGACCCTGGGATCATGACCTGAGTCAGAGGCAAACACTTAACCGACTGAGCCACTCAGGTGTCCCAGTAACCTGTTTTTTAAAAGTCATTCTCTACATTATTGACCCAAGTGTCCAATCACTAAAGGCTCTGGATGTACTATCCTGCCTACTCCTCCCAGCACCACCCCCCCTTTTTTCCTGCTAGCTGCTTATTCCTCTTCCTCTTCCATCATCTTCAGTGATGTTGAGCTATACTTGTTCATATGGAACTTTGTTTCTTACCACGCCTAGAGTCACCCAGGCATTGAAAATGATTCCATCCTCTACCATGCTGGAAGCCTACCTGTGCGCCCAACTGGACCACAGAGTGCCAGTCTGGTGTGAAGTGAAGGGGTCTCAGGGATACCCTAGAGAAATGAGGTCCCTCCTTCTAGAAGCTGCTGCTCTTGTCTCACAGCCTGAGGCAGGCTCCAGTGGTGCCAGATGGGGAGGCAGGTGTTCCGTTCGGGGCCAGTTGGCAGCTGGGGAGGCTGCGATGCTTGAGCTCAGCAGGAGAGCTTGATGCACCTGCTGCCATCTCCAGCTTCTAATATAGCCTCGTGCTCCCTGCCTGATGCCAGAGATCCAGGTGTGACAGAGGAGCTAGGATGGCAGTGGCAGTGGCCTGCACATTCGTTCTGTTTCCTCAGTCACCCCGGATTGAAATAGGAGAGTACCACGCAAGTGGAGAGGCCAGATGTAGGGATCGTTGTGGTCCGTCAGTGGTGGCAGGTGAGTGAGGTAATTAAAAGGCCCGTCCTGTTAAGGCCTGTCCTGTTGTGGGCCTGCAGCTGTGTGACACACAGCAGCAGTAGTGTCCTGGAATTTGGGCTGAAGAAATCCTATCCAGCAGGCCAGCTTCAGACAGCTTCAATTAGTAATTGCTCTATGCATTGAGAGGCAGCCATTAAATAGACCTGGAAGATTTTAGTGGCACTTATAACAGGCTTTGACTTGGAAATCTTTGATTTATTCATTGAAAACTGAAGGTGTGTGCCATCTAATATATTCAATTAATACACTGTATCTGATTAACACACTTTGGGGAAACAGTCTAATTTAACATTTCAAAAAAATGGGTCTTGAGGCCAGAGAGACTTTAGTTTGAGTTCTGGATCTTTGTTCCTTAACTAGCAATGAGATTGTGGCAAGTACCTTCATCTCTATGTATTACATATGGATAAAACAGTACCTGCCTTAGTGGGCCGTTGGGAAGAATCAGTGAGGCACTGCATTTAAAGTGCCTTTTGTCTTCTGCACTTAGTACTACATGCACATCACGCATTAATTCCACCAGCTGGGTCTCTGAAATGAGACAGCCTTCATGTGACACTGTGTTACTGGACAGGGAATCTGTCCTGGGCTTATTGTTCCTTCACCCATTTTCATCTCATTTCACAGACAGCCAAACTTTTAGATTTACTCTTTCCTTCTTTCTCTAGAATGTGATGTCAACTCAGTTGTACATAGAATTCTTTGCCTGCTTATTCTGAGTCTCGGTGCTAGAGATTCCCGAGTGTAAATGTGCAAAGACAATCACCTAGGAACTTCTTACTCTCAAAGTCCTGAGTTGCAGGATCTGATTCAATAGGTAGGGCTGACACTTCTCCTGTTAGCCAGCAACCAGGAGCTGCATGGACCACGCTGGCTGATGGTACTGATCTCAGCCCTTCCGCTGGCACGTTGGCTTCTTAGACTCTTTCACTGGATGAGGATTATGAAGACATGGGTTCCTGTTTTATGTGCCACCTCGAGGGGCTTACCCTGTTTAAGGTAAACCCCATGCTGGCAGCCTGCCAAGACTGTAAGATCAGATGAGGAGGTAGAGAGCAGAGCTTTGGGCAGCGGTGAAACTTTCCCAAACGAGCTAGGCATTCAAAAGGGGATACTGTCTTCTGCCTCCCTCTGGAGCTGTTTTAGCCGCCAAAGCAGATAGCACAAGTCAAAATACTTCCTCATTTACAGACTTAGTAGTCGTAGCATCTAAGGTGAGTAGTGAAAGGACATTATTGAGTTCTGGCGTGTGGATTCTAAGAATGGCTGCCTGCTCCCTAGTATGTGCAGTGTTCCATTGTGAGAAATACCTCCCATTGTTCAGGGTGTTGGACAAGTACCATTATGTATACTGTGAAACCAACTCTGTTCTCCTGTGTAATACTGTGAAGATATGTGTACAGTGATATCAGCACCACAAAAATATCTTTCAAATGGTAATGTGGTCAGCTTGGCAGTGGGAAAACGGGCCATATACTGGTGTCATGAATATTACAGTATAATGATACATCATATATGTGTAATACATATCATTACATATGTATTGTAAGATGTATGTACATATTACATATGTATATACATATGATATGTATCACACACACACATATATAATATGCATGTAATATAATAATGCATCATCATTGTACTGCTGACTGGGCTCCCCCCACCATGCCCTGGTGCTGTGGGCACAAGGGGAAGTGAGTGCTCCCTATATAACTAGCAGAGATGGGGTTGGCAGATTTTCTTCGTTTCACTGTAACCATTATTACTGTTTTTCACTTCCCATATTTCTGGTTATTAAGTGGAAAGTTGATGCACTCAGGCATTTTAGATCCATTTACAAATAGACTTTTCCCCTCATCAATATATAGAAGAGCCAAAGAGAGTAGATTGTTTATCCCAGAGGCATCCCTTGTGGATCAGCTGTGGAACATAATGAAATGTCGAGTATTTGTTGTGGAAAGCCTCTGAGAACATAGGAATAGATTATAATAGAAGCTATTGGAATGTTCACTTTTCTTTTTTTCTAAAGATAATCTTATAATTAATATCTGAGGTCTAGTGCTAAGTTTCCAGCCTGTGGAACCACTGTCTTTGAACAGTTTGTAGACATGAGGCTCCAGGTAAGCCATATGGTACGCCGAGGCCTAGGCATACAGTGAAGTGAATTTAGGCCCAAATCTTCCATCTTGTTTTGCATGTTTGCGGTGCAAAGAGTGACCTGGCCTTGGGATCCATGGCCCAAAGCCAGTTTCTTGGTGTCCTGGGGGTGTCCCTGTCTTTATAATGCTGTGTCTTTAAAATAATATGCCAAAACCCCAAACCAAACAGGAACACTGGCCGGAGTACACAGACATAAAACAGGGAACAAAGAGGAAGGCACATCTATTCATTGACATAAACCTAGACGTAGTGGTATCTAGGGACTGAGTTCTTTATGAGGGAATTAATTAATTAATTAATTAATCTTCCTTATCCTTTTTTTTTATCATGTTCAGTTAGGCAGCATTTAGTACATCATTAGTTTTTGATGTAGTGCTCAATGATTCATTAGTTGCAGATAATACCCAGTGCTCATCACAACACGTACACTCCTTAATACCCGTCATCTGGTTACCTTGGCCCCCACCCCTCTCCCTCTGTAACCCTTAGTTTGTTTCCCAGAGTCAGTAGTCTCTCATGGTTTGTCTCCCTCTATGATTTCCCCTTCTTTAGTTTTCCCTCCCTTCCCCTATGGTCTTCTGTGCTATTCCTTATGTTCCACATCTGAGTGAAACCATATGATAATTGATTCTGCCTGCTTGACTTATTTCACTCAACGCTATCTCCTCCAGTCCCATCCATGTTGGTACAAAAGTTGGGTATCCATCCTTTCTGATGGCTGAGTAATACTCCATTGTATATATGGATCATATCTTCTTTATCCATTTGTCTGTTGAAGGACATCTTGACTCCTTCCACAGTTTGGCGATTGTGAATACTATGAGCACACAGAATTTTGAGCCTACTGTGGCTCACGCTGAAAAGTTAAGAGGTTTTCTGCTCTGTGAGCACCCTTCTGAACCTGCTGCCGAGCTCTGCTCAGTGACTCCCAGGCTGGCCTTTTGCCTTTAGTAAGGCTAAATACACGAAGGATTTAACATGGTGTGAACTTCAGAGTTAGGCTGCCAGGGTCAATGCCCCAGCCCTGCCACCTGCCAGCTCTGTGCCCTTGGGCAGCACTTTGACTTCTCTGAGCCGGTTTCCTCTTTTGTAACATGTGGATGACATAATAGGGCTTCTCTTTACAGGACCTGTGAGGGTTCGATGAGTTGATATTTTACAGTGTTGCTTGGAGAGTTAGTGCTTGGTGTATGTTAATTCTGTTGCTGCTTTTTTAGTTCTTACTAGGTACTTGTTGGAGAATCATAGTTTTAGATCACCAGGTAGCTCTTTCATTACTCCGTAATTTATAAAATTTGGCATATTTCCAGGAGGGAATAGGCAGGGAACCATAGGCATCAAAGTAGTAGAAGAAATAACTCCAAGGCTAGACTGGGCTCTGCCAAGTGAATCTTCTGAATCTTTGAATCTTTTCCCAAGCTAACCTGAACTTCCTCACATCTCCCTCTCCAGAGACTGACAAGTCCAGCTATCTTGGACCACGTACTGTATGTCAAGTAGGAACTAGATTTCCACTTAATCGCCTATGCTTATGCCTTTCCTCTCCTTGAAATGCCTTTTCCTTCCATCTATTTTATCTGATTATTTCTCATCCTCCAGGGTCCTGACCACATGGCACTTCCTTCCGGAAGTCTTCCTGATCTAGCCAGTTGTAGGCAGTCACTCTTCACATCTTTAGAATTTCATTGCTATCACTCACGTGGCACTTAAAGGTTGCATTGTAAGATCATTGTGGGTTTACTCTCCTACTAGGTGACAAACGTCGTGAGAGTAGAGACCATCTATTTATTTATATGTTCATTTATCATACAAATAGTATAGCAGCATATCTACCACACGGCCTAGTCCATATAGGTATTTTCCTATTTTCTGAGTAAGTGAATGTGTGAACATAGATATGGTGACTAGGTAGTGATGTGCGTGTGAAGCAAATGGTAGGGAGAGAGAGGAAAAAGGTAAGGAGAGATCAAGTAGTAGGAGCTGTTGGGGGTCTCATCAGGTTGGTGGACTGATGTTTGGCTGACAGCTGGCACTTGGGTGGCATGGAGTGGGAAAAGACTGAGGTGCTTGAGGGAAGGCATGTTTAGGGTTGGGCAGACATGGCTTTTGCTGAAAGTGAGATACCTATTATTTTTGGCACATGTCCCCAATGGGAATGAGCAGATTTGAGACAGATACTGCTGAAACAATATAAAGGAAGATATAGAATTTTCTAGAAAGAAGCAGAAGGAAAAGGAATTAAAACATATTACTCAAGAATCAGTGATGGCTCTAAGAGTCATATTTAAAATGTGCTCTCCACATCCAGAATTGACATTGTCCAAAATGAGAGATTGAGAGATATCTATCAAGTTAAAAATAATTAGCAATGTATCATTTTCATGGTTATTTATCAAGACGTTCAGCTCTCTGGATAACCATGTGTGATATTTATATTTGTGATAATGTACTTTAATAGAACTAATAGATTTATCTGTACAGTTTTTTTTCTTTGAAGATAGCATTCTGTCTGTCAGAATTTATGAAGTTTATAACTTTGAAATGTGTTAGATTTCAGTTTTATAGAGGAGCTCTATGTGGCGCAAAGATGAGGAACTCCTTTGTTTCCATGTTCTTATCCCTGATGGAGGTGTCAGCCCAATGCTCGGCACCTGGTAGGTATTCTAGAAATGCTTATCAGTAAAGGAATTAGTAATTGTTTAAGCAAATTTCACAGACTGGATGGATTTTGTGAAGCATATCCTTTGTGAAGTTCTTCCCAAATGTAAATGGAGGGATTGAATTGGAGATAGGAACACAGTATGTTATATATGCCCACAGAATATTAGTATTAGACATAATCCCAGAGATTGTCTAGTCCCAACTCCTCCTTTTTCTGATAAAAACATTGAAGAACAATGTTTTGTTCAGGCTCACACAGCTGATTACTGGCCAAGCTTGGACCAAACCCAGAACTGCAGGTCTAGAGGCTTTAGTATTGTCATCTCTTTCTGTTTTCCCTGTTGGAAGTAAATCTTAGTTCCATGATCCCTTCCTTGGCATAAATTAACTCATGAGTTCCCGGTGCAGAATTTAGAAAAAATTCTCTTATGCTTTTGTTAATTGCAAACTAGATTTCTTTGAGAGCAAATCCCCTTTCTCTCAAGGCTCCTATGTAATCAGGGGCTGTTTAGGTACACCCATATTAATTTTTGATGTCCTGCTTGAGTTTCTCCTCTTGGTAAGTCTGCTCTAAAAGGAGAGCTTGCACCATCTAGTGGATCCATGAAGAGGCTCCTGGGTTTAATTTTTTGGTGGCCCTCCTTTAAAAGGAAGAAAGGAACAGTATTTTTAGTTAATCTGCAGATTCTCCCCTACAACCCTTAATTCATATCCCGAGAGTGAGGTTAGCAGCCCAGCATGCTGTTAGATCACTGTGTACCTCCCAGTGCTGAAAGCAGGGCAGGGTGTTGACCGTGCTGCTGCTTCCCTTTATGAATGGCGGAAGGAGTGTTAGGAAGCGGGTATACTATCAACCTGTTTTTTCCAACCAGTACTTGGATTCTCCTTATCATTCATTCAAAACATTGACTCTTCTATAATGGGTCTTCCCATAATAGTTGGGAATTAATCAAGCCCTGCTTTTATTCTTGGGATATTCTCGAGTACTCATTTGGACAATTAACTAATTTAGTAATGGGCAGTATTCTGCTGTCCAGTTGGATAAGTGAAGTTTTTGGAAGCTTTCACATTATTCCTTTGTTTCCTCTAATAGAAGTTTTGTTCGTTTCTCAAGCTCTGCACAATACTTACCCTGTGTGGCAGGTGGCAGAAGATGGCATTGCTCAAGCAGGATAATTTGATGACTGTGTAACACAGGGTGGGGGTCTCAACACTGACTTGCCATGTGACCTGAAGCACTCCCTTACCTCCTGGGCCTGAGTTTGCTTTGGAAGGAATGTGATTGTCAGCCTTATAGGTACAGAGTACTGCTCAGCAAAAAAACCCAAGGTTTTGTTTGTTTGTTTGGTTTTGGTTGGTTGTTTTTGTTTCGTTCTGTTTTGACTTTTGTTACTCCATCAGCTGAAATATCTTAGATGGCATCTTAGCACCTGCATAGTTGTAGGGTCCTTGGGACAAGGATCCTCACCCTGGTGCACATCAGAATCAACAGGGAGGCCTGGTCCCATCCCTGGAGATTCTGGTTTACTTGGGCCCAGATGGCGTGTAAACATGGGTATTTTTTAAAAACTCCCTGGGTGATTCTAACATAGATTCAGGGTTAAGAACAACTGTGATTTGATGTCCTTGAAAATGTGTTTGAATCATTGGATTCCAAATCAAGGTGAACGTTGGAGGTCTGTATTTGAAAACCATTGTTTTCCTTGGCGCCAGAAGTTTTACTGTATTGGGATTGTCTTGAGGTAGTCACTGCATTTAAAAGACTCCATTTTGCAACCCCAGCTGGTGCTGGTGGAGTCCATTTTGGTGTATGACCAAGGTCGGAGGAATGGTACTTTCTGGGATAGCCAGGAGCAGCGAGGGCCAGAAGTTAATGCTTTTGTGAGTGGCAGTTGAATGTATTATTATAATTGTCCTAATCTTAGGTGTTGATTCTATATTGTTGGCAGGTGTCCAGTGACAGTAGGAAAGTTGGTGTTTCACATTACATCTTTTTTTTTTTCCTCTTAAGAGCATTTTTCTCCTTTCTTGTTGGCTCAACAATCAATTTCAGCTCTTTCGATGGTTCCCAGGAGGAAGGTGCTCAGTGAGCTCTTCAGAGAAGCTGTTTTCTGGAGTGAAGTCCTGACCTGTGACTGGGATCAGCTGGCTTCTGAGAAACATCACTGAATGAGTTGGAGGAGGGGTAGAGTGGTCAAAGGGCCGGGGTGGGTATAAATCCTCCAAAAGACCATAACTCAACTCTTGTAATGGGAGGTAGTGTCTTTGACCTTAATCAGCCCACATAGTTGATACAACTATTTGCAATTTCAATTTTAATGCAATTCAATTTCAATACAATTTTCAAAGTATTTTCACTCAGTTTTTAGAGGACAGGGGATAAGAATGCCAAGGGAGCATTAGACTTCTTATCTTGGCTTTTCCTGAAAATAGTACAAAGAACATGATGTTTGGCAGCAGGCAGACCTGGTCTCTGGGGAATCTGATCTCTGCCACTTACTGTGTACTTTGGGGGCAAGTTTATGAACCTCATGTTTCTTATCTGTGAAATGAGGACCCTGACCCCTACTTTGCAAGGCCAGATTGAATTATCCCAGATAATGTATATGAGGAACGATAATGAATGGCATAGAGCTGGGACTTTATAAATGGTAGCTATTTCTGGAGCTGCTATTAATAATAGTAATAATGAATGATAATTTACAAATCAACAGTGTTTTTCCTCCTTTGGACATGGCGCCTAAGATATAAGTAACTCATGGCCTGTGTACCCAGTTGTCCTTGGAGGGGGCTGAGACTCAGTCAGTTGGGGAGGGATGTTGACAGAGGCTCCAGCTGGGAAATGCGTTCTTGGAATTTTCAACCTCACCTAATCAACGTGTTATCATTTAGTCTCATCACACATTAATCCCTTTAAAATATAGCTGCTCCCTGGAAGAGTTAATTCCACTGAGCATTCATCTTGTGTATAGCTTGCTTGTTTACCTCAGAGAAGATAGAATATAGATCTTTATTTAAACATTGTGGATGCAGTGCCTGGGCGGCTCAGTCGGTTGAGTGTCTGTCTTCGGCTCAGGTCATGAGCCCAGGGTCCTGGGATCGAGCCCTGTGTGGGACACCGTGCTCAGCAGGGAGCCTGCTTCTCCCTCCACCACCCACATGCTCACTCTCTCTCTCAAGAAAATAAATAAGATACGGGACGCCTGGGTGGCTCAGTTGGTTAAGCAGCTGCCTTCGGCTCAGGTCATGATCCCAGCGTCCTGGGATCCAGTCCCACATTGGGCTCCTTGCTTGGCAGGGAGCCTGCTTCTCCCTCTGACTCTGCTTGCCTCTTTGTCTGCCTGTGCTTGCTCTGGCTCTCTCCCTCTGACAAATAGATAAAAATCTTTGAAAAAAAAAAAAAAAGATCTTAAGAAAACAACAACAACGTGGAAAAGGGTTAGGAGGGAAGAAGGGATGGTGTGCATTTGTGGGGATTACTTGAGTGTAAGTCACACCTGGTGCTGTGGGGCGGTGTGGCCTTGGGACGCACTCTGCATTGGCCGGACCCTCTGGGGGCTGAGGAGAGGAGATGCCAGGATGGGGTTGGAGGGGGGGTTGTATCTCATGTTGCTGAGGGCCCAAAACACAGCAGCCATCAATGTTGAGTTGCTGTCCCAAGTTCCCTATTAGGACGGCCTGTGTGATTCCTATGTTTGTTTTGGGAACAATGTTGTCATTTGCCATAGGTTGGCCATGTCTGGAGTGACAGTGCCATTTCACCTAAGCACTGGCCTTGGAGTCTAAAGCATTTACAGGAATCAGTGGAAACTGCACTTGCATAGCTAAGGTTATACAGTCTCAGAAAAGTCTGTCTGGTCTAACTGAGGTGTCGGGCTTTCTTCCCCTTCTGAGTTCTGATAAGCTGAGAACTACAAACAAGGGAGACAGAAGGTCAGTGTAGGGCCTTTGTTATCAATACAACTGATGCTGGAGCATAGGGTTTACACCTGTGGGTTAGATTGCCTAATATTGGGGCGCCAGGGTGGCTCAGTTGAAAGAGCATCCCACTCTTGGTTTCGGCTCAGGCAGTGATCTCAGATCGAACCCTGCCTCGAGCTTGGTCTGCTGTGGGCTTGGAGCTCACATGATGTTCTCTCTTCCCCTCCCCCTACCTCTCCTGCGTGTGCTTTTTCTCTAAAATAAATAAATAAATCCTTAAAAAGAAAGGAAAAACAAAAAACAAAAGATTGCCAATATCGACCCCCCATAGAAGCTGTGGCGGAAGGAGTGGAGAAGAATGTGTACTTCCTGCTGGCGGTCTGGCTCCCTGACAAAGAGAGAGAGGAAGGGACAGGCACCTCCAAATGACAAGCTGCTACTCCTCTCCCGGGGGAGAGGCGTTAATGGGGGTGGGCAGAGAGGCCAGAAGGACTCTGCTGGGTGATCCTGCATGTGGGAAGAAACACTCAGACCAGTTTTTTCTACCAGGTTGACAGAAGTAAGACCTTTCTAAATTCTAGAGATTTGCAAGTGGTAATTCATATCACAAAAAAATGAAGAGGAGTGGTTTAGATGGCATTGCCGTGTTGAAGAGCCCATAATGGGTGCCTGTCGCTTGCAGAAGAGAAGCCAGACTCCCTTCCTCCTCTCTGGAAACCTGTCGTCGTTGTCTGTCCTTGTCTTGCATGTTAACCTTCCTTGCCCTGAGGTGTTCACGTGCAGATGTGAGGTCAGAGTAGTGCCTTTCGTGGCCTCTGTTCTTGTTACCGGTTCCTGCTGGATCATTCTTCCTACGTCCTGTCTGTGCAGAATAGACTCGTCTGTTATGTCCTGGGACAGTCCCCATATTGGGCTCAAGCCCTGCCCCGTCGCACACACCTGCCTCTCTCAGCTCTGGCTCCGAAGTTCGGCTCGCTGGCCCCGCTCAGCCTCCCACCGGGTTCGCCACGTGAGTCTTAGCAGCCAGCTCCTGAAAGTGCCACAAGGGACAGGATGCTTCTTGTACTTCTTTTATGTGTCCCCAGATGCTGGTTTACTGTACACATGAAAAGCACTCTGTAGATATGCGGTCCGTTAAATAAATGTATCAAAAGGACGTGGCTTGCACCCTCTTCACTATGTTAGAATAGGGTTATGCGGGCTTGGCTGGGAGATAAGATTACCAAGGCAAAGGACAGAAATTAGCTCTTGTCTCATGTCACTGATATGAAATCAAAGAATCTCATGGTTTTGGAACGGAGAGGGTAAGATCATCTGGTTCAATGCCATCATTTCACAGCTGAGCATACTAATGCTCGTGATTTGAAAAGAAATATTCAGAGACTGCGAGCTTCCGTTTGGGAGAGGAAGAGAGGCTATGAAATAGGTGGTATTTTCATTGCCTTCGCATCAGATTATCCCCAGAAGGCTTACGTGGTGGCTTTGTATTTACATTAGGGAGTCCTCTAAGTGTTCCAAAGTGCTTTTCTATTATCTCATAGCGCCTTACCTTATGCTCCCACTAATATCTGTGGAGGAAGGCGCTTTGCACAGAAGCTCTCACCCCATCTCGTCATTGGCCTTCTTCATCGACATATGCAAATTTGCTCTGCTGGATTACATCGCAGGTCAGGGGAACCTTCTTGCTTTACAGCGGGAGCAGAGAAGATGCCAAAAGATTGCTTGACTTGCCCAAGGTCACCGGACTCCAAGGATTAAAATGCAAGTGTTGGACATTCCCACTGCGGTCTGTTTTCTGCTACCCCCTGCTGCCTTTTGCATCCTTAAATTAATATCTGTAGACTTTGAGAATCCTGGTTTAGAAGAGAAGCTCATTTTCGATTCCTTTATTAGCTGAGTGAAAGAACAGCTAACACCAGTACTTAACCACCCAGAGTAGACTAAGCTCAGCGCGAGGACAGCCGGGGTGAGTGCGGAGAGAGGACGCTGCCCTTTGCCCATGTGGCACGGAAAGCAGGAGTGGATACTACAGGAGGACAGGCCAGCCAGCCCGCTCTCAGCATCTCCGAGGTCCCAGGCAGATTTTCCCAGTGCAGATTCACTATTTACTATATGTTGTAGAGACCCCAAGACATCAGTAGTAATATTCAACTACTTTATAAAAATGTCAAACAAAATAATCACAGTGTTTTGGTTTTTTCTACCAGTGTTTCTATGAAATTGTGAATATTTTAGATTTTTAATTTAAAAATACCAGATTTTAGTGTTGACTCTTATTCGTTTATTGGTTAACAGAAAAATTAACAGATAAGTATCTATATACATTTTAAACAGTTTTCAGACACTGAGTCTTGTCATAGTAATGAGTCACAATTTTGGTTTGATAGGTTGCAATTAAAAAACAATAAAATAGAAAATATCAGAATGCCTTGTACTTAGTAACGGTAAATATCATATATTATTGTAAAACATCATTCTTATGATGGGTCCTGGTTAAGAAATTTTTGAAAAATGCTGTACTTATGTTTGGGAGGATTATTTGGGGAATGGGCTATGACATTAGTCTCGACACTACATTTCAGCCTGATCGTGGGCTGCCAATTGGTCTTCTCCTGATATAAAACCTTCATTATTAATTCATTCACTCAAGAAATACATTTTGAACATCCAGTATATGTGAGGCACTATTCTAAATGCCAGCATGAGATTGCTATAGCAATTTACTTACAAAGAAGAGAGACCACTATATCAGTTCGCATAAGGTTTAACAAAAACAGAAAACTCCCTTAATGTGACAGAAAACTTCCTTTAGTAGTCCTTTTTTTATTCCATACACCAGTTCTTTTCACACCTTACTAGCCAAGACAGGTACAGCCAGACCTAGATGTAAAGGTCGGAGGGAACTGTAGTTTTTTAGCTAGAAAGTTAAGGCTCATTCCCAAGGAAGAGAGGGAGACTGAATATTGGAGGTTGGGAGGAGGAGCAATTAGAAGTGCCTGCCACAAACCTCCAGGTTTCTTATATGTTAACAAAATTCTGTTTCTGTGGATGGGAACCTGTAACTTTCTGTTATTCTTCTGTAGAAAAGCATAGTCTGGGCAGCTGTACAGCTGTACTTGCTGTGTACTGCACAAGTATGCCCTGCTAAGGGAGCAAAGAGGGGAGATGGAGTTGGAAGAAGAAGCCACAAGTTAGGAGCCCAAACTGTATTCATTTTCTCAAGGTGTGCGCGTGCGCGCGCGCGCGCGCGCACACGCACACACACACACACACACACACACACACCCAGCTTTTTAGAATCTGAATCAGCTGCAAGATACTGTAAACCTTCCTCCTCTCCGACCTCTCTGTGGTACTTCATGTCACTTTTCTTCCAGGGTAGGAAAGGAGAATTAGGGTTATAAATTAAGCTTGCATTTACTTTTGATTTGAAATGGGAAATTAGATTTCTTTCTTTCTTTCTTTTGAGCTTCAACAAGTGCACGAGGGAGATAATGCTGTACCAGGGGATCCAGGGCTTAAGCATCAGAATTATGGAAAGATAGGAAGGGTCCCACCCTGCTGGCGCAGAGAACCACACAAAGTAGCTCGCACAAAGCCCCGCCTTATCTGAGACAGCCAGGTGGTATCGGTTCTTGGAAGCCATTGTGGAGAGGGGAGGGGGGTCTGGTTTGAAAGTTGGTATGAATCTTCTGTTCTTTCCCTGCCCACTCTTCGGAGCATATGAAACATTTATCAGCAACAAATGCCCTGCAAATGTTTCTCCAAGTTGTCACAAGAAAACTGAAAAAAAAGGCAAACAGAAAGGAGGTTCACCAGCTACGTATTTTCCATTCTTGGCCTAGTTTTCTTTTGCCTCACACTAACTTTTTTGCTCTCCCCACAACCCCCAGCCATGTTGAGGTCTGACTTGCATTTCAGGTGAGGTAGACACAGAATCACTCTGATGGGGTGCGTGCCCCTGTGTGCCTTACCTTGTGACTGTCCAGTGCCAGGTGATGAGCATGCTGGGGATAACAGAGAAAAAGGACCAGACAGACTAGAATGATTGAATTGATTTGGGCAGACACCTGTGCATTTTCTCAATCTTCCATTGTGCTGAAGACTTTCCATCTCATGGAAACCAAGCCAGGAGTGAAATCTGTCTTTTGTCATCAGGGCTTGCCTTTGTTATAGTCTTTAGTGTCTAGGAAAATTGGTCTGGGTAGAAAACTCCAGTCCAAATAATACCTTTAACCCAGCAGGCAGACTGAATGAGGAGGGAGGTGGTAAGCCTTAGAATGGTTCTCAAATACTTGATCCTAAAGAAGCTGCTGGTTGAGACTCGGGCCCATGAACCATATCCCATCTGCTGTTGGGTTTTAAAGTCAGTCTCATCAGAATTCACAATAGGAGTGTCTTCTTAATCAGGAAGAGAAATTAGGAGGAAAACCAAGGAAGCTTTTCTTTTTTCCCCAAAGGATCACTTTTCAAGGTTGCTGTAATTCAAGAGCATGGCATGAGTTGGGCTCTGTATTTTCAATGAAATGTTATTTGAGATAAAAGGAAAATATTCTCTCCTTTTCACGTGACAAGTCAAGTGAATCTAACCATCTTGCTAATGAAGGCCTCCCCAACGTGAACTGTAAAAACAGTGTTTTTATTAGTAACAGGACTGCTGATATCCATCTCAGCACATTTATTGATTACCCTCTGAGTCCCCGCCCTTGTATCAGGTGCTCTGAGAATTCACCCTGTAGGTCAGACACGGTCGTTTCTTTCTTTTTTTTTTTTTTAAATATTTTTTTATTTTTTATTTATTTGACAGAAATCACAAGTAGACGGAGAGGCAGGCAGAGAGAGAGAGAGGGAAGCAGGCTCCCCGCTGAGCAGAGAGCCCCATGCGGGACTCGATCCCAGGACCCTGAGACCACGACCCGAGCCGAAGGCAGCGGCCCAACCCACTGAGCCACCCAGGTGCCCCGACACGGTCATTTCTGCAGTACGCGTGCAATCCTAAAGTTCGGGAGAATGCATTAGGAAAACCAGGAAAGGAAATGGACTTAGCCTAGAGGGCAGGAAGCTGAGGGTTTAACAAGACTCCCAGAATAGGAAGCATAGTCGAGTTTGGGGAGGTGGCATTTTCCTATCACCCCCTCTTTGCATGAGCCCAGGGTGAGGCATACTGCAAACTGTAGGGTTGGAATCTCCGTTTACCATGAGGAATGCTTTCTGGCTGGAAAGACCTGAGCTGTGCTGCCAAAGGAGACGGTGGGTCCATCTGGGTCCAGAAGAAGGGAGAGTGGATCTCTGTGTGTTGGCTACCAGAAGCATAGCCCCTCTCTTTCTGAGTCCCCTGCTCCAGCCTTCCTTGGGCTCTGGCAGCACACCATAAGACCCTTTCATTCAGGAAGCATCCTTGTGCTCAGGTGACCTCCATTCTCCTGAGGTTGTGCAGGCTCCCGCTGGAGCAATATGCTGGGAAGAGTCCTTCTTTACACAGGAGGTGTTCAGAGACTGCCCAGGGCCAGAGATGTGTTTTTTATGGTTGTTCATACTGCAACCGAGAAGCATCTTTCAGAAACAACTAGGAAAGAGCCGAGGGATGGATGGAGGCCAGAGGCCATCGGGGGGGAGAAGCCTTGGATCTTTGCTTCTGAGCGGAAACGCCCCAAGGTTTCTCTGTTAATTCTGACCTTTGAATCAAACTCTGAAATAGTCCAAAATGCATGTTTTATGTGATCTTTGGAGTATTTCAGTAGCTAAATTCCATCCCATGAGGTTCAAATGTAACAGCTCCTGGGTTGACTTACACTCTGGTAAGTTCTATTATAAGGAAGTAGTAGGGTACAAATTATGAACACATAGCACAGGAAGGGAAGCTTTAGAAATGATTTGCTGACTGTTCCTTGGAGAGGTTTATGATAGGCAAGAGAAAGTGTACTATATTTAATGAATTAACTCATAAATATGAAATTGATTTAATTATTACATCTAATGTATTACAGGTACCTTGAAGAAGGAGTAAAGGGGAGACACTGGCTTTATTTTTAACATTTTTCCTTGAGATGTGTTGCTGATGTCACTGTGGCTGTCATTTTAATTTCTCCTTCCTTAAGTATTTTAGGAATAAGTAGCCAAACTCATTGACTTTGGGCTTCCCCTTTGATTAACTCCCCAGCCCGCCTGTGGCAGAGTCAGCAACAGGCGTGGCCTAGAGGTCAAGGAGTAGAAGGGAGGAAGAAGGGATGGGGGGGTGGCGGCTGACTCATCCACTGCAGGCTCTTTGCAGACTTGGAATAACTGAGCGTCTTCCATCCTGAATTTTTGGCTGAAAAAGTGGGGCTGCTTGCTGAGAACCAGGGTGTCTGTCTTCCCTTCCATACTTCCATGCTCTTTGTGCTCTGTATTCTTGGAGGGAGGAAGTTGGCTGTGGCCCACACACTGAGCCAATGCCCTCAGCTGCCCTCGGGTGAACGAATCCTGTGCACGGCCACCAGCTCGTCTGGCAGCAGCAGGAAGGTCTTAGCCTGTGTTCCCTATGGAGGTCCCTTTGAGCCTGTTCCACGCGATCCAGCCTCCTCATTCCTTTCCTCTCTGCTGCTTTCGGTGGGCAGGGTTCAGCTGTGTCTCACCGTTTCCTCCCCCTCCAGCGAGATCAGCTGAGTCTGAGGGCTCGCTGATGATCTGGGCGAGCCCCCGGTTAGCAAGTTTTCTCCCGTATGTTGAAGGAAATGGCAAGGAAAGGTGGCTTCTAACTTGGAGAGGATGCAACAGTCACCTGACCCCACTCCCTGCCACCTGCCTAAGTGACAGATGGTAGAACCCATCTGTTTGTTCCAATGTGACTGGATCACAAAAAAAACAATTAGCAGGTGGGAAATTTGTTTTTCAGGACACACACATAAACCTGCCATTACAGAGAGGACTCTGGTGCTAATTTAGATGCAAATGGAATTGCCCAACTAGAGCTGATTACAGAAAGGTCAGAATGTCTGTATGCTCAATTTCACTCCTACGCTAGGCATTAAGTTAAAGTGCCGCCACGATGGTGGCCGATGGTGGCCGTGTTGGCTGGGCTTGGGGCTGGCCTTCCTTTCAGAGAGTTTTGAATTACAGAAGCAGAAGGTGACCCACGGTATCAACTCCTCCCTTCCCACCTATCCCCTTTTAAAGGAGAACAAGCTCTATTTTGTCCCTTTTCTGGAGAAGCTTGGGATACTGATTAAAACAAGCAAGCAAAATATGTGCGTGGTTGGAGCTTTTAGGCTAAAATAGAAAGGAGTAGATGGACAGTGAATTCAGTTGCTGTCCTTTTGGGAGTGCTGATCCCACCTGTACATAGAAGCACTGCTTCTGGACTCAGACCACGCTGGGTCAGAGCCTGGAGTGAGGGACTGGTGACGGGAACAGGGGTGAGGGGATGGCCGAAAGGCTGGTGGGTTGGTTTGTTTGTTTGGTGCCTTGTACTCTAGTGCTTTTTAGATGTCTCTGACTGTAACGCATGGCCCCAAATTTATTCATTTGAGTGTGTGTGTGTGTCTATATTTTTTACTGACTAGATAACAAAGGCCATGCATATGTAATATATTGCATTATATCTAATTTGAACAAAATAGACAGACAGAAGTTTCCCAAAACAGTACCTACTCCGTGCAGCATACCCTAATATTTATGGTTTGAATCTGGTCTCCGTGATGAGTGAACCAATACATCGATTTCACTTTCCACTTTCGGATCTCAGACTCTAGTTTGAAAACACCAGTTTAAGGGGCTGATGAAGACACTCAGTGTGGTGGGGGACCTGGGTGAGGGCTAGTGGAGGGTAGAGAAGGTGGGTGAAGAAAGGGATTGATTTCAAAGGATCCACTTAACTCGGCTTGGTCCAAGTAAGATTATGTCCCTGAGTCAGGGCTCAGGTTCCATTCTAGAACTGGGGTTAGAAAGTTGCACGCAGAAGGGTGCCTCGGCAGACACATTGTTTAGGTTCATGCTTGTGCTTTATCTTGTCAAGGATAAATATTTGTTTGTGGACAGAGTTTTCCTTAGGTTATTCCTGTCATTATGGTCTGCCTTTAGTCAGAATTAACATTCCTAGGCTGGAGTATCCTTAAATTTTCTTGTGTCTTATATGGTAGTAAGGCAGAACCTCATTTCCTAATTCTTCTAGTATTTCTACCTAGATTTGTAGCCACCTGAAATTCCTTACAGAACAAGAGAAATGGATACTGACTGTCCTCTGTAAGGCAGAAGGTCTTAAGTACATCAACAACTGATTGTCCTTCGTAGTTGGACCATGAAGAGGATGCTTCTGTCCCCTTGGGCTAATTCTTCCTTTTCAGGGGCATGAGTGGCAACTTTGGTTTTGCATTCCACGCAGCAGAGCTGCTGTCCCCTGGTGGTTCAGCGTTAGCTTTCCAGTGATCATACTTAGGCTCTGGTCTCATCCTCCTTAAGGAGCATGTCTATTTGGGGGATTAGAGGAAGATTCTGCAAAGTAAGATAATGGGGCAGGAAAAGATTTTCTGGGATAAAAGTCTTCTGAGGGCTCCTTGAATATGGAGGAGGGAAGAGACAGAAAGAGAAGGGAACCAGATTTTCTTGGCTTGGGTATTAGTTTAAGGTGAGGGTGACCTCGATTTACAAAGAGGTTGCAACTTGATGCTTAATAAAATTGGGTTTTGGCATTTATACCATGTTATGTAAATGCCAGCCCTCCAAGTGTTTTTCTTAAATCCTCTTAGCTCATAAATGACAGCTTTGATTGCTAAAAATAATAATAATAATAAAATCTTTCATTTATGCAGCCTAAGAGTAGTAAACAATAGATGCTTAATGCCCTGCTTTCATGTCAGCCCCCAAAGACCGAGACTTCTATTCTAAAGGGTTTATTGCTGTGCTTTTGAGCTTATTAAGGTCATGTGTAACTTAAGGGGGGGGAAAGCTGGTGGTGCATTGTTGGTGCAAAGACTGCTCCTGGAATTCTGCAGGATTTATCAGCGCCGCAGCTCAGTAAGTAAGGTTGAAATGCACTATCTCAGAAACTGCATGCATGCATGGCCTGTTCAAAAAGTGCTACTTTTTTCCCTAGCCATTTAATTATTAGGGAATCGGACTTCTGCCTACATGACTTTAGATTCAGTTTCGGCTAAAGGACCCCGAGACTGCGGCAGCAGAACAGGTGCGAGCTAACGGAGCTGCGTGTTTGGTGGTGGTGTGGGTCGTTTCCCCTTTAGCTATATTTGGTGACATCCATTATTCTGTAGGTGTTTAGAAAAAAAATGCCCCCCCCCCCTTTCAGGGGCCCTCAGAGCAGAGGGCCAGAGAGGAGAGATGAATTAAAAAATTGAGCTCAGTTCCGGCAAATGTAAATCACTAGGACCTCAGGGGCTATCATTTATTCAGGAAATGTTATAGGCAGTCCCTTCACTTGCCAAACTCTGTACATTGCACTGGAGTAATACACAAGCCACAGCGTGCATCCCAGGACAGCATTAAGAGTGCCATGAGTCTTGGACCAGAGAAGACCAAGAAACACAGGGACGGAAGCAGTGGGTTTCAGGAGCAGGGGCAGCTCCTGAGAAACACTTTTCTCAGAAGGTAATTTATTTGCCAGGTGGTTGAGGTTTACGTTTCCTTTGTTTTATCTGGGCCACAGAGAGCCCTGTAAAGTTGGCCAGATGACACAGTGGTGTGTTGAATGTTTTGAGGGCTTGCGGCATGGGTGCTGAGCTGGAGGGGCAGAGTGTTTGCCCTCTGATATGTGCATGCTCAGGCCGCTCACTGTCCGCCCCAAGAGGGTGAGTTCACCTGTACTGTGTCAGCGTGCCTGACTTAGCGTAAAGAAGATAGACAACACTGATATGGTCGTATCTTATCCATCTGGACTCCTCTGTCTGGAACATCCCTAAGGCTCAAGAAAATTTATTTTATTTTTATTTTTTAAAAAGATTTTATTTATTTATCTGAGATAGAGCAAGAGTGAGAGAGCCAAGAAGGGGGAACCGCAGGCAGAGAGAGAAGCAGCTCTCCATCAAGCAGGGAGCCTGACGTGGGGCTCGATCCCAGGACTCTGGGACCTTGACCTGAGCCGAAGGCATCTTCTCAACAGACTGAGACACCCAGGTGCCCCGCCCCCCTGCAAGAAAATTTATAAAAATAATTTAAGCCTTTATGTACGCATACACCTGCATGGGGCCTATCTATACTTATAGAGCAGAGAGAGATCTGATTTCTAAGCTGCTTTGTGGCTTCTGAAGGCAGAACATTCCAAAGGGAAGAGGAGTGTGTTATAAAAGAAATGACCAGTCCCAGTATGATAATATGACAGTTCACACTTCGAAAGGAAGGAAGAAAGAAGTGAATAACTGGAAAAGAGAAGATGTAATCATTCAAGAAGCCTCGCTTTCTGTTTCACTTAACATCAAGTGATCAAGGGTGTTAGACTCAGGACTGGGGAGATTTCTAAGATTTCGAGGGCAGAGTGGTGGAGTCTGAGATTTGCAGCTGTTGCCTTGGTGATTTTCATGCCTCCCAGGGTGGGTAATTCTCTACAGACAGTAAGGCAGCAGATGACCCCTGTTCATGAAGAGGTGTGGAACTTTGCTTTTGGGAAGCTAAAGAATAGGGGCGCCTGGGGGGCTCAGTCGTTAGGTTCTGCCTTCACTCAGGTCATGATCCCAGGGTCCCGGGATCGAGCCCTGTATGGAGCTTCCTGCTCACCGGGAAGCCTGCTTCTCCCTCTCCCACTCCCCCTGCTTGTGTCCCCTCTCTCGCTGTGTCTTTCTCTGTCAAATAAATAAATAAAATCTTTAAAAAAAAAAAAAAAGTAAGAAGAAGAAGACAGAGAATTGCATATGAGCTCTGAAAATACTCCCTATCAAAATGTTGAAAATCCAAAGGCTTTGAGTACCAAATCCTTGGCACTTCGAAAACTTGACTGTTCAGAGTCTTCTCTTCCCTGCAACACTCACATTCTACTGCAAGGAAATTCACACCACGTAGACAGTACTCGTTTGTGTTATTTAAAAAAAAAAAAAAAAGTCAGTTACTTTAGAAGTAACACTTTATGTATGTTATTCAGTTATACAAATTTGACTTGCAACATTCCAGAAACCTATCTAGACATCTGCGGAACTCTGCGTCTGTCCCTCTTAGTTCCCACTGATGATGTTATTTCGCTTATGAGATTCTACGTCTATACCCATCTTCCTGGACAGAAAATGTGTCCTTACATTTTCTAGCTCCTGGTATATAGCAGGGTCCAATAAATATTTATTGGATGACTACTAACGAAACAGTTACACTGGGCGTTCTAATTAATTCTTTACCGACCACGCAGATACTTTCTATGATCTCTTTTTTCCCCTTTGTGGTTCCACACTAAAATCTTTATGGTATTTGAACTGCATTTGATGATTAGAGTTGTCAGAACACTTGAATTGCTTTTTTATGTCTTTGCTTCTCCCTTACTGAATTGAAGGGCGGAAGCAGCATGAGGTGTCGTGGAATGTGAATAGGTTATAGGCTTCAGATGCGGCTCTGAAGCGGGTTCTGGTGGATGGTGTGTCCTTGCCTTGATGGGGTCACTGCGGTGAGGCCAGGGGCCTTTGGGGAAACATGGATCACAGCATCGAGAGGACGCTCACTTGTGCTCATTCTGTCGTTGGTCCCAGGTGACTGTGGAGGAGGTCATGACCACAACTGCGTATCTGGACCTTTTCCTGCGTAGTATCTCCGAGCCAGCGCTACTCGAGATCTTCCTCCGTTTTATCCTTTTGCACCAGCATGAGAATGTCCACATCCTAGATACCCTCACCAGCCGAATCAACACCCCATTTCGGGTAAGGAGAGCCCCAGAGGAATGGACTTTATAACTCAGAACAAATTTCAGGAGAGTTTGTTTTGGGAATAAATGAGGAATATTATTTTTTCTATTCTTGTAGCTCTTACTATTATGACAACCATTCTGAATTCCACCAACCAGGTTTTAAGTCCATCCTGCCTAGCAGACAGACTAGACTAGCACTTTCTCACTGGGGCAAAAAATTACTTAAGTGGTCTGATGGAATGATAAAAAGCTTACTCCCAAAAGGGTACAATCAGTTTATAATAAACCTTTGGGTATCCTCCCTGTTTGCCGTTTATCTTTCCTTTTCGGAAATTAGAGAGTGAATGAATTCTTGTTTTTGACTGAGCTTCTTAGAAAAGTGTATCATCATAGCCTCAGCACTATTGGAAATGGAACCGAGGAGAATGTATGCCCCAAACCCAAGAGATAAGCCAAGAGGAGCTGAGGCGTGAGCTAAGAACTCTAGAGGGGGTGCTGGTCAGGGCATTTGCAATTTTCTGGTAGCTCTGTCTTGTAAATAACCAGCACCATATTTGAAGATAACTTGGGAAAACAAGTGCCAAGCAGGAGATCATGTGTGTGAGTGTGTCCGTGTGTGTATTGGAGAGTGGTAGGGACTTGCTTATGTGGATCTGTAAAAGTCGGAAATAAGAGCAAACGCATTTCGGAGGAGGGTAACTCTGTGTAATGGCATAATTCTAGGCATAGGCTTTCTAATCAAATCCTATAGGAGAACGAAAAGCCTTCACACACCTTCTTCACACACACACAACAGGAGCATGTTTTTATCAAAGCTGCTAAAAAAGGAGGCCATTTTATTTTGTAATTCTGATTTATTTTCCATCTGTGGGGAGTAGAGCTATCCTTCCAATATATGAAATAGAATGTGTGTTTATTGCTTCCCAGCTCTGTGTGGTGTCCCTGGCATTATTTAGAACTCTTATCGGTTTACATTGCGAAGATGTGATGTTACAACTAGTTCTAAGGTGAGTTGCCATCTTTTGTTCTCTCTAAAGGAAAACTCAAGTCTATACTAGTGCTATTATATTTGGGGGGGGGGGTGGTTAATAGAAGCTAAATAGGGGCCATGCTTCTAAGGAAAAATTTTACCAAGGATATGAGTCTAATTTCTCTGTATTATTTCCCAAAGTTCATTTTAGTTTTACTAACAAGAGTTTTTAGGGGGCTAAGTACATTGTATTATAATATATCCTCCTGGAAATAATAGGCTCTTTAGAAATCTACAGACTCTGAAAACTCCTCTGGTCTGCGGCTGAATGACCTTCTCCCGAAGTACATTTCTGGGGGCGTGTGGTATAGGAAATGACTTTCCCAAATATGAAATGTTCTTGATATATAATTTCTATGACTCTTGCTTTCCTAATGGTACATTGACAACATGCACTCTCTGACCTCAGAGGATGTTTCAATTAAATTCGGTAAATATTTAATGAGTACTTCCTGGGTACAAGTCAGAAGAGAGTAGGGCATGGGGTAGACAGATTGGAAAGGACTTCTAAACAAGGTAGAAAAAGCATGACCTCCAGAAGTACAGGTGAGAAACGTGTCGGCAAACAGCTGTTATTTGAGGAGAGGTGTCAGGAAGCAACGTGGACGGCTATTAGGATGACACCCATCTGGTTGTTAGGCAGGGGGCCTCAGGAACACGGAATCCTGCCTTGGCCTAGCTCTGCCTCTCCTTCTGGGGTCCCGCAGGGAAGCATCTGCTTTGGTAAAGGAAGAGAGGAAGAGTTGGTGGGGTGCGTGCCTCCTACCTCTCTGTCTGGTGGTGTGGAAGCAAAAAGGGAAAAAGCCAACCAGGGCTGCCTACCACACCCTTCTCCCCCCTCCCCATTTTAATGGATGTTCTGACCCTTCCTTTGACCCCTCCTTGGGAAAGAGGGCAGAAGAAGCCTGGGGCAGGGGAAAGGGAGAAGACTTGGACTGGCCCCTGGTTGCCATTGAGCTTTTGACATCACACTGAGGAGATGGCATTCCAAACGAAAGTGACGACGTCTCCGGCATGCTAGCCGTGGAAAGGTAGGGGGATGGCAAGGTGATGGTGGGGCAGGAGCACAGGCCGCACCCAGGAACATGTCAGAAATGCAGGTGCTTGGCCTTGTCCCAGGTGTGCCAACTCGAACTCTGGGGGTGGGTGGGACCCAGCGAGCTGTGGTTTAACGCACTCTGCAGGGGATTCAGCTGCGCCGCCAATTCTGAGAACCACTGGTTGAAGGAGGGTACAGTGCTGCTCGAGCCTTCTACAAATGGACTGGTTAGAAAAGCCAGGCTGGGCAAGGTGGTGGCGGATCCTGGTGGAGCCTTACAGAGTTGCCATTTGATGGGAGAGCATCTCTCCTTCATTTTGTCACTGTAAACAGAGTCTTAGGGGTTTAGAGGAGGTCATAGTAACTGATCTTAAGGCATTGGCAAAGACCAACTCTAATCACGAAGACAGAGCCTTGGTAGTCTGGCTAGGACATTTGGGGCAGAACGGCCCATCCTGATAGGATTGCTTCAGCCGCCCGTCACGTCTCTGCTGACATGAGGGATGCATTAGCAAAGCCTGAACATAATCCGTCATAGACACTTGTTAAAGCCCTTTTTTATTGCCAAAAACCAGCCTTTGGCTCCAACAAGGCTAAAACCTGATTATATTTAAATGTTAAATTTGTAACCACTGCTTCTTGGGAGGCATGAAACACAGCCGTCCTTGTCAGGGGCCCTGGAACCCCGCAGAGCTTCTCCCCTCTGAGCTGCCATGTCAGACTGGGCCCGGCTACTGGCCTCTGGCCATTTGGGGCCTTCCACGCGGGGAACGAACACTCCTCACCTTTGTCTTCTCATAAAGTGGTGCTCGTTGTGTTCAAAACTGTCCTCAGAGACAGCATTGGCTTCTTTTTTGAGATCCAGGCATGTACCACATGAAGGGGAAGAGACCAGCTCATGGCTGCGACATTTCTGTGTGTGGGTCAGGGCTAGTTGTTTTGCCTGGGGTCATGGAAGACTTGTTGCATGTACCCACCTGCTCTCAGGCTCTCTGAGCCTGACTGCCTTCCCTGCTGAGGGTGATGTGATGATATGATGATGATCGTGGCCCTAGATGTAATATTTTATTTCTAATTCCTCCTCACTGCCTCGGAGATGCCACTAGGGGAGCCGATGAGGGGACGTATGTGGGAGTCAGGCACGTGGTGGCCTTGTGGGAAGCCTTTGCTTCCTGGTCTCTGACCTCTGACAGGTGGGCTCCTTCCCATCTCACATTTTATTTTATTTATTTATTTAGTTAGTTTTTAAAAAGATTTTGTTTATTTATCTGACAGACAGATTACATGTAGGCAGAGAGGCAGGCAGAGAGAGAGGAGGAAGCAGGCTCCCTGCCCGACGCGGGGCTCGATCCCAGGACCCTGAGATCATGACCTGAGCCGAAGGCAGAGGCTTAACCCACTGAGCCACCCAGGCGCCCCCCCATCTCACATTTTAAATTATTTTTAATTGTCATAACATACATAATGGAAAATTTGCTACCATCACCGTACAGTTCAGTGGTACTGAAGATATCCACATGGTGGTGTGGCCCTTGCTACCATTCACCTCCCGCTCCCTCGCCTCGCCACACCAACATCCTGCACCTGGTCTACACTCACTCACTGTTCTCCCTCCGCCCGCCCCTAGGGCTGCCCTTCCACTTTCTGTCTCTGTGCATTTGTCCACTCTAGTGACCTCAACTACGCGGAGTCATACCCTTTGGGTTCCTGAATCATTTAACTTAGCGTAGTGTCTTCAGGTCGTTTCCTGTGTGAGAATTTCCTTGCTTCTTAAGGCTGAATAATACTCCACTATTTATGTTGTTTATCCATTTATCGCTGATGGACCTTTTGGGTTATTTCCACTTTCTGGCACTTGTGAACAATGCTGCTATGAATGTAAGAGTGCAGATACCTCTCTTCAGCACCCTGCTTTCAATTCTTGTGGGTGAGTTACCCAGAAGTGGGATTGCTGAATCATATGGCAATTCTACCTGAATTTTTTTCTGTTTTCCATAACAGCGGCACCGTTTTATGTGCCCACCAACAGTGTGCCAGGGCTCCAGGTCCTCTGTATCCCTGCCAACACTTGTTATTTTCTGCCCAAGAAATGGTGTTTTAATAATCAAGCAAAAATGACAGATTTGAAGCTCTTGGAAATAAAAACTAGAGCTCTTGGAAATAAAAACTGATTATTACAGTGAAGAATCCAGGGTTTGGGTGAATAGCATATAAGACAGAAATTAAGTGAGAATTAATGAATGAGGAGCTAGATTGAAGAAGTTACTAAATTTGAAGCAGAAAGCGATAAAGAGATTAAAAATATGAGGCCAAGGCTAGGATGCTGGTGGTTAATCTGATAAAGGGTAACATATCCCATTAGAGTGAGAGTGGGCTGCTGACTCAATCTGACCTATTCCAGTTTTCGAATTCCAATCTCATAATAAGGTGTATGGGTGAATCAGTTCTGGTGGCATGTGTAAGAAATGTTTTGAAACACTGTAAAGTACTACACAAATTTAAGGGAGGAGAATTTCCTGGAAAAGACATCTTAAACTAATGAAAACATTGTCTTTTCTGATTTAGAATCTGTACAGAAGCAAGGACAGTGAAAAATCCTTCTTCTTCTAGTCATTTAAACTTTATCTGAAGGGACATAAAAAACCAGATTTATAATCTGTTCTTTCTGTTGTTGCCACGGTGGTGGTTCGAGTGTGTGTGATAGACTTGTAGATTGGAGAGGCAGCAGAGCAGACAGGATTCTGTGAATCCATTTAATGAAGCTATTTGTTAGGTGATAAATAGTAACGACAGGACAATTTTTGTTGCAATCTAAATACTCTTAAATATTGATATTTCAAAGTGATTATCCACTTGTGACTGATATGTTTCTTTCAGTTAGCATAGTATCAGGAAATGGAAGTTGAAATAAGGTACCCCCAAAGAGAGGCTATTTTAGTGAGCGAAAGCCAGGGAGAAGCTGCCAGCCTTCATGGATGTGATGTACAATAGGTCAAAGTCAGGCAGAAGATGCTGATAAGCAAGGAAGTGACAGATTATCCCACGTTCCTGGGACTGCCCAGTTTAGGCCCCCCCGCCCCAAATTAAATATTTTATTTATTTATTTATTTATTTGACAGAGAGAGAGAGAGAGAGCACACAAGCAGAGGGAGCAGCAGGGAGAGGGAGAAAGAGGAAGAAGCAGGTTCCCCACTGAGTAAGGATCCCTGACCCAGGACTCAATTCTAGGACACTGGAATCATGACCTGAGCTGAAGACAGATATTTAACTGACTGAGCCACCCAAGTGTCGCCTCCCGACCCCCAAAAAATTTTTTTTAAGATTTTATTTATCTATTTAATTTGAGAGAGAGAGAGAGAGAGAATATGCTTGGGGGTGGGGTAGGGGCAGAAGGAGAGAGAGAATCTCAAGCAGACTCAGCACTGAGTGCTGAGCCCAGTGTGGGGCTTGATCACATGACCACGATGATCGTGACCTGAGCTGAAATCAAGTCAGATGCTTAGCCCAATGCACCACCCAGGTACCCCTAGGTAAAATTTAATTGCTTAATACCCTGAGTGTCATTTCTGAATATTCTGGTAGGGCATTTTTTTTTTCCCCCAGAAGTGCTGGTCCATTGTCAGGTTTTTGAAACGCATTGCCTGTTGTGTTCAGATAGATAGAGGATTTGCTTCAAGAGAAGCTGTGAGTCCACTTCAGGAAAATGTCCATCTTGTATGGGAGTTAGGTGTCTGGGAGGAAAGTGCAAAAAAAAAAAAAAAGAAAAAATAATGTAAGTCAGCGTAATGTAAGATGAATAGGAGACATAGGAGAAATAAGGTCCAAATATCTTTGAAAAACAATCTGTTAAAATGTACTGATGTTGCTTTGTAGATTTGGGCCTACCCAGGCATTGCCAAGCTTCTCACCAGCTCCTAGAAGCACCTTGTTCCTTCATCGTACTTACTTCACTGCGTCGTTTCGCTTGTGTTGCCCGTCAGTGTAGTGAGCGGCAGGCAATATATGGGCTTTGTTATTGATTGCCTGTCACTGAGCTGTTTCAGAAGCGATGATGATACTTGCTTCAGGGAGTGATATCCAGGGAAACAGAGTAGGCGCAGGGTTGCCGAGGGTTGCTTGGGAAGGTGATGCAGAAAGGGAGAACAGGATGGGCAGTATCGTTTTTTCCTGCTGTATTGGGGGACAGCTTTGGGTAATCTGGGTCTCTACAATTAGAGAGTTACTCGTTTTTTATTATTTCTACTACTTTCCCCTATTTAAACAAAGCATCCAAACAGAATCAGTATGAATAGATAGATGGCTTGATGACAAGCACCTGTACTGAATTCCTGAGTGATTTTTCTGCTATCCACAGCTACTTCATTGTGATATTGGACATTAGGGCATCTTCTTATTTTTTTTTTTTTAAAGATTTTATTTATTTGTCAGAGACAGAGGGAGAGAGAGCGAGCAAGCACAGGCAGACAGAGAGGCAGGCAGAGGCAGAGGGAGAAGCTGGCTCCCTGCCGAGCAAGGAGCCCGATGTGGGACTCGATCCCAGGACCCTGGGATCATGACCTGAGCCGAAGGCAGCTGCTTAACCAACTGAGCCACCCAGGCGTAGGGCATCTTCTGACATTCATTCTGTTCCCAGTCTTTCCCTGTAAATGCTGGGAAGACGGAAGGTCAATGCATGGTTTTCCCTCACTTCCAACTGGGATAACCCTTCATTACAGAGACACACTAGAACTACTTCTTTGAGGACAAGGTGGGGTGGGGATTACCCATTTGAACTAACTCTCCATTTTCAATTTGATAGAACCTCTCCTTCAGCCTATAGAGGAAGCTCCCTTTATTTGATTTACTCAGAAGAAAATTCTTAGTTTCTCCTGAAAACATGTGTTTGAGAAGCTGCAAATTCCCAGTAACTCTTTATTCTAATATAATTTCACGCTCCCCACTGGTGATATTTGATAAATAGCTTTATTAGGTTTGATCCAGTGTTCCATTTTTTAAAAGTACTTCCAAACAAAGAGTAGAAATCTGTGTATATCAACTTAAATCATGAACTATGCTTAGTTTGAGCTGCAAGTCGTCATTGAGTTCCTGCAGTATGTGAAAGCATCGAAGCAATTTGTTTCTGAAATAATTAATGATGAAAATAAGGAGTTGATAAATCCTGTGTCATCTGAGTTTCCCTGGGCCTCACCAGCTTGTGAGAACAGAACAATTCCTATCAGCAACTACATGGTATGTTTCTTCTGACCCTCACCCCTCATGTGGAGACCTTGGTCTGAGGGAGGGCTTTTAATGCATGGTCATGAACAGGTCTGTCCCCCACCGCTGTTGCCACAGCAATGTCTGACGTGGCCTCTTCTGGCCCCAAGGCCCATGTAGTTGGTGCATCTCACTCCACCCCAGCCCAGCCCCGGAGGCTACACTGCTCACCCTTGTGCCTCAGGGCCCCCACTGTGCCCATGCAAACAGAGAAGAGAAAGCTTCTCTTCTCTGCATCCTTCTGTCACCAGAGTGTCCCTGCTCACAGAGGTCCTCGTGAGAAGAACTCCTTTATCTTCCACCCACAACTTCTGTTTCTTCTCCGTGGGTGTTCAGTTACAAGACCCCAAGAATTAACACAGACCTGCCCCCTGTCCCATACTGCCCTCTCCTCTCTTTCCATGTCTGCTTTTATGACCTTTGATTTCCATGCACTCTAGCTTGAGAAAGTAGACAGGTGGGGTCTGTCTTCGTCTTGGCCACAGCAAGTTGAGGTGTCCGGTGTGTGTGGGTCTGGTGCCCGCAGGTGCAGGAGAGAGACGGGGGGACCCCCGGGCAGAGCACTGGGTGGACAGCTTGGTGTTCTTTGAGAACAGAAGGGGTAAGTGGCAAGGTTGTCATTTCATACCTTGAGAGTTATTAAGACCTTTAGTATAGGGGCGCCTGGGTGGCTCAGTGGGTTAAGCCTCTGCCTTCAGCTCAGGTCATGATCTCAGGGCCCTGGGATGGAGCCTGGCATCGGGCTCTCTGCTCAGCAGGGAGCCTGCTTCCCCGTGCTCTCTCTCTGCCTCTCTGGCTACTTGTGATCTCTTAAATAAATAAACAAAATCTTTAAAAAAAAAAAAAAAAAGACCTTTAGTGTAGACTACCACAAAACAAATTCAGTCTCTTTTCCCCCTTGACTCAGGCTCCCGCAGCCCAGCAGCCATTAATGTATCTGTAGGTTTCCTCAGTTGGAGCAATAGGAGATGTGGGAGAGTTGTTTTCAGGCCTCACTACATACCTTGAAAAGCGTACTTTTATCTCTTTCACGGAATCCTTCATCATGGCTTGTTTTCATCGGCACTGCCTCTTTCTCAAGAGCTAAAAACAGAACCAAAAACATTCTGGTTGATTGAAAATTGCGGTTGTTAAAAGAAGGGCTCCAGGTCCTTGGGAATTGGCTTCTACATTCACGGGATACTTGGCTCCGGTGTGACGCCTCCACCCCATTTGTTCCATCTTTGTTTAAAGAAACAGGATAGTCTTTCTCCCTGTTCAGAAAGTAAGCCATTTAAGCAAACTTTATTCTACCCATGAGGCCTACTTATGTGCTCTAAGAGTCAGAAGCCATTGCCCAGATTTTTTTGTCTCTAGGTTTGTAGTGCTACTAAGGTATTTTGACCACCAACTCAAAGTGTTTTTGTGAAAGGGGACCCAGTCCTCCTTGGTGAGCCCTTGGGCACTGTGATGTGATTTATAATTAATACATATTTGGTCTACATCTTGTGTCTGGCACAGAGCTCCTAAAACCTTTGGAATTTCCTATGTGACCAGAGGAACAAAGGTGTGTTTGTTATGTTAATGAGGCAACACAAGGACCCAAATCTAAGGCTGGAGGCTGGTTGCTTGGAGACTGAACCATGTGATCAGAGGGTTAGAACTCAGTCCCACTCCCCTGACCTCCAGGGCAGGGGAGAGGAACTGGAGGTTAAATCTGCTGTCAGTGGTCAGTGATTTAATCAATCATGTCTATGTAATGAAGCCTCCCTAAAGATCGAAGAGGATTGGGTTCAGAACCTTCTGGGCTGTTGCACACATGGAGCTGTGGGGTGAAGGGCACACTCAGAGAAAGCATGGCTCTGCGCCCTTTCCCCACACCCTTCGCTGTGTATCTCTTCCTTCTGACTCTTCCTGAGTTCTCTCCTTTTCTAACAAACCAGTGATCCAGGAAATAAAATGTTTCTCTGAGTTTCCTGAGCCACTGCAGGGAGGTTGTTGGAACCTCTGATTTTAGCAGGTTGGTCAGATGAGGCTGGCGATTGTCTTCTGCAGTGTGTATGTTGCGGGGTAGGGACAGTCTTGTAGGACTGAACCCTTAACCTGTGGGATGCGACACTGTCTCCAGGTAGGTGAGGTCAGAGCTGAGCTGAATTGAAGGACACCCTGCTGGAGCATTGCTTGCTTGTCAGTGTGGGGAGACCCTTCCCCCTCTCCCTAAACCCTATGTTGGAACCGGCGACCAGAGCACCATTAGTCACTGTATTTTGTGAGAAGAGGTTTGCATCGTGGAGCGGGTCTTTGCCTTTTCATGCAACTGCAGTCATTCAGTGCCCACGATAAGCCACCATTTCTGGGATTCTAAAACAAACTAATAAAGGAGGTCCTTGCTCTGGTAGCACATTGTACTGAGGAGGCAGACACAGAAGTGATTATGACTGTAGGTGACAGCACGTTGGTAGAGGCTGGTGAGTATAGCAGAGGGAGGCCGTGGCTCTGTTGAAGCAGGAAGCCCAGAGGCCTTCCTGGAGAGGGAGGTACTGAAGCCAGACTTCATGTGATGACAGGGCATTAGTGAGGAAGGAAAGAGGAACATGGTAGGGGTGAAGTTCACACTGGGCTTAGACCCATTAGGAGGGGAGGTAGTTCATGGAGGTTACAGCACGGAGGACCTGACGTGCTCTGCAGAGTGGGTTCTCCAGAAGAAAGAAGCCCTTGGCAGGTCTTAAGTGACGGGGCGATCCCTGGGGGCTGGTGGGATGGCTGGGTTGGAAGCGGGGAGAGGACGAGTCTGGCCCCGGCTGGGGCTAGGCTGACGGGAGTGGGCATCACAGAGGCCGAACGCAGCCCATGTTGTCCTTCCAGGTACCTGATCCCTTGCAACCACATGATGCTGAGCCAGAGGTGGGCCGTGAAGGAGAGAGACTGCTACTCTGTGTCTGCGGCCAAGCTGCTCGCCCTGACCCCCGTCTGCTGCTCCAGCGGGATCACCCTGACGCTTGGCAACCAGGAGAGGGATTATATTCTCTGGTCGAAGTGGACGCACGATAGTGCAGGTAAAGGATGCCAGGTGCCATTCCTCCTCGGGGTGTGTTTCTTTTTGGGCAAACAGCGTATAATGTCTTGGGTCCCATTTTTATGAATCCCTGGGTGGTTGGTGGTTTTCTTCTGTGTCTGGAGTTATAGCCACTTTGTAATCAATGTGCATTGAGATGCCCACCAGTCCCCAGGTCAGTGTTCCCAGACTTTTATTTTAACTGGGCTTCCTGGTGGCCTCCTCAGAGTATGGATACAGAAGCATGTACCAGCAGGTCTTTTTAAACAGAATTGGGGTAGGGCTGTGGAGATGGTTCTACCTAAGATTTTAATTTCCCAAATGACTCATTTGTGGATGCTTGCCTGCCAACAACATATCATTGTAAAACTTAAAATTTGTGAGATGAGGGACACCTGGGTGGCTCAGTCATTAAGCATCCGCCTTCAGCCCAGGTCATGATCTCATGGTCCTGGGATCGAGCCCTGCATCTGACTGGCTCCCTGCTCCACGGGAAGTCTGCTTCTCCCTCTCCCACTTGTGTTCCCTCTTTTGCTGTCTTTCTCTTTCTGTTAAATAAATAAAACCTTAAAAGAAATTTTCAGATGGCAGCAGTATCTGATTCATTTGATTAACCCACAGTGGGCTTTTAAAAAAAAAAAAAATAACACAAATATTCTGGTTTTTAAAAATAGGAGTTATAGTACTTGTGCTGTTTGCCAGCTACAGTTGATCTTATGCAAGTAAACCTTAATTGGTCACCTGGATCAGCTGGTCCCTCAGGCAGGCAGCTGTAACGAAGCGGGATTTGTTCACGCTTAGAGGTCAGAAGGCTGTTTCAGTTGAGGGAGGTTCTGCCTGACCTGTGACCGCTAGGAAAGAGTCCAGCTCTGGGACTGACCCCAGTGTTTCCAGTTTGTATTATGATGTCCCCCCAAACAATGTCATCCTGTCTACCCAGATACCGTCCTATCCGATAAAGCATATTTCGTTTAAGAGTGGGCCCCTTGACTAAGAAAATATCAGGGTGTTTGGTGTCAGTGTAATTGTTACAAATTAAGGTTGTCACACTGATTCTTTAAATAAAGGTACAGTGTGTCATGGAAATTAATAATTTATGTGACGGGGAACAAGTTGTATTTTAAAGATATTGTCCTCTTAGGTAGCTAGTACAGATATCTTCTATTTTCCCACCAGTAGTGAGCTTTTAGAACCTATTTGAAAATTGATGTCTTTTTTATTTACTAAGAAAGTTGTTTCAAGAATGATTCTGGGGCTGACCTTGCTGCAGAATTTGAAATTTAAGTTAAGCAGACAGTTGCCGAGTGCCCCCAAGTTTGGCCACGTTCTTTCCTTAATCCTGTGAAGAAAGTAGTGCTTCCATTTTACAGATGAAAAAACATACTCAGAGGAAGTGACTCGTCCAGGGTTCACAGCTGATAGGTCTTCTGATCCCCAATTCCACGATCTTTTGGGTTGCTTTCCAGGGCATGGGTGCCCTAATGGATGGATGGTTGCATAGGCAGGCGGGTAGACAGGTCATGTCATCTCCAATTCTGGCCCCACCTCCTAGAGATTTAGATGACAAAGAGACAAAGATGCTTGCAAATGTGCGGCATCCAGTGAAGTGAGCACAGAGGCTGCCCTCAAACAGATCTTCTGTCTCTGAGCCTCAATGTCTTTGTCTGTAAATGGGGTAAATGCTATCTGCCATAGAAGGCTGTCGGGAGGAGCAGTTAGTGTTGGTAAAGCACCTGCCATAGGAGAAATGGTGGAGTTCTAGGTCTCCTCTGGCTGTGCTGAGGGTAGGGGTTCCGTTCCCAGCATTCTTTCTTCCTTTTTTTTTTTCTTTGAAGATTATTTATTTGTTTATAGAGCGCATGATGGGGGGAGGGTCAGAAGAAGAATGAGGGAGAGAGAGAATCTCAAGCAAATGCAGACCTTGATCCCAAGACCCTGAAATCATGACCCGAGCTGAAATCAAGAGTTGGAAGCTTAACCAATTGAGCCACCCAGGCATCCCCTTAGCGTTCTTTCTTAAAAACAAATAATTTTTTTTTTTATTATTCAGGAATCATTTAATCAGAAATTATTAGAACTAAAGTAACTGGTGAGACAGAATCTTAGCACCCGAGTAAGTCCTACCTGAGTCCCCTGCCTGTGTCGCCTCAACTCTAGTAAGGGCAAGAGAGGGACTCATTCTGACATGTCTGTGCCTCCCATGGCAGGGACTGCCGAGCAGCCACCGGCCGAGGTGTTCTCTCCATCGGCCTGCATCGTGGAGTACGGCAAAGCCCTGGACGTCAGCTATCTGCAGTACCTGTGGGAGGCCCACGCCAACATCCTCTGTTGCATGAGGGACTGCCGAGCCTGGTCCGCCCTGTATGACGGAGAATCTCCAGACCCTGAGACCTTTTGCCAGGGTCTGACAGAGGACAGTGCTCTCACCCCCACCTATCCGGTGTTGCGGCTCCCGCAGCAGCTCCCCAGGAAGACCGGCCCCGCGCTGGCTCCAAGAAAGGACAAGAGCCAGACGGAATTGGAGTGGGATGATAGCTACGACACGGGCATCTCCTCGGGGGCAGACGTGGGTTCCCCTGGGCCTTTGGATGATCTGGAGAATTCAGGCCTGCCGGCACCTGTCGATCCCCCCAAACACATCCAGGAGATGAAGAAGAACGCCATCCTGCTCTTCAAAGGGTCCTACATCGAGGAGTCTGACTTTCAGGATGATGTGATGGTGTACAGGCTATGTGCTGAGAAGGACGCTGAGGACACGAGGGATTCCCAGGAGGGGAGCGTGAGGCCCTCCAGCCCAGCCCAGACTGATGATCAGGGCCCCCCCCTGAGCAACGGCCCCCTGCCCCATGCTCGGTCAGAAACAGACTCAGAGGAGGAACAGAACAGGGACAGTTCAGACCCATTTCAAAAGGTATCCGAGGAAACAAAACAAGAAGACGAGCCTGAGACAGCCCTAGAATCGAACTCTGAGTCAGCGCCTCCCCTCTCCAAGGCGGAACACAATTCAGACCCAATGGAGGTGAACCTGGGGGCTGACGATTTCATTGCCCAGTATGACCAAATCATTAAGGAACTGGATTCTGGCACTGAGGGCTCGATAGAACAGAAGTTCCCCTCCCCTGATCTCTTGACTCTCTCGAAAGAGCACGAGGGGAAGGAAGAAGAGAGCGAAGGAGAAAAGGAGGAAGCAGAAGAGGGGAAGAAGGCCCTGGAAGAGGAAGAGGATGACTTTGATTCTTTTATAGCAGAAACCCCCACCACGGATACCGTGCCATCCCCGTTTGGGGCGAGAGATGAGCCTGCCTTTGCCAGTCACCGTCCTGTGAGGACTCAGAGCACCCCATTCACAGGTGATGATCTCGAATTGCTTTCTGAGTTCTGCTTTTGAAAATACGGGCAGGTATCATGACAGGAAAGGGAAGTAGGGGGAGGGAAGGAGCATTATCCGTTTTCTTAACAGAGGGGTCCAAGTATTTCTGTGAAGAGCAGAGAGGGGTGGTTTCATTTTCAATCATTTTATCCTGTCATTCTAGCAGTCTCCCTCTTCCCCTCCCCTCCCAGCCAATCAGAGGATATATTACACCGTCGAGTAACTACTTCCCATGATACTTGTGTGATAAAGTAAGGGGACCGATGAAACTGTACCAAAAAAATCCAGTCTCATTATTTAATAGCCTCATTTTCTTTAGTTTAATTACTTTTTGTCCACAACGTGTGTTTTTGGATGTATTGAAGAAATGGTGGTGGTTTCCCTCACGAGAATGTAACTGCAGGAAGGTGCGGGGGTTGGGTTGTTCTCCGCACTCAGTTCTCTGTACCTGCTGAGTCAATGTCGCTGTGTACACACATCAGAGACCATGGGCATTAATTACACCTTTGCTTCAGAGCTCGTTTCGGATCATCACAGAACCTTTACCCCCAAATAAGCAGACTAGACCCACGTAAACCTGTAACTCTGGGGGAGAATGGGCGTGTCCAGTGACACACCCCCAACAACAGGGAGCAATCATATGAGAGCTGAGGGCCTAGGACAGGATAAGTGGATCGAGTTGAGGAATTGATAGAAAACATCCTGAAATAGTAGCTAGTAAAATCCGAATCTGCCTCCCAGAGGGAACTGGAGGGGAGTGTTTATCAACCACAGGGAAGGCTGGGGCAGGACCCCTGAACAGTGTTCAGGCAGCAAGGAGAGGTCCCATTAGGAGCTGACCTCACAGAGGGATAGGCCGTGACTTTGGAGTCGGGCCTGTGGGGGGATCCTGGCTCTAGCACTTGCAGCTGTGAGGTCCCGAACCCTCCAATTGCTCCTGTGGGGCCTAAATGGGCTCGTGGGCGCAGGAGTGTGTGTGTATTATAATTCCCCTTGCCACCTCTGCTGAGGCTTGCATTTCCCTGGCAGGCCGCCAGCAGCTGGGTGAGTCTATCCTAGGCTCCACCTGCTTGGGTCACCCCAAAGAGGAGAAACCATGTTATCTTCTGGTCCCGGCCGGGAAGGCTTAATGTGATTTCAAGTAGCTCTTACCCCTCCTCCAGGATTTATTCATCTATTTACTGGTGCCTGACAATTTGTTTAAAGAAGGAGAAAGCTTTTAATCCCACAATGAAAAGGCTTGAGGTTCTAGTTGAGGTAACATTTCAGTGTGAATGGGTTTTAATTAAAATCCAATCAGTCAGTCCATCATAGTAAGAAGGATTAGATAATCTCAGTTTTCCCAGGCGGTGGGGGAAGCGGAGGGGAGGGGGCAGGAGGGCACTGGCTGCCTGAAGGAGGGGCAGAGAGCTTAGTGTGGGGGAAAGGACACTAGTCCCCCCATTTTGCCTGGGGCCTGCCCTCTTGACTCTGACCAGGTGGATATCCCCACTTTGCAGTTGCTCTCCCGGAAGGAGATACCAGGAAATCCCAGCTTTCTTAGAGAGGAGCTTCAGCCCTGGGAAATATGTGAGGAAACAATGTCTAGTGTAGGGCAAGAAGTAAAAGCCAATACAACACCTTATTAAATAATACCAATATTTTGTATAGGATACACAGGAGAACCAACACAATGTAATGGTTTTTGATACATAGAGGTAATTTTAACTAAAATTTTGCTTTTTTTTTCCTCCTTTGGAATTCATACACAACTTTAGGAAAACATCTTTCCTCCTAATTTTGTAGTTTTGCAACTTGTGAGTGTTCTGTAGCAGTAGTCTTAACTTCCATCCCTCCATGGGATCCTGATTTCCCCTGAAATGAATTCACTGCTCAGCAAAATCAAAGCATTCCATTTCATTTATCTAATTACTTTATCTGTGCATTCAGTAACATTTGATTTATCTCCTAATACTTGGCAGGTTCTAGGCAAGATGCTAAAGACAGAAAAATGAAGGAATTCCCAGGCTTTCAGAGGAGGCATTGACCAAGAACTGTACTCACTTAGAAATGCATTATTAGTGATTGTCTGCCACGCTCTAGGGGAGCCCCGAGCGGGGGTATGGGAAGGACTTCCCGGAGAAGGGGCACAAACGGGGGACAGGAACTGCCACGTAAAAATGGCCGGGAAGGAGTGCCCTGGGCAGAGGAGACAAGGGTCAGAAGATGAAGGAGCCTGGCCATGTGGGCATGGGTGTGTCAGATGAGGCAGTGAGGTGTTTGAGACGGGAAGCCAAAAAGCTCTGGAAGTGAGGTGGGGCTGGCGGTGGGGAGGTCTTTGGGCTAAGCTGAGTAACTCGCCGTGTCAGCCTGGGAGTGTTGCAGTTGGCAAGTGACGAGACTGGTCTGTGTGTGCAAGGCCACCTGGAGCTCCCTGCACGGGGTGAGGTGCTGTCAGAAGAGCAGGTGGGAGACATTTATCACTGGATCAGAATTCAGAATGCCCTAGTGCTTTGTTCCTGGGAACATGTCGCGGGCTGTATGCACATCTGTGTGCCAAGACATATGTACAAAGATGTTCACTGCAGTGTTGTTTATGATAGAAAAAGATTGGAAACAACCCACATGGCCACTAGGAGGAGACCATTTGAATAATGTACCCAAGGCAACCGAATAGCTTGTGGCCTTGAGATGAAGGTGACAGGTTGCTCCGTGCTAGAGGGAATGCAAGAGGCAGAGCAGTGTGGGGAGAGTGTTGTCATTTGGTCAGGTAAAACCCCCAAACCAACCAGGACAGACACACACACACACACACACACACACACACACACACAAGGTGGGGAGTCTGCTTGTCCTAGAAGAGTTGAAGGAGGAGAAATGGGCTGTCCAGCCCCAAATAGCTGTGGCTTTCTGAGTTGTAGCTGAGTTTTTTCTGATTTTCAGCTGCTTATGAGTTTCCCCTAGCAACTGTTTGTTGCTAAGCAGTTTTTTTTTTGAAGTGCTAGAAATCAACTGAGACTAAAAGGGGAAACTGAAAGGGTTTCACGTATGTTTCTTATTGCACATAGTAAAAAATTGTAATTAATGTCATTAGTGCATTATGACAGTCGCTGGCCTTGACCTAATGATCTGTTGTGCAAGGGAGCTGGGGTTGCCTCTCACTCTCCACAGGGGGCTGGGTGGATGTCCCTGCCTGAAGGAGCGGCAGACTGGAGCTGGTCTGTCCTGGCCCTGTGCACTCAGCCGGCTTCCTGTGAGCAGGTGGCCCCCGACGGTGGCATTGGGCCATGGGAGGGCAGTTGTGGGCTCACGTCAAAGACGTGTTTATGGGAGATTCTGCCCACCTGAAATGACTTAGGTCACCCATCTTTGCTCCCTCTGGAGGGAAACAGAGCCTGAGCCAGGGACTGCAGGGGCGTCGGGGTGGGGTAAGGGGGTTGGGGGTTGGGATAAGATAGGAAAGGCTGGGCGGAGTAGAGGAGGGCAGCCGCCTTCTCCCTCTCCATCTATCTGGCCAGCTTGAACTGTGATGTCTTAAGAAGAGATACCAGTGACATTTCTGGGGGTTTTGCTGAAGCCCCATGAAGTTGCTTGTAAAGTGGGATCTAATTCCGTTTCTGGCTGCACTGTGTTCGACAGAGCCTCCCAGCTGTGTTCTGTGAGCAAGGCCTCTGCCAATGCTCTCTATTTGAAGAGGTCACTGAACGCCCGTGTTGTGCGATGGGACCCAGGAGCTCTGTCCCGTCCCAGAGGTGGGGAAGTTGAGGCTAATGTAAACACACAAGGGGCTGGTCCCTTTTTTGTTCGAGTCCCCTATAGAAACACCCTCTGTCATGGCAGCGATGGGAGTCTTGCCCTTGTCTGCTACTTGGTTGGACGGGTAAGGGTTTAAGATTGGTGTTGCTGTTCCTTGAGGATGTCTTCTGTTTTCTTGTAAAGGGTTTTACTCTCTCACACCACCAAGGCTTCCGAATGAAGCATCTTGTGGTGAAGTACGTTTTTGTTGAACTTGTATTAATGTTGGTGACATCTTCACAAGGCACATTTATTCATCAAGGGGGATGTGCTTTTGTTAGAAATATGCCATGGTTTCCAGGCACCATCCATAGCCCTGCTGGGGGAAATACAGAATACTCCTTCATTTTGTTTAATGGATCACTTTTATGGTAAAAATGGAAAACATCTTCAAGTCATTTGTTAACGCCAGATTAATTTTTTTGATTTTTCACTGTCTTCAATGAATTCCAACATAAAGCATATTAATTTTCTAGTGATCCAAATTGATCAAAGTTCCTTTTGCCTAATTATTTATGAGTGGCTTTTGTAGTCCTATAGCTTTTCTTTCTTGAGGAACCTATGACACCTCAAACTTTACCTTCTGAAAGTTGAGAAAAGTTACGGCCTAGGCCTCATTCAGCCCTGGCTTGTCCCTTCCTCCTGTTCTTCTGCCTTGTGATATTTGATGAGACAGAATCTTTCTCCTGGCACTCACTGGAGACAGACAGTCCCTGCCGATGGTGTACTGTTTACGGTGCTGCTGTTTTGTATCATACTTCTATGTGTTTTCTGTTATTTACTAACATAAAGACTTTTTCTGTTACTAAAACATACATACACACAGCACCCCAGTGCGTGTCCTCCTGTGGTGAGGAGCACCATGTCTTCGAGTTTGCCAGTCCCCGGAGATCCAGCAGCAGGACAGAGAAGTAGGCTTTAATTTCCAAAATGAAATTACTTGTCCTCCAGCCTTTGTCAAGGGTTGTGATAATTTCCCAAGTATCCAAGCTGCTCGTGGAGTGAAACTAGCAGCTCCCATGCGTGTGTGTCTGCTTTCTCTTGCTGGGGGTGATTTGTTCTGGGTTCCGGGTTGCATCGGGACACGCTGGGGTGCCCCCTCGGTGGCTGGGTCTGATCTGCACCCGGCAGGCCCGCGGTTGGGAGCCAGCCAAGCGGCTCCTAAGCTGCGGAGGCAAGATGTCCCCGGGGCCAGGCCAGCCCTGAGGCCGAGCGCTCCTCCTGCAGGCCCCTTCATCAGCGTGGTTTTGTCGAAGCTGGAGAACATGCTGGAGAACTCTCTCCATGTTAACTTGCTGCTCATCGGGATCATCACGCAGCTGGCCAGCTACCCCCAGCCACTCCTGCGCTCCTTTCTGCTCAACACCAACATGGTCTTCCAGCCGAGTGTGCGTTCTCTCTACCAGGTAGGTCGCTGAGCCCACGCCCACCCCGTCAGCATCTCTGGGGGGCGTAAGCGGGGTGCCTCCCTCTGGTCCTCCGGCCTTGGGCTGTTTCTCTCACTTGCCTCCTGTTCTGCTTCATTTGCTCTCCTTCCCCGTCCTAGTATGCTGGTTGTGTCGATTATTTGAGACAGATTGCAAAGCCCTGTTGAGTCTGAGGTTTGGAAGGTGCCCCACCACGAACACCCAGGCCCGTTAAAAGCAAGCAAACGCCTAATATCCTAAAAGTCCCTGTGGCGAGGGCTGCCCCTGAGGGATGCATTGGAAGCCGAGGCTGGAATTCCACTGTGCAGTATTGACATCGTTAAGTGTCGTGTGTGACAGGTCCTCGCATCGGTGAAAAACAAGATCGAGCAGTTTGCTTCCGTGGAGAGAGACTTCCCAGGGCTCCTCATACAAGCCCAGCAGTATCTGCTCTTCCGAGTGGACATGTCTGACTTGACCCCCGAGTCGCTAACCAAAGGTAAGCCAGGGGGCTCCCCTGGGTCTCTTCTCCGGCTCTTCCTCCATGTCCCCTACCTCCTTCCTGAATGGGGTCCACAGACGCCATCCTGGCTCCTGGGCCTTCCGAGCCTCTAAATACGTTTTCCTGTTTACCTGACAGTGAGGGGCTTCCCCCAAGTGTCCTTCCACCTCGAGAGAGATCCCCTCTGCATGCTGCTGGCCTGCTCCTGCCAGGAGGGCTTCATAGGGCTTTGGTCTCCCGCCCCAACGGTGGGTTGGGGAAGGAGTGCTGTGTGCTGTCGCTTGGCTAGAATAAAGACCGTGGCACATGTGGGCTAGCAAGAGGCATTATGGTCACACTCAGAACCATATTTTGGCCGATCCTACCCTGAGGAGGGCATCAGTTCTCTTTATTATGTTTTCAGAGACTCTCAGGCCCCAAATAAATGTGCTTGAGGGCTCTAGAAGGTAGAAACTATTCACCTGGACTTGGGAGAAGTCAAGTTTATGCTCAACTAATAATTTCCCAGTGCGCCTTTCCATCAGCTCTAGAGGGCCCGGGGGAGAGTGGTGGTTGGTACCAAGCAGAGAGCCTGGAGCTGTCCTGCGGGCTGGCCAGGCCAGGGGGCACCTCTGGTTTGCCTCAGTTAAGTGCTGGCTGGGCAGATTTGGTGCCTAATTGTCTTCTGAGCCTCAGCTTAAGCCAAATTGAGGGCAAACTAGAAATGCCCAGTATTGGCTGGCTTTTGCTTGTCCCCATACAGACACACCAGCCTTGTGGCAGGTGAACAGTGGGGACCGTGGGCTCTGGGTCCCAGGCTAAAGGCATGTGATCAGAAACAAGATTGAGAGTGAGAAGCAGAATGTAACTTAGGGCCAGTTTTAAATCTATAGAGGAAGCTGAAAAGATCCCAGCTCTAGTGGCTCTAGTGGCTTGACCTTGTCTCTTGACCTTGTCTGCAGCTGTTTGATCTTGGTCACTGGGCCTCCCTGGGTCCTCCTGTTCCTTGACTTTTAAATGAAGGATTTATTTTCCATCTCCAGTCCTTTCTGGCTGTGAAGAGCCTTCAGGGCATTGCAAGGCAGATCTTGAAAGGAAGGTGGGCCTGGGCCAGCTGGAAGATGAGGGGGCAGGCTTTAAGGTCCAGGCTCTCAGAGAAGAGCAGGCCTGGCCAGACCATTCACGGAGGGGGAGGAGCCCCCACATCTCCGTGGAAAAGTGGACTCTGGGCCTCATGTGGCCTCTCCTAGCTCATGGATGGCTGGTCTGTTAGCGATGTTCCTCTTGAACCCAGAGCTTGCTGCGGTCACTCACTGTGGGGGAGTTAGCTTTCGTGCATAACAAACCAGGACAACTACTCAGTGGCTTTAAAGGATGCCATTTATGGGGGCTCCTGAGTCTGTGCGCATGGTGACCCGGGGGTTCTGATCAGGACGGGGGGGGGGGGGGCTTGGCGGGTTTTGGCTGGACTTACATTTTGCCTGTGGTGGGTGTCTGGGTGTCTGGGATGGCCTGACTCACAGGGGGGGTAGCCGGCTGGACTGATGGGGATGGTGGAGGTCTGTATTTCTCCTCATCCACGAGGTTAGACAGGGCTTGTTGACCTCGTGGCTGTAGGGTTGCAAGAGCCAGAGCAGGAGTGGTCAAAATCTTCTGAGGCTCTGTCCTGGGCCCCACCCAGCAAGGTCAAATTTGCTGCATTCTTTTGGCCAAGGCAGGTCATTGGGCGAGCCTGGGTTCAAGAATGGAGCAAACCGTCCACCTCTCGATGGGAAGAACTGTAAGAATTGTGGCCATTTTTGCAGTCGGTGGACAGAAGGTGACACGACTCTCCTTATATTACACTCCGCATTTGCTATTCATTCGTAATTTTCAGTTTGTTAATTGCTTCCCTAAACAGTTTTATTTTCAAATCGCACTGTGGAGTGGGCCAGGAAGGTACTGTTGGCTTCATTTTCGGATAAGGCAGCTGAAATTAGAGGCCTGGAGTAGTCAGCCGGGGCACAAAGCTCAGGTGCCTGAGAGTGGCCTGCCCGGCGTGCGGAGCAGAGGGCACAGACGCCGACGGGCTTCCCAGGCTCTCCTTGACGCACGCCTTCTGGGTGAGAAGTGAAGGGGTGACAGTGGCGGGGATTGCTCACGCTTGGCGCTCTGTCCTGGCTTCCAACGGTCTCATGACAATAGCTGCCAGGTAGGTGCCCAGGGGAACGTGAACTCATTCCTGCCACGTGTGGTTATCAAATTAGTCAGCCAGGGTTGATGCTTCCTCAGGTCTGTGATGTTCAGGGGGCTCTGACTTGTGAGAAGCTTCCCTCGGGGAAGAAGACTTTGCTTTATGTTCAGGTGAACCTTCCAACTTCGCTCACATTCCCAGAGTGGCCCCTCCTCTCAACTTTAAAAATCTCTAAACTCTCGGAATGAGGGAGTTGTCTGTCCCCTGGCCCAGGGCTGACCACTGAAGCATTGTGATATGACTGCCTGGAGGTGAGTTGAATCCAGGAGCATGCTTGAGAGTTCTGGTAATGGGCCAGATATTGGGGTTCGTACTGTCGGGGAGCTGTGGGCTCTGACACTGGATGGGGGATGAGTGCCAAATGGATTTCTTGCCTCACTTTGAAATCTTGCTAGTATTCATCTTGAGAACCCTCTGTTGCAGCTTTTCAGACCCAGGGCAACATTTGAGAAAACGACTCCCGATTTGGACATTGATTCATACTTCCCTTCTTCCCTGCCTTTTTCTTCAGGTGCTTGTCTGTGCTTGTTGAGCCCTGTTAGGATGGGTGGAACCCGGGCGCCCGCAGCCAGAGCTGCTCTGTACCCTGGGCCTTGCATTCCCTTGGGCTCCTGGCGGCCCTGGGGGAAAATGAGCCGCCTCACTAATGCTTCAAACAGAAGTACAGGTCCCCGTGTCCCCTGCTCTGGGGTGGGAAGACTTCCAGTGCCGGCTCTCACGTTGTCATCCTCAAGATTGCTGATCTCTGGGCTCAGACACTTCCCCTCAAATACTTTCCAAACTACAGAGGTGGTATTTACTTGTATTTAGTTCTTTTCAGTGTCCTTTCAGATCTCTGGTTCTGGGGGGAAGGTCAGGTCGGTGGTATTTCTATTGTACAGAAGAGGAAATGGAGACATTGTATGATCAGCTAGGTGCCTGGTGGGTGAAATCCATGACTCGGGTCTCCTTGCTGCAGAGCTTGGTGGCGCTCCATGACCCATGGAGAGGCCACTCCTATGCTAATCGCACAGCCCTCGGTAAGGGGCTCCCTGCAAGTCCTCACCGTGCACGTTCTCGCCTTCAGTAGTGAAGACAGTTTTGATTCTTGGATTCAAGTGGGTAAATGAGCCTTAGTAATGACACTTTTTTTTAAAAGTGGTGACACTTTTTTGAATTCATGATCAAGCTAGATAAATGAGCCACAAAAACCCTTTTTGAGGGGAAAAAGAGGAGTGAATGTGAAAGAGAAGATGGAGTTGAGGCATATGAACCAGCTCCGGGGAGATGAAGTGGCAGGAAGATCTGATATTGGCCAGTTCCTCCCCTCATTCACTCAGCGAACCTTCTACTATGAATAAGGAAGCGTGCTGGGGGCCGTGAAGGACACATCACCTATGGGCGTAGCTCTCACAAATCTCAGAGTCTGGGAAAGGACTGAAAACCTAAGAACACAAGGCTAGAGGCAATGCAGGCCTTAGCTGGTTAATAAAATGCAGTGTCCTGTGGGGTTGGCCTGTGGGGCAGGAAACAGGAAGTGTCTGTGAAGTCAGTGGCCGGTGAATCATTGGTGATTGATGGATGATCCATTAAGAGGCCCCTGTGTATGTTACACCTATTGACTCATTGTGGTTTTTCTTTTTAACCTCTTTTTTGTTCGTTTATTGAGGCATAGTTAACATATAATGTTATGTTAGTTTTATGTGTACAACATTGATTCAGCAATTCTGTGCATTCCTCAGCGCTCACTATGGGACATCTAGTCCCCGTCTGTCGCCACACATTATTACAGTGTTATTAATTATACTCCCATGCTTTACTTTTCATCTCTGTGACTTCTTTATTTTATAACAGAAGTTATAGTTATATAAGGGGTTGAGAAGTGTATACCCCTTAATCCCCTTCATCTATTTCCCCTAGCCCCGCACCATCTCTCTTCAGGCAACCACCAGTTTGTTCTGTGTGTTTGAGAGTCTGTTTTATCTGTTTTTCGTTGTTCATTTTGTTTCTTAACTTTCACATATAAGTGAAATCATATGGCATTTGTCTTTTTCTGTGTAACTTACTTCATAATACCATCTACATTCATCCCTGTTGTGGCAGATGGCAAGAACTCATTCTTTTTTATGGCTAATAATCCATTGTGTGTACACACACACACACACACCTTTATTTTTAAATTTTTTTTATTTTTTAAAGATTTTACTCTTTGTCAGAGGGAGCAAGCGCAAAAGCAGGGGAAGCAGCAGGCAGAGGGAGAAGCAGACTCCCCACTGGGCAGGGAGCCTGATGCAGGACTTGATCCCAGGATCTAGGATCATGACCTGAGTTGAAGGCAGTTGTTTAACCAAACGAGCCTTCTGGGCACCCCTCACACTACACCTTTATTCATTCATCCATCAGTGGACATTTAGGTTAACTTCTATATCTTGGCTACTGTAAATAATGCTGTAGTGAACATACGGGTGCACATATCTTTTCAAGTTAGTGTTTTTGTTTTCTTTGAATAAATATCCCAAAGTGGACTTACTCTATCATATGGCATTTCTATTTTTGGGAAGCTCCATACTATTTCCCACAGTGGCTACACCAGTTTGCCTTCCCACCAACAGTGCACGAGGGTTCCTTTTTCTCCACATCCTCACCAACACTTGTTACTTCTCATCTGTTTGAGTGTAGCCACGCCGACAGGTATAAAGTGATAGTTCATCATGGTCACGTTATTTCAAGTCTTCTGCCAACATTTAATTGGATTGTTTGTGTTTTTGGTGTTGAGTTGCTTATTGACTCATTGAATCCTTAAAGCAGCTCTGTGAGCTTTTGACACCTGAGGACATCAAAATACAGAGAGGTAAAGCATCCTCCCTACTGTTGCTCAGCCGGTGAGCAGAGGAGTCTGTGCCCTTCTTAGCCCCCGCCAGGAAGCTGTAGAGGTGCAGAGATACGGGGGAGGTAATTCCACGAGTGGAATCCTGGCCTGGAACTACTGCCCATGAGTCCCACTGTGTGCTGTTCTCCAGGCCAGCTTCCTTCGTGAGCTTTGCTGGGCCCTCTGAAGAGCTGCGGCGCTGGGGGCTGGCAAGGGGGCGCGAAGTGGGTGGCCTCCAAGGTGGGCAGTGTACTTCGGTGGCGTCAACACTTTTGTCCTCTGTGGTCAGGATGTGTTGTGGGTTTCCGCTAAAAGGTAGCAGCAGACTGATTCTCAGCAACTCTTCCAGTTTTTTATGGCATGAACTGTGATAAACTTTAATCTAAAAGATATTTAAAGCAGTAAAGCAGAAGAGTTTTTTTTTTTTTTTTTTAACACTAAAGACTATAGGAGTGAGATGTGGAAAGTACTATAAATGTCAAGAATTTTTAGTACTGTAGTTAAGCAACACTCTTCTCAGAGTGTTGAAAAATGGGACTGAATTCTAAAAAGCAGCCAAAATAATGAAGAACCTGAATGTAATGATTTATAAAGAGTGGTGAGACTGTTTGAATAGGGGCAGAAGGAGGCATAAATAATTCCTATAAATATATGAAGCGCTGAAGATATTTAAGAATTAAGGAGTCGGAAAGTTGAACCATTTTAATTAGTAAAACTGATTTGATATGGAAATGCAAGTCATCTGAATACATTCAAGTTTGGGCTCATCTCATCTCAGACCTGGGTTACTGAAACTGAGATGGAAACCCCTAGAAACTTTTCTTAAATGGAGGCTTCCAAGCCACGTGCTGCCACTAGATAGATGCCCACAGTTATGCAAAGTTCCCAGTCTGGTTGGTCTTACCAGCACCCAACCTCCTCTCCGTTATTTCCAACCTTTAAAAGGCTTTTTCCATTCTCTCCTCCAAAAAGGCCTGGAGGTCCTGGCCTCGAGAAACCGGGGTCCTGAGGGTGTCCTCTCGGCCTGAGCTGCAGAGAGCTCCCAGAGGCTTCCTCCACCCAGCTTGTCTCGGGCAGCTGTGCTCTGTGATCAGGGCTTGACGGGTAACGGTAGAGTGGTCTCCCCACCCCCATGCCCCCCAGTACCAGGAGGTTGGCAAGAGTAGGTGGAGCGTCCAGACTCCCCCAGTGACAGGTAGTGAACTAAGTCTTCCTCCGGTTGATGCAGTGACAGCGTGTTTTCCCTTTGCCGTGACCTAGGCATGGAGGGTTCCTAATCAGCCTATTTTCTTGCCACAATTCCCATACGAAGTTCCTTGCACAGGATTCAGGATGAATCTCTTGCATCGCATGCCCCATGCTGGAGGCTATTTGCACGTGTGTGTGCTACAGGATGGATGGGATGCGCACTCATGGGCTGGGTCTTGAGACTTGAGTGACAGGGACCGAAGCCTCTACCAGACAGCGCACCAGCTCCCCAACCCCCAACTTCACTGGAGAGGGCGGGCCTAAAGGACCAGGGAGCGTCACCATGTCCATTTTCTTTCTGGTTTCAGATCCCATTCAGGATGCTTCCAGGACAGGAATTGGCAAGAACCTTTTGGACGGTCCCCCGAGAGTGCTTCAGCCCTTCCTGACAAACAGAGCCAAGGTGGCTGGGGTGCCCCCAAGCCTGCCCCTGCCAGTGAGGAACACCATGCTGGCCGCTGCCCTCTTCCCTGAGTTCCTCAAGGAACTGGCTGCCTTGGCCCAGGAACACTCCATTCTGTGCTACAAGATCCTGGGTGACTTTGAGGACTCCTGTTGTTAGCTTTTTTTTTTTTTTTTTTAATAGAGGTTCTTGTTTTTTAAGGTTTTAGTGTCTTGACTGAATGTTAAATGCAAAGCTGCTTACAGAAATTTCTACTTTGATATTTCCTGACAATACTTGATTTGCGGGGAGGGCGATTTTCTGTCTACCTCCTCTCTCTCTAGCCGGGTCTTTCCACCTTCTGTAGAATGTCAGTCTCATAAGCTGGTGGCTCCTTTGGCAGGTTTTCTTTCTTCCCCCTCAAGATCTTCGGTTGTGGGGTTTGGTGGCTTCTGGAAGTACCCCATGTCAGAAGGCTAATCAGCTCTTCAACAGCAGGGAAGATGGCCCATCTCCATTGCCTTCTGCATCTGGGCTCCATTTTATAAAAGGGAAGAATAAAGATGGAGCCCCTCTTGCCTCCATCACACAAGCACATAGCTTCCGTCCCTTTGCATCTTCCTTCCAAGGTTTGCACTCTGCCCAACACGTTGCCTTATGGTGCAGGCAAACCCACTGGTCTCAGCTCTCTGCTGGGAAGTCAGATGGAGTTGTGGAGAATTTAGAACGCCAGGAGACCTTCTTGTTGCTTGAAAGCTTTCTTTAATCCATGTACCACTACCTAAACACTGGAAACAGCCTTATTTTAGTAAGATTTGCACAAAATGGAATATACTTATGCAAACTGTTACATTGGTTTTTAGAAGTCTAATCTGATGAAGAAAGCTGGGTATCATATACGTATCATTATTTTTTAAGTGTTTTCTGAAAGGAAAACAAATGAACTGGTGAAGCTGTTTCACAGGGGGCTTTTTGGTGGGGGGGGGGTCAGTGGGAGTATGAAGTGGGGAGAAAAGGATAAAGGTAAACCTGATGCAACTTGTAAAGACACTGGCGATTATTTTAGATTCTGTTCATGTCCTCTCCCGTGTTGCACTTTGCAGAGAAACGAACTGGACGGCCACTCTGGGACCTGGGATGTGAGTGTGGACAGGTCCCGGGGAACCCTGCAAAGCTCAGTGCCTGCCGGTGACTCATTGCATGCAGCAGTGCTGCCTTCTGAGTAATGGGGTTCATTAGAAGGTCCCAACATGATGCATTAGCGCCTCTGTGCTGCTTGGCTGCCTGCTCCAAGAGGTGCAATTATGCTTAGCACCAGTCTCCTTAAGCCACCAAAATAACTGTGTGTTAAAGATGAGACCATAAACAGCTGATGTCTGTGGATATTCAGCACCGCCCCCCCTTTGGACAGGTGAGAAGCACAAAACAAGGGTGATGGGCCTCCCTGTTGGGAGGAAAAATGGAAGCCCCAGCTTTCCTTTTTTTTTTTTTTTTTTTTTTTTTCTGTGGGCGGGGCTGCCTGGGGGCAGCCCTACCTGTGGTGCCAGGAGTGTGGGTCTGGGCTTAATCAGGCCCCAGGGGTGGGGGGAGGGAGGCAGAATCACAACCTAGACCCTGCAGGGCAGAGACTGCTGCCCTTCTCTGCCTTGTGTGGATCTTGGAGCAGCTCTGTGTAGAGAGAGAGCCAGCCCTCTATTCCAGCCGTGGAATGAGGACCTCAGAAGACCTGGTCTGGGCTAGGAGACTCTTACCACCCAGCCTCCCAGTGCTTCTCAGTCCAAGCAAGAAACCAAAGATGTCCGCTTCTGGCTTCACATCTGTCTGTCTTGAAAAATGGTCTGCCCCGCTGTGGTCCGCAGTGGGAACGTCTGTGGCCCACCAGACTGGCCGGTTTGTGGCTTCCTGTCACTCACTGGTACTGGCAAACCTCCAGCTCTCCCCTGGAAAAGAAGGTGACTTAAGGTAGAGAAAAAGGGACAGGACGATGGAATATAAGCTGTAATTTATTTTCCTCTAGCTTTGTTTTGCACAAGTGTTTATCTTCCAGTTTGGACATACCAGGTATGTAAAATGCAAACGTCATACCTGGAAAAGTGTATTTCTTAGCTTTTTGATGTGATGCACACCAGTCTCCCTTATCTGGTGTTGGCATTGATTCTTCTTCAGTCTGTTGCTTTATCATAGAACTCCACAGCCTCGAGTAGAAGGTGCCCTTTTAGGAAAGACATGGCTTTTGTGCCTCCTAGCATTTTTAAAAAAATAGGTACTGAACTAGACTCACCTTAAAGGAGGACAGGGATGACTAGTGTCTGGGGTGGGAGGCAGGGAAATGAACTCCTGCGCAGTCGGTGGGGGGTGGGGGGCGCTGGTAGCAAACTCACATGATAACCCTATTTGGAGTTGGGTACTGGTTCATCTTTCTGAATCCAGTATAGGCCTCCTCCAGAGTATGGTGTTCAGGGGTTTTAAAAATGAAGTCAGAAATATGACTGGGAAATACATTATGGAGACCTGGAAAACCCCACACGGTAAGGAAAACAGCCAGGTGGCTTAGCTGAGGATGGTTCAGGGAATGGTGTGGACATAAAAGGAGAAACAGCAGAGTCCTGAGGCGGTAAATAGAAGGACAAATCCTGAGGGGTTCAGAGGAAAGAGCTTTGATCTAGGCAGATTTGAAGATACTGTCCAGCAGGTGGGTGATGATGGGAATGCCTTGGTGGGAAAAAAGAAGGAAGTAGAATATTCCAATCAAAGTTATAGGCGAGGCCCTTAGAAATTTGGTTTTTTTGTCACGTGTTTGGGAAAACTCTGTGAAGATACTGGCATGCTTTAAAAAGTGGTCACAGAGTGTGGTCACTTCTCCACATGGCAAGCTCCCCCTCAGATGCTGTGGTACTTGCTAGAGGGCACAGTTTTGCCACAGCCCTGAGGTTGGCGTCGCTGTGTCTAGCATGATGGTCCTGGGCAGCAAAAGCGACTGGAAGGTTCCTGGAACCTCACACATAAATTTCAATTCATAATGCTGGGTCTGAGGCAAAGTTCTAGATAGAGTGAATTTTATGATTCAGAGTATATGCGAGCAATGGGATATTTAAAATTGACTTTTGGAAATCACCAAGTAAATGTTTTTAAAATTTCAAGCAAAGAAATTCCAGGTGAGTTTAGTAAAATACGGTTTCTTGGGGGGTACATTACAATTCCTCAGCCATGAAATGGGGATGCTGGAGTAACCAGTTAAAGAGATGTGATTTTCGTTATCAACAGAGAACTTCCTTTCCTCAGTATTTAGAGGAATCATGAAACTGCTGCCCTTTTGCCTTGTACTGTCTTAGAAAATAATTTGATGTATTGATGGGTTGGAACTGAGGTCTCTATCATGTGTAGGGAGGGCGTGTTCAGGTCTTTCTTGGGTTCCCAGGAGTACCTTTGTGGCTAGTGGCTTTAATTTAGACCAGATGTAGTTGATTTCCAATCTACTGAGACCTCGTGGAGCCATGGTGTTGTCCCGAGAGTGACCTCGCGGGAACAGGTTCCAAAAACAGGACACGAGAGTATTTGGGTTGCCTGTTCCATTTGGGCAGCCAGCGGTACTCAGGGTGGAGAGCTGTTTTGATGTCTCTGAATGCGCTTGGTTGCCGTGGTCGTGTTGGGTTGACGTCCAGCTCTGTTCCGAAGTGCGGGCTTATGGAAGGGCTGTGCATTCTTCGTCCGGATCCGTGTGCCTAGGTCACTCTTGGAACGGAGGGGGTGCATGGAGGTCGGGGTGGAGGCTGCAGCGCGGGTGTTATGGGAAGTGTGTCCAGCATAAGCTCTGGTTCTTTTAAGGGCAGCTCGGATTAATTGCTAATTACCGGCCCTGCATTTATTGACATGGCTCTCAAGCTTGCCATTTTTATGAAACATTCTATTGCAGAACAGCTATTCTTGCATGTGCTCCTTCAGGTCAGTGGCTGGGGCCGGCGTACCTGTGGCTTGCTGTGAATCTCAGCCAGCTCTGCAGTGTTGGCTTTTCCTGGAAGCTGTGGTCCTCTGGCAGCTGGGGCCACCCCTGCTCTCAGTCACTGAGAAGATCCTTGCAGGTCCCTTCCTGCTTCAGCCCTCATTCTGTCAGCCACAGCCCTCCCTGTCCATCAGATCACAGCCTAACACAGAACGCTGTAGAACCGGTTTCTACTCTAGCCGTAAATCACATCATCGAGGAAGCATTTTTAGAAAATGGAGTTGGAAAAAAAAAAATGGAGTTGATTTTCTTTTTTCCCTCTAAACCGGATTCAGAGCAAGCTCTTTGGAAGACTTAAGAATTGTTTCGGGCAATTTTGCCTCAGTGAATCCTCTCTATGATCAGGCGTTTGTTAGGCCATTACTTGTTTCAGAGAACAGATTACCCTCGCGGCTTGTTAACTGGATAAACATGGCATTAGTGAAAGACTTTTGGTGAGGTTCTGCAGAAAGATGGGGACGGGGCGGGGAAAGCCTTTAGTTCCTTGGTGCCTGTACTTAGGATGCTAAGAAAGATGATGATTTTAGCTAGGACTGACCCTTCCCATCCCACTGGGTTGTTGTGTATTTTGTTCCTTGTCTCAAGACATGTGAGTATACTTAACTCACTGTCAGCCATACAAGTTACCAGACCGCCCATAGGCATGGTCAGTATGCGTTCAGTGTGTCATTCAGGCTCTTTTGGGGAGCTTAAATTTACTATGTCATTTCAGAACCTGACAAGGGTGATGGAAGCTCTTGGGCCAGATTATAAATTTCATGGAGCTGAGGCTGCAAAAGTCCGTGCTTCTGAGTGTGTCCGCTGACTTTTTATTGGGACAAGTCTGCAGAAGACCTGTAACAAGGTCCCTTTCTGTCCTGGAGATATTTTTAAGAGGGGATTTGGTGTTGATCTTACTTAAATGATTTTTGCTAAATTGTTTGACTAAGGGAGTCAATGAGAGAATTTCAGAGATTCTATCCATCTCTCACTTAAGGGTCAGCCATGTTCACAAATAACCCATGAATATGTTTGTCTAACATCTGCCAGAGAAGTGTGGTGGCCGTTTCTGTGCTGCTCCTGGTCCTGGGTAAATAATGTGGCCTTTGAGACAGACTCAGTGTGTGTTTTTTTTCCCAAGAGTCACTGTGTAGAATCCTTGAAATGATGCAGCACATTCAACAGAAATGAAAAAGATGATATGAATTGTGGGTCATTCCCATAAGCTGTGTATTGAGTTAATCAACTCAAAGCTCTAGGAGGGTGTGTACTTTAAAAAGTTCCATTGCCTTATTCCAGATAAGCAATAATTACAAAAGTGTACATGTGTAAGCTCAGCTAAAACTTGCTAAACTTGGTATAAATAACAATTAGCTTCCTCTTCCTGGGGCATTTTTATTTTGAAAGACAGTAAGAGAAGTTCACCTTGATACATAAGCCTGGACAGAGTCAAGAAGCTCCTTCCCAGACCCAGATGTCCAGAATTTAAAAGCCTACCTGTTGGCAGCACCAACCTCTCATACCAAAAGTCCCCACAAAAGGCTGTCTGCTAATTTTGCTTTATAGATTTAATCAACATTTGCTAAAGTTATTCTGTGCCAGGTAGTGTGCTGAGTGTTGAGGCTGACGTTCCTGACCTCCCACCAGAACCAACCAACCTCCTTTTCAAGTAACAGAACACATGGTTTGGGCATGGCCAGGTAAAGCTGGTTCACGCCGACCTGGGGAAGAGCCAGTTTTCCAGCACATTCCCCTCTCAGCCTATAGGTGTGTGGATTCCAATGACAGATGGCAATGGCTTTACCGAGGACACCACTCCTACATTTTAATGACATTTCCATTGGAACAGCAAACAAAGAAGCAGACTGAATTCTCACTCATGCAAAGACGTATTTAAAACTGTATCTGAGGTCTGTTTATGAGCAGAGCCATACTCTGTGAATTTCTGACATTGTTATGCAAACATATCTTTTGAATATACAATCAGGTTCCAAGGATGAGATCTGAGCTATGCTTTGATTTCGCTTTTTTTATTAGCAGTTGTAACAACATTAACTGTCCAATATTCAGAATTTCAGAAGTGGGCATTTGAGACCATGGGGCAGCTGTCAGAGATGGACAGTCATCACCATAAAGATCAGGTGTTCTCATGATGGCATTTTTCTCTGGAAGTGATCAGTTCATGACACAGTTTACATCAGATGTAGAAGTTTTGGTAAACTGTTTCCATCCAGCTGCCTCCCCACCCCCATCACCCATTTAAGCAAGGCCTTGATTTTAAAATGATCTGGAAAGATGCCCCAGTGGCTTCTGTGAAGTCTCATGTCCAAGAAGCCAGATCTTTGGTGAAAAATGGGAGTTTGTAAAACAAAACCAAACCCTATTATTTCTTACAAAACAACAATCCTGCCAGAATCCAGTCTCAGACTGTCTTGCCTATTTGCAATTCAGACTTGCAGTGCGAGGAGAGAGAATGGACTCTTTCTCTCTGGAAAAGGAAAAAAAAAATCTTAGTTCTGGGTCTCATAGTTTTCAGTATTGAAGAGAATGCATTCGGGCTACAAAGCCTCCTGGTGAGGGAACACCTTCTCTCACAATATTCTGAGTCTCTCATGGTTTTTTAAGTTTTTGTTTAAAACCTTACCTCTTCATGCTTGTCTGGAGTAAACCACACACAACTGGTTTCCTTTCTGTCTCTGCTTTTCGGGCTAGGTCAGAGGGAGGCTTTCGTGCCACTCTGAGGTAGGGAAGTCCTGGGCAGTGGCCGGCAGCGGGAGCCGGGTTCATTGCTACACTGACTATAAGGAAGGTCTGCTCGTCTCCAGGGCCCCCAGCTGCTAAAGCAGCCCCGTCTGTGAGGGCAATGCTTGGATTCTCCTTAGCAGCTAGGGGATTCAGTGCAAAATCTGAGACTCCGAAGAGTCTGTTCTTCTCCTGATGCCAGTTTGACATGTGCTTTTTAAAAGCAGCCTTTGCGAAACCGGTCTACGTGTGGGGAGTCAGAGGGAACAGAGGCACTCAGGGCGCAAAGAGGCGCTCCGGTGCAGGAGAGAGAAGTGCATGCCTGTCCCAAGCACCGGGGTGAAGGCGGCCCACCCTTCATGAAGATGTTGTCAATGGCATCACAATTACTGTTTAAGGTCAAGATTCTGATGTACTAGCTTATAATCTTATTCTTCCCAGGCAAAACAAATCAATGTTACAGCTTTTTTCCCCCCTTTTTATCTTTCTTTGGCCTGGGTGGGGGGAGAGGGAGTTGTCAACTGCACAATCTTTGAAGTGTAAGTTAATTTTTTTATGTGATATTCCAGTATATATTTTATTCATTAAATTTATTTGAAAACTTGTTTTTTGTTCTGTTTTTCAAAAAATTTTTCACTTAATTCTCAGACCTCTACCTTCCAGGATCCCTAGGGAGCTCAACGGGCCATGTCACTTTTAGTCCTCGGATGAGGGAATGTAAGGAAGACTAACACTCTCCTTCCGGTCCGCATGAGGCCTCCTGAGACTGACGTGTGTTCACAACGTGTCAATTCTGTGGTGGTTTTTCACTCCACTCCTCTACTCTCAGGTCTAAAATACTGCATGCCAACAGATGAAAAGTTCTCTTAGAACGGTGACAGCCTCTGAAACCGGGTCTCACTTAGTTCCACATCACCGAGCACTACAAATGTGCTGTTTCTTTACCACCAACGCAGCTGGAACCAGTCTGATGTCCAAGAGCAGCCGGGCTGTCTGTGCAGGTGGCATCCCGTGGCTGGGGCCTGGGAGGCACCGGCATGTCCAGCCACTGGATGGCACGTGTCATGGGCTCCGGTTCTCAGTCACGGTCGCCCTGCTCTTCCTCAGGCACAGAGGGACCTGGGACGGCTCATGGCGACAGCTTCCTCTCCAGGATCTCCTTTATCGCAGTTGGGTCTGCTCGGCTGAGAGTTGCTTTTCGGACCAACCCAATCAGTTTGTTTATAGCTCTGGGGTTCCCCCTCTTCACGTCCATTACCTTTAAAGATAGAAACTGTTTCAGAGAAGAAAATAATGCACGCATACCTAAAAATGCAAAGTTAAGGTTTATGTTCACTGACGCTTAAGTTCAGTTTCTTTTCTGTTAGCATTAGATATAAAATGAGACAAGGAAGGAGGGGCTGAGCTTCTGAGGAGGCATCTGGGCTCCTGTCACAGGATGTTGGCCACGGTGCCTTGTGAGAAAGTGGACAAGAGGAGGGCTGTGACGCATCACGAGTGACTGCCTACAGTGAGAGGTGGCACAGGGGGACGAGGGTGCTGTCCTGGGCACCGCAGTGACACGAGGACATGGAGCTTCTTGGTCTTGGGGGTGAGTAACCAAAGATGAATGATCTGGTGTAGTTGGAGCGAGGCCCTTCTCTAATCCCCCAGTGGAGGTCAGCAGACACTGAAATGCATGGCTTTCATTCTGCCCCCAGCTCCCTGCCAGGGAAGATGTGTTTATCAGAAAACAAATCCACCAAAGGGCAACTCTCCGGGGGCACTTGGGTTGGGGGAGGGCACTGTGGGTGGGCAAGATGGGGACAACAAAAGCAGGAGGCTCCAGATTCCTATCGAGCAGCCATGGACTGTCAGGGCCACCCACCATGACCTTCTGCTCTGCCACATTTCGATGGGTAATGACATCTGCGGGTAACTGCACTAGGTGCTACGGAATGAGTCCAAGCTGGGAAGTGTGTCTTTATCAGTCACTACAGATGAGGCAGGGAGATGGAGATTGCCGAGACGCAGCGCAAGCTCATTTACCTTATCGAGAGCTCTTTTCAGAGCTGTTAGTGTCCCCGGCAAGCTGATAGGTGGGTGGATGTTATTCTGAAAGAGATGCTAGCAATTTTTTACCCACTAAAAAATCTCTAGACAATATGATTGGACTTGGGGAGGGAGCGATGGTACTCATTTTAGCTTTTATATTTTGTTCTATGCTCAGAACACAAAATGACTTGGTGTTCAGCTATGCTCCTGTCAAGGATTTTCTCCGTAATTTACAAATCATTTCCCTTTCTGCCTTTCTTCCCGCCTCTTAAAGGCAGGGGGCTAAAGTGTCTGCCTATCTTTCTTCCCTCTCTGCAGTCATGCCTGCTGGTTTGTTAGCGAGAGGTCTCTTAGAAAGCAGAGCTAGCTATAACTGATTCAAAGTGCACCATGCTGGGAGGTCGAACCTCGGATCTAGTGAGCTTGATAAACACCCCTGTAAACCCAGCTCCACGAGATTAAACCCCAGGGGTGGTTATTCCGTATAGGGAAAGTTGTATTTTTTCTAATATTCACCTAATTTCAGCTCTCGACCTGAGCTGAAGACGAACGGAATTTATTAGGGACTTCTGATGTAACCAGGCCAGCCCTTATTAGGAAGCGCCTCTAGGCTGAGAAGGGGAGCGGTGGAGAGGCTCCTCGCTGAGTGCTCAGGCTGGCACTGGCCCCGGCTGCCCAGGAAGCCCCCCTCCATGCTGCAGGTGATCATTACCACTTGAGGGTGCCCCTCCATCACAGTGTGGCAGGCCTGTTCCAGCGCCTCTTGATCCTGCATCAGTTCAAGCTGCTTTTCTGAAACAATCTGCGAGGGAGTCTTCCCTTCACTGTGCCACAGTTCTTCAAACACCTGCAGGCCGGAGCAGGGGGAGAGAGATGGAGAAATGAATATTTGCTCCGCTTGCCAGGGCCCGGACCAACAGAGCTGGGGTAGGGAGTGGTGTGGAGAGCAGAGTCCGTGAATTCCCAGATGTGTGGGTCTAGCCTATGGGGCCCCCGTCTCTCCTGAAGCAGGTGGGGTGCAGCCACTCTAGAGAGCACTCAGACACACTGGGTGTCTTCCCAGGCACAGCAGCTCTCTCAGGACCGTGCACGGGACGGGGCCTGTGGAGACACTGGATCCTTCCTGCTCACGGAGTCAGGCCCCATGGCAGAGAGGGGGGCTGTTGGGGTATGTGTGAGAGGATGATGACATGGGGCCCCTGCTGCCAGGAGTCAGGGAGCCAGGGACAGTTCTGTCTCACATCCACCGAATAAAGTAACTAAGGTGATACTCTGTTGAAGGAGAGGGCGGCATGGGCTAAGAGAGGCAGCCACTGCCCTGAAGTCCAAAAAGTCAGCCTGCTGGGAGTTATGATTTTCGTGGGGCAAGAAAGTGGCCTCATAATGAAGCTACAAAATGGAAAGTAACTAAAAACATAAATCATAATCCACAGGGGCCTCTGCCATGCCACATCTGTCCCCTACCGGTGGGACTAGGCCCAAATCTGGCTAGGATAATTACGTTAACGGCGTATTTTTCTACTTAAAAAAATAACAGCAATAACAAATCCCCAAACTCCTCAAAGTAGGAGAAAAAGGAATACATTTTTAAAGAAGGCATTTCCTAGGGTAGTTTTCCTCTTTCCTCTTGCTTTTTCTAGTGTAAGCTGGAAGGCTGGGGGGTGTGGGCTCCTCAGTTAGTCTCCTGTGGCGCCTCCTTCATCTCTGCCTGCAGTCAGTACTGAGCACGGACTGTTCCTTGTGAACATTCTGGCTGAGAACGGGCCAGCCGGGAGCCATTCCTCCCAGAAAAACAGAGCTCGTCAATAATTGGCACATACAGCAAAACAAACGAAGGGGAAGATGCTTGGAATCTCAGGAGGGCTCAAAGTTTTCCCCCATCTGGATGGAAAAAACCCACAAATATTTACCAGGGCTAGAACAGTCAGTGCCCTTCAGCTCAGCTGTCAGAAGACCCACAGTGACTGTGGACAGGAGATGTCTTTGGTGGGCCCTCCGGGGGCTCCTCTGTGGGACACGCCTCTGGCTACACTGTACAGGTCCTGCTGCTTAGGGAAAATCTCTCCCTGCTTTTAAAATATCCTGAATATATATGCCTCTAATCAATTCTGCAACTATTTATTCAGCTAGGAAATGGGTAAGGCACTAAGGGAAAGGGCCACAAAAGCAAGTAAGAACCTTTCCTGCCTTCAACAAACTTACTAATGGAGTGTTAGCAGCATAGGAAATGGAGAAGAGAACATCTGTAATGCAGATTATACTCGTGAAGCTGTCAAAAGCATGTCTGAAGAGTTTCTCCGACCTCTTTCCCTGACACGTTTTTCTTAAGTTGACTTAAAACTGTTAAAATCATTTTTTCTAATTCTATGAGTAAATACATGTCAGGGAGACAGTATCACAATGGCAGAAGAAGATCCTGAACTTGCCTCCCACAATGGACACACCTGAAACTACAACTACATATAGAACCAACCTGGCTGATGACAACCTGAAGACTAGAACAGCCCTTCCACAACTAAAGAGCTAAAGAAAAGCCACACTGAGATAGGTAGGAGGGGCAAAGATGTGGTCTAGGCAGGACCCACATGCCTGGTGTGGCACTCCATAGGTGGGATGTGTATCACAAATGCCGAGGTCCTCCCTGAGGTTCAAGTCCCACATCGGGCACCCCAGCCCTGCAGACCTTTACTGGGAAGATAAGCCCCCATCCCCATAATGCCTACCTTTAAAAAACAGCAGGGAGAACAGAAGGGCTATCAGAAACAGAGGTTCTGCTCTTCAAGGGTGGGCACACAAACTCACTCTGACACCCAGCTCAGAGGCAACAGTTTGAAAAGTGCTTGGGCTATAAATGAAGGAGACCTATCAACTAATCTTAAGAGTATGTGCCAGAGGTGTGTAGCTCTGTGGGAATGTTCTCTGGCAAAGGAAGCATGTGGGGTGCCATTCCTGAAACTCTCCACCTACCTTGCTAGCACTGCTCAACCCACCCTGCAGACCTACCCTGCTTGTCATGGCAGGCACTCCTCCAAGCAGTTCCTGTGCACACATGGGGCGTAGCTGGCATGGGCCCTACCCCAAAGTGGCTCCTGCCCTGCCGCAGTGGGTGGACCTGGCTGGCCCGCACCAGCATGCCCACAACAGCTACAGCCACACATTGTAGCCAGGTGGGCTGGGGGCCAGCCTTGCTCACCACTGTGCCTGCAGCATTAATAGCCAAGCACAACAAAATAGCTCAGGAAACCACAGAGGGAACACACCAGGAGCACTCGGTTCTAATGACCAGGAGAAGCTGTGTTTCTGGGCCCCACAGGACAACTATATAAGGTCACTCCTTCAAGGCTGGGAAATGTAGCTGATCTGCTTAATACATAGAAACAAGAGTTAGGCAAAATGAAGAGACAGAGGAATATGTTCCAAACAAACAGAAGAATATGTTCCAAACAAAAGAATAAGACAAAACCTAAAAAACAAAAAACAAAAACAAAAGAACAAAACACAAACCCATAATGGAGATATGCAATCTACCTGATAAGGAGTTCAAAGTAACAGTCATAAAGATGCTTGCCAAACTTGGGAGAAAAGTGGATGAACACAGTGAGAACTACAACAAAGAGAAAATATGAAAAAGAACTAATCAGAACTGAAGAATATAATAACTGAAATAAAAAACACAGGAGAAGGAATCAGTGGCAAATTTGAGGATGCAGAAGAATGAAGAATGGATCAACATCTGGGAGATGCTAATGGGAATCACCCAAGATGAACAGCACAAAGAAAAAAAGATAAACAGAATCTTAAAAGCAGCAGAAGGAAAGCAACTAATTATGTGTAAGGGAAACCCTGTAAGACCATTACCTGATTTTTCCACAGAAACCTTGCAGGCTAGAAAAGAATGGCATGATATATTGAAAGTGCTGAAAGGAAAAAAACCTACAACCATGAATACTACCTGGAAAAATTATCATTTAGAATTGAAGGAGAGAGAGAGTTTCCCAGAAAGAAAAGTTAAAGGAATTCCTCACCCCTAAACCAGCCTTACAAGAAATGTTACAGGCACTTTTGTAAAAGAAAAAGAAAAGACCACAAGCAGAAGTAAGAAAATTGTGAAAGAAAAAATATCTCTGATAAAAGCAAATATACAGTAAAGGTAGTATGAAGGTTAAAAGATCAAAGTAGGAAAGATGGTGGAAGACTAGGGTACCCTATTTCAACTGGTCCCCTGAATTAAGCTGGACATCTACCAGACCGTTCTGAACACCCAAAAAATCAGCCTGTGATGTAAGAAGATATACTTGGAGCTCTACAAACAGAGTATCTCAAGTGGCCGGTTTCGAGGTATGAGGCAGGGAGCCATGATTCTGCGGGCAGATATTGGAAGATAAATGGAAGGGGAGGGAAGCTCTGGGATCCCACGCTGCTGGAGCACAAAAACCTCCTGCACTAGCAACCATGCACAGACTTGCAGACCAGTAGTGGTGGGGAAAAGACTTCATTCAGGACAGCCCCCCAGACTGAAACCTGGAGCTCTTGGGGGCGCACTTGCAAACTGGAGACAGATGGCAGTTTTAGAAGGACAAAGGGCAGAGATATGCCTAGCCTTGAAAGCGGGGGCTGGGAGTGCTATTATGGAGCACAGAAGCCAGGATACTGTGCTTGATCCCAGGACCTTGGGCTCATGACCTGAGCTGAAGGCAGACGCTTAACGACTGAGCCACCCAGGAGCCCCTAAGGCCCCTATAAAACAGGTGCATCTTGCTTCGGCTGTGGTCGATAATTTGGGCTCCATTCATTCCCTCATCCCCCCCTCAACAGAATGACTAAGAGGAGGAACCCCCAAAATAGGAAAGACTCAGAGACTGTGATCTCTGCCACAGAGCTAATGGATATGGATATAAGCAAGATGTTGGAAATAGACTTTTAGAGTAACAGTTATGCAGACGTTACCTAGGGTGGCGAAAATCATTAATGGCAAAATAGAGTCTTCAAGGGCAGAAATGAGAGCTGATTTGGCAGAACTTAAAAATGCTGCCAGTGAGATCAAATCTAATCTAGATCCTCTAACAGGTAGGGTAAAAGAGACAGAAGAACAAATTAGTGATCTAGAAGGCAAACTGACAGAAAAGAAGGAACAGGAGGAGGCCTGGAACAAACAGCTTAAAATCCATGAAAACTGAAGTAGAGGAAATAAATGATGCCATGAAATGTTCCAGTGTCAGAACTACAGAATTACTGAGAGGGTGGGGAGAGAGAGAGGACTAGAAGATATATCCGAGCAAATGGTAGCTGAGAACTTACCTAATCTGGGGACTAAAGCATTCCTGTCCTAGAGGCAGAGAGGACCCCTTCTAAGATCACGAGAGAGCAGACCAATGCCCTAGCATGTAATAGTAAAACCTGCAAATCTTAGAACCAAGGAATCCATCTTAGGGGCAGTGAGGGGAAAAGATTCCTTATGTACAGGGGAGGATTATCAGAATAACGTCAGACCGGCAAGCCAGAGAGGGCTGGCAAGACACTTTCAGGGTACTAAATGAGAAGAACAAGCAGCCAAGAATACTTTTTATTTGACAACGCTGTCATTCAGAATGGATGGAGAGAGAAAGAGATTCTAGGACGCGCAAAAACTGAAAGAATATAGGACCACTAAGCCAGCCCTGAAAGAAAGATTAAGGGGGGGGGGATGGGTTCTGTAAAAGGAGAAAGACCCCAAGAGTGATATAGAACATAAATTTACAAAGACAATGTATAGAAACAAGGACCTCACAGGCAATATCTTTCAATAATTACTCTCAATATGAATAGCCTAAATGCTCCCATAAAATGGCACAGGGTTGCAGACTGTATAAAATGATAGGACCTGTCCATATGCTGTCTACAAGAGACTAATTTGAACCTAAAGATACATCCCTACTAAAAGTGAAGGAATGGAGAATGGTCTTTCATGCCAATGGACTGCAAAAGAAAGCTGGGGTTAGCAATTCTTATATCAGACAAATTAGATTTTAAGCTAAAGACTATTGTCATAGATTCAGAAGGACACTATATCATTCTTAAAGGGTCTATCCACCAAGAAGATCTAACAATTATAAATATCTATGCCCCCAACATGGGAGTAGCTAACTACATAAGCCAACTGTTAACCAAAATAGAGAGATATACTGATAATAATACGTTAGTTGTAGGAAACCTTAACACTCCACTCTCAGCAATAGACAGGTCATCTAAGCAGAAAAATCAACGAAGAATTAAGAGCTTTGAATGACACACTGGACCAGATGGACCTCAAAGATTCATACAGAACATTCCACCCTAAAACAATGCACAAAGAACTTTCTCCAGAATAGACCACATGCTATGTCACAAATCAGGTTTCAACTGATACCAAAAGACTGAGATTATTCCTTGCATATTCTCAGACCACAATGCTTTGAAATTGGAACTCAATCACAAGAAAAAGTTTGGAAGAAGTTCAAACACTTGGAAGCTAAAGACCATCCTGCTCAAGAATGTATGGGTCAACCAGGAAATCAAAGAACTTAAATAATTCATGGAAACCAATGAGAACCAAAACACATTGGTCCAAAACCTATGGGATACAGCAAAGGTGGTCCTAAGGGAGAAATACATAGCCATCCAAGCATCATTTAAAGAAATAGAAAAGTCCTGAATACACTAACTATCTTAACAGCTTAAAGAACTGGAGAATCAACAACAAATTAAGCCTAACCCATGCACAAGAAGGGAAGCAATTAAGATTAGAGCACAGATCAATGAATTAGAAACCAGAAATGCAGTAGAACACATCAATGAAACTCGAAACTGGTTCTTTGAAAGAATTAATAAGATTGATAAACCACTGGCCAGACTTATCCAAAAGAAAAGAGAAAAAAATTATGAATGAAAGGGGAGATATCATGATTAACACCAAGGAAACAAATAATTATCAGGAATTATTATTAACAGCTATATACCAATAAATTAAGCAAACTATAAGAAATGGATGCATTCCTGAGAACCTATAAACTACCAAGACTGAAACAGGAAGAAACTGACAACCTAAATAGACCAATAAGCAGTAACAAGATTGAAGCAGTGATCAAAAACCTCCCAAAAAACAGGAGTCCAGGACCTAATGGATTCCCTGGGGAATTCAAACATTCAAAGAAGAAATAATACCTGTTCTCCTGAAGCTGTTCCAAAAAAAAAAAAAAAAAAGAAACAGAAGGAAAACTTCCAGACTCATTCTATAAGGCCAGGGTTACCCTGATCCCAAAACCAGGCAAAGACCCCATCAAAAAGGAGAATTTCAGACTAATATTCCTGATGAATAAGGGAGACAAAATTCTCAACAATGTCCTAATAGGATCCAAAGGTACATTAAAAGAATTATCCAACACGACCAGGTGAGACTTATCCCTGGGATTCAAGGGGGGTTCAACATTCACAAATCAATTAATGCGATAGAACACATAAATAAGAGATAAGAACCACATGGTTCTCTCAATTGATGCAGAGAAAGCATTTGACAAAATACAGCATCTTTTCCTGACTAAAACTCTTCAGAGTATAGGGATAGAGGAAACATTACTCAATTTCATAAAACCCATCTACGAAAAACCCACAGCAAATATCATTCTCAATGGGGAAAAGCTTGAGAGCCTTTCCCTTAAGATCAGGAACATGACAAGGATGCCCAATCTTGCCACTACTGTTCAACATAGTACTAGAAGTCCTAGCAACAGCAGTCAGATAATTAAAAGAAATAAAAGGTATTCTAATTGGCAAAGAAGAAGTCAAATGCTCTTTCTTTGCAGATGACACGATACTTTATGTGGAAAACCCAAAAGACTCCATCGCAAATTACTAGAACTCACACAGCAATTCAGTAATGTGAAAGGATACAAAATCAATGCACAGTAATCGGTTACTTTCTTATATACTAACAATATAACTAGTAAGTGAAACTGGAGAATCAATTCTATTTACAATAGCACCAAAACCTGTAAGATACCTTGGAATAAACCTAACTAAAAAGGTAAAGGATCTATTCTCTAGAAACTACAGAACGAAACTGAAGAAGACATAAAAAGATAGAAAAACATTCCATGCTCATGGATTGGAAGAATAAGCATTGTTAAAATATGCTTCCCAGAGCAACCTGTACTTTAAACACTATCCCGATCGCAATACCACTGGCATTTTTGAAAGTGCTGGAACAGACAATCCTAAAATTTGTATGGAACCAGAAAAGACCCAGAATCGCCAAGGAAATGTTGAAGAAGAAAAACAAAGCTGGGGGCATTATGTTGCCTGATTTCAAGCTATTACTACAAAGCTACGATCACCAAGACATGGTACTGGCACAAAAACAGACACAGAGACCAATGGAACAGAATAGAGAGCCCAGATATGGACCTTCAACTCTATGGTCAAGTAATCTTCCACAAAGGAGGAAAAAATATCCAATGGAAAAAAGACAGTCTTTTCAATAAGTGGTGCTGGGAAAATTAGGATAGCTACATACAGAAGAATGAAACTCGACCATTCGCTTATACCATACACAAAGATAAACTCAAAACGGATAAAAGATCTTAATGTGAGGTGGGAATCCATCCAAATCCTAGAGGAGAACATAGGCAGTAACCTCTTCAACATTGGCCATAGCAACTTCTTTCAAGACATGTCTCCAAAGGCAAGGGAAACAAAACCGAAAATGAGCTTTTGGGACTTCATCGAGATATAAAGCTTCTGCATAGCAAAGGAAACAGTCAACAAAACAGAGAGGCAACCCACGGAAGGAGAAGATATTTGCAAATGATACTACAAAGGACTGATATCAAAGAGCTATTAAAGAACTTCTCAAACTCAACACACAAAAAACAAATGAATCAAGTAAAAAAATGGGCAAAAGATATGAACAGACACTCCTCCAAAGAAGACATACAAATGGCTAACAGACACATGAAAAAAATGTTCATTATCATTAGCCATCAGGGAAATTCAATAAAAACCACATTGAGATACCACCTTATACCAGTTAGAATGGCAAAAATTGACAAGGGAAGAAACAACAAATGTTGGAGAGAGGTTGTGGAGAAAGGGGAAGCCTCTTATACTGTTGGTGAGTATACAAGTTGGTACAGCCACTTTGGAAAACTGTGTGGAGGTTCCTCAAAAAATTAAAAATAGAGCTACCCTATGAGCCCACAATTGCACTGCTGGGTATTTACCTCCAAGATATGGATGTAGTGAAAAGAAGGACCATATGCACCCCAATGTTCATAGCAGCAATGTCCACAATAGCCAAACTGTGGAAAGAGCCAAGACGCCCTTCAAAAGATAAATGGATAAAGAAGATGTGGTCCATATTCACAGTGGGATATTAGCCATCAGAAAAGATGAATACCCAACTTTTGCATCAGCATGGATGGGACTGGAGGAGATTATGCTGAGTGAAATAAGTCAAGCAGAGCAAGTCAATTATCATATGGTTTCACTTATTTGTGGAACATAGGGAATAGTATGAAGGACATTAGGAGAAGGGAAAAATGAAGTGGGGGAAATCGGAGGGGTAGATGAACCATGAGAGACTATGTACGCTGAGAAACAAAAGTGAGGATTTTAGAGGGGAGGGAGGTGGGGGAATGGGTGAGCCTTGTGATGGGTATTAAGGAGGGGCGGATTGCATGGAACACTGGATATTATATGACAACAATGGATCATGGAACACTACATCAAAAACTAATAATGTACTGTATAATAATTTAAAAAGACAAAAGTAGTAAAATCAACTACATCTACAAAAATTAGTTAAGGAATACACAAAATAAAGTGACTTAAAATATGACTTCAAAAACATAATGGGAAGGGGAGGAAAAATGTCATGCTTTTAGATGTGTTTGAACTTAACCAACCATCAGCTTAAAATAGACTGCCATGTACATAGGGTACTAATAATATTAAGAACCTCAGAGTAGCCATAAACCAAAGATCTAGAATAGACACAAGCAAAATAAAGAAAAAAAATTTAAACATAACACTAAAAGTCATCAAACCACAAGGCAGCAAGAGAAGAAGGGAACAGAGTACTGAAAAAACAACCAGAAAACAATGAACAAAATGGCAGTAAGTACATACCTAACAATTACTTTAAATGTAAATGAATTAAATGCTCCATTCAATAGACACTGGGTGGCTGAACTGTTAAAAAACAAACAAAACCACAAGACCCCAAAATGTTGCCTTACAAGAGACTCATTTCAGACATAAAGACACACACACACTGAGAGTGAAGGGATAAAAAAAGACATTCTATGTAAATGGAAATGAAGAGAAAGCTGGGACACCAATAATTATATCAGACAGAATAGATTTTTTAAGACAAAGACCGTAACAAGACAAAGTGCGCTACATAACGATAAAGGGATCAATCCAACAGGAGGATAGAATAATTGTATCTATGTACCCAATACAGGAGGACCTGAATATACAAAGCAAATAGTAACATAAAGGAAGTAATTAACAGTAATACATTTGGCCCTTGAACCGCAAGGAAGTTAGAGGCACTGATCTGCTGTCTAGTCAAAAATCACACGGAGCTTTTGAGTCACCCAAAACTTAAGTACTAAGAGCCTACTCTAGACCAGAAGCCTGATATCATGTAAACAGTTGCTCAACACGTATTTTGTAGTTGTATATATTATATACTCTATCCTTTCAATAAACTAGAAGAAAATGTTATTAAGAAAATCGTAAGAGAAATACATTTCTCTACTGTACTTATCAATACTGTATTGTCTGTTTACAAGAATCATGTCAGTACTAACACGTCAATACTATCTTATACAAAACACCATTACATGTGTTACACAAAAAAGAAAAGATAACATGAAAAAAGTTGCATTTACAAGATAAAAACTTTCTAATATATATTGAAAAAAGATACGTGTCTAAGTAGACCTGTGCATTTCAAACCTGTACTGTTCAAGGGTCAACTATATAATAATAGTAGTGGACTATACCACCTCACTTACGTCAATGGATAGATCATTCAGACAGAAAATCAATAAGTAAACAGTGGTCTTAAATGACACACTAGATTAGACGGACTTAATAGATAAACACAGAGCATACCACCTCAGAACAGCAGAACACAAATTTTTTCCAAGTGTGCATGGAACACTCTCCAGGAGAGATCATATCTGCCACAAAACAAGTTCTCAATAAATTTAAGAGGACTTAAATTATATCAAGCATCTTTTATCAAGCATCTTTTCTGACCACAACAGTGTAAAACTTAGATATAGATTTCAAGAGAAAAAATGGAAAGCACACAAACTTGCGGAGTCTAAAACACATGTTACTGAATAAACAATGGGTCAACAAAGAAATCCAGAAGAAATTAAAAGAAAAAACCAACTTTGAAACAAATGAAAATGGAAACACAGCATTACATGCAGCACAAGCAAATGTTCTAAGAGGGAAGTTTACTACAGTACAGGCCTCCCTCAAGAAACAAGAAAAGTCTCAAACAATCTATTCTTAGACTTAAAGAAACTAGAAAAAGAAGAATAAACAATGTCCCAACTTAGTAGAAAGAAAGCAATAATAAAGATCAGAGTAGAAATAAAACAATTACACACACACACACACACACACACACACACACGACCAAAAAAAAAAAAAAAAATCAATGAAACCAAGAGCTGTCTCTTTGAAAAGATAAGCCAAATTGGCAAACTTTTAGTCAGACTCATGAAGAAAAAAAGAGGCCCCATATAAACTTGGAAATGAAAGAGAAGTTATAACTGATACCAGAGAAATACAAAAGATACTAAGAAAACTTACATGCTAACAAACTGAACAATCTTTAAGAAACGGATAAATTCCTAGAAACATATAATCTTTTAAGACTGAATCAGGAAGTAATAGAAAATCTGAACATACCAATTACTAACAATGAAATTCAATGAAATTGAATCAGTGATCAAAAATTTCCTAACAGGGAAACTGGGTAGCTCAGTTGGTTACGTGTCTGCCTTCAGCTCAAGTCATGATCCCAGGGTCCTGGGATCGAGTCCCACATCAGGCTCTCTGCTCAGTGGGAAGTCCGCTTGCTGCTCTCCCTGCTTCTGCTCTCACTCACAAATACATGGATAAAATCTTAAAAATATATATATATTACTTCACAAATGAAAGTCCAGGCCTAGACAGCTTCACAGGTAAATTCTACCAAACACCTAAAAAAGAGTTAATACCTATATTTCTCAAACAATTCTAAAAAAACTGAAGAGGAAGGAACACTTCCAAATTCATTGTACAAGACCAGCATTACCTTGATAACAAAACTGAGGACACTACAAGAAAAAAACAAAGGCCAATGTCCATGATCAACAACAGATGTAAAAATCTTCAATAAAATATTAACAAATTGAATTTAAAAATAGGATGGGGTGGCCAGGTGATGGACATTAAGTAGGGCACATGTTGTGATGAGCACTGGGTATTACATGCAACTAATGAATCTTTGAACACTACATCAAAAACTAATGATGTACTATATAGTGACTAACTGAACATAATAAAAAATAAAAATAAATTTAAAGGATTATACACCATGATCAAATGGGATTTATTCCAGGGATGCAAGAATGGTTCAACATCCACAAATCAATCAAAAAGATATATTGTATTAACAAAATGAGGATAAAAATCCTATGACAATCTCCAAAGATGCTGAAAAACTTTTTGAGAAAACTCAACATTCATTTATGATAAAGAATCACAGCAAAGTGGGTATAGAGGGAACATACTTTAACATAATAGAGGTCATATGTGACAAGCCCATAGCTAACATACTCAACAGTAAAAGCTGAAAGCTTTTCCTCTAACATCAAGAACAAGACAAGGATGCCCGCTCTTGCCACTATCTAATTAGCATAGTACTGCAAGTCCTAGCTTAGTCCTAGCAATCAGATAAGAAAAAGAAATAAAAGGCATCCAAATTGGTAAGGAAGAAGTTAAACTGTTACTATTTGTAGATCATAGGATACTATATAGAAAAGACCCTAATGACTCCACGAAAATACTATTAGAATAAAGAAATTCAGTTGCAGGATACAAAGTTAATATACAGAAACTGGTTGTATTTTTATAATAATGAAATACCAGAAAGAGAATATTAAACGTACCTAGGAATAAATGTAACCAAGGAGGTGAAAGACTAGTACTGTGAAAACTGTATATTGCTGATGAACAAAACTAAAGATGACACAAAAAAATGGAATGAGACTCCATGCTCACTGACTGCAAGAGTTTATATTGTTGAAATGTCCATACTATCTAAAGCAATCTATAGATTCAATACAATCCCCATCAAAATACCAATGTTATTTTTCACAGAACTAGAAAAAATAATCCTAAAACTTGTATGGAACCGCACAAGATCCTGAATAGCCAAAGCAAGCTTGAGAAAGAGTAATAAAGCCAGAGATGTCATGTTCCCTGACTTCAAACTGTACTACGACGCTACAATAATCAAAACAGTATGATACTGGCACGAAAACGGACACATAGGTCAATGGAACAGAATACAATGCTCATAAATAAACCCACACTGATACAGTCAATTGATCTATGACAGAGGAGGCAATAAATATAATGCAGAAAAGACAGTCTCTTCAATGGTGTTGGGAAAAATGAACAGCAACATGCAAAAGAATGATACTGGACCAGTTTCTTACACAAAATGAACTCAAATCGATTAAAGACCTAGATATAAGACCTAAAACCGTAAAACTCTGGAAAGAAAATAAACAGTAAAATCCTGGACACTGGTCTTAGCATGTTATTTTGGATTTGTCTCTTTAGACAAGGGACGTAAAAGCAAAAATAAACAAACGGGACTACATCAAACTAAAAAGCTTTTGTACGGTGAAGGACACCATCAACAAAATGAAAAGACAACCTGCTGAATGGGAGAAGATGTTTGCAAGTGCTATATCTGATAGGGGGTTAATATCCAAAATATATTAAGAATTTCTACAACTCAACACCAAAGCCAAAACCAAACCCAAACCCTAGATAATCTAATTAAAAATGGGCAGAAAACCCAAATAGACATTTTTCCAAAGACATACAGATGGCACATGAAAAGATGTTCAACATCACTAATCTTACAGGAGATACACATCAAAACCACAATGAGATATCACCTTCTGTCAGAATGGCTAAAATAAAAAACAAAACAAACAAGGGTTGGTGAGGATGTGGAGAATATGGAACTCTTCTGCACTATTGGTAGGAATGTAAACTGGTGCAGCCACTGTGGGAAACAGTAGGGAGACTCCTTAAAAAACTAAAAATAGAACTACCATATGATCCAATAATCCCACTTCTGGTTATTAATCCAAAGAAAATGAAAACACTTATTCAAAAAGATATATACTCCCCTAGGTTCATTGCAATGCCATTTGCCATAGCTAAGATATGCAAGTAACCCAAGTGTCTATGGACAGATGACTGGATAAAGAAGATGTGGTATATGTACACAATGGAATATTACTCAGCCATAAAAATGTACAAAATCTTAGCACTTATGACACAGATGGACCTAGAGGGTATTATACTAAAGTCAGAAATAAAAATACCAAATGAGTTCATTTATATGTGGAATTTAAAAACAAAACAGAAACTGACTCATGGATACAGAGAAGAATATGGTTGTTGGCGGGGGAATATATGAAAGGGAGGTATATGTAAGAGGTATAAATTTATAAAAATTTTTTTTTAAAGATTTTATTTATTTATTTGACAGAGAGAGATCACAGTAGACAGAGAGGCAGGCAGAGAGAGAGAGAGAGGGAAGCAGGCTCCCTGCTGAGCAGAGAGCCCGACGTGGGACTCGATCCCAGGACCCTGAGATCATGACCTGAGCCAAAGGCAGCGGCTTAACCCACTGAGCCACCCAGGCGCCCCAAGAGGTATAAATTTATAAAACAAATCACGGGGATTCAAAGTACAGCACAGTGAGTACAGTCAATAATACTGTAATAACTTGGGTAACATGGTAACTAGAGTTATGGTGATCATTTTATAATGTACATGAATTTTGAATCACTAAGTTGTACACCTGAAATTAACACAATATTATGTGTCAACTATACTTCCTTTAAAAAAAAGTCAATACATATTCACTGTAGGAAATAAGGAAATACAGAAATGATAAAAAGGAATCACCTATAATTCCCATTCCCTCAATACAACAAATGTATTTTGGTGTTTTTCCTTCCCTTATTTTTGTTTTATAACACAGGTGCATTTGTAACATATGGGCAGTTTGTGACTTGCTTTTGTTTCACTTATTACAGAACTACTTTTGTCTATTAATAAAAAATTTAATATCAAGTGTATTTATCATAATGTTATTAAATGATCCCTCTGGTAGGTATTTAGACTCTGGCCAGTGTTTACACTGTTCCTCTGCAGAGTCACCTAAAAAAGTGCATAGAGAATGTCCACATTCAGGAAGAGAATGTGGAAATCTCAAGAGGAATCCAGATCGCTGGCTCAAAATGGAATCACCTGCGAGGACTTGTGTATGAAGAGTCCATGCAGCAACTCTACAGGAAACCGAGGAGGGAAGCTCAGCAGACACCCTGTGGCTCAGGCCTGGAAGCAGGCACACCTGGCAAACACAGGAGGCCGCTCCTGGGCCTGCATCACTTCTGGCCCGCGACAGCCACCTTGGCAGAAAGCACAGAGCCGACCTGATCCAGGGGACCAGAGGGTCAGCCTTTGCTTGGCACCTATCACAGTGGGACCCGCCCCGCTCCAATGCTGGCTGCACTGGCTGGCGCCAAAAGCACCAGAACAGAGGCGGTGTGAGGCAACCCGGGGATCACTGCCAAACCACACGGTTTAGGAGGAAGAACAGGACAATGCTAGCATGGATACTTTCCACCGCAGAGAGCTGGCCGCTCCCTGACAAAGGAGGGCGGTGGTACAGAGTGAGGGATGCCTAGAACAGCAGCGTCCCCGGAACACACGGGAGCCCTGTGTGTGGGGGTGCTCTCTACGCCCAGTTAGAACACACCAGGTCTTTATTAACTTCTCCAATCAGTTAAGGAGCCCCCGCAGCCCAGCCCCCTGGGCCGATGCAGTAGCCAGTTGTCTCAGCCCGGGCTTGTTTCTGTTTCAGACCCAGACTGTGTGCTCCGGGCAGAAGCCCAGCAGGGCAGGAGCCATGGAAGGAGGATGGGGAGCGCCTCCAGGCCAGACTCTGCAGGGCTCCCCGGCCCTCTTGCTGCAAACACAACAGCCTCTGTGTTCACCAGCCTTGTGCTGCAGCGTAAATCCTCAGTTTTTGTCTCTGTTTCATCACCACCCTGGGATGTTCTATCCTGGTTCAATTGTTTCTGGCTAGGCATGCAGCTCCCAGGCCCTGCTGCTGCCTAGGCAAGACAAACATTGGTGACAAGGGACTCCTAGGGTAGTGCAGGCCATCTGTTAAATGGCCACAGAGAGCACGGGGTCATGCAAGCTGGGAACCCCCAGGCACACACTGAACAGGGAGCTGGCTCTGACACATGGGGCAGAAGCTCTGCCTTCAGGTCCCTGGGGACTGAATTCACACACTCCTTCAATGACTACCCCTGTTTCTCTGGCTGGTGCTATTTTTATAGCATCTGGTAGGAAGGATGGAAGGAAAGCAGGCAGGCCCCTTGCCTGCCCAGGGGTTTCCAGGGTCAGAGTGTGGAGGAAAGGCCTGTTAAGGGAGAAGGCAGGGAGGCGGCTGTGACAGTTCCAGAAAAGAGGGGTCCCCTCTGCTCAAAGGCAAGTATTGGCAAAGGTCATTCTTCTAGAAGGGCACAAACAACGACCCAAGTCCCTAAGAGAAGCAGGGCACAGTAAAATGCACAAAGAACTGAACCACCAAAAAGGAGAAGACATCAAATCATTTGTAACCGTTTTACAGCAGGACACAGAACATCTTCTACTTAAATGGGTTTTGTGATTTCTCTTTAAAGCAGACCCCAAAGCAGACTAGAAGAAATGGGTTAAGTGGCACGCCTACATGTTAAAATTCAGTCTCCGTCTCTCCGGAACCCCCAGCCGGCCTGGTTCCAGCAGAAATGCTAACTGGACCATCCCCAGGAGACAGCGGATCCGTTTCATCTATTTCAGTTGTGCACAAAGGGGACACATACACATTCTGCACGATTTCCCCTGGGGCTGCGGCTGGCCAGCAGTCTGGCCAGCACCTGGGGCCTCCAAAGATGCTGTCTGCAGGGGAACTGTGACTCTGATGGCCCACTCCTTGGGGAGGGGAGGAGTGGGGGTTGCTACCCACTGCTCTGATAGGGGGCACTGGATGCTGTGACAGGAATCCAGGCGATTTTGTCTATGGTTACCAGGAGGCTGCTCACGATGAGAAATCATCTTTTTCTCTGTTACCACAAAACAGGGGTGCTTCCTGGTAGCAACCTCTCAACTCCCCCTGGCCTCAAGAGTGCCCAAGAGTGCCAAAGGGATGAGGTTTGTAAATCTCCGAAGCACTGCTGAACACCCATGAGGAAGGCCCAGTGAAAGGTGTAAGGGACAAAATAATGGCTGATGACATAAGGGGGAGAGATGAGTCAACAATAAATTATACATAAACTGGGAGAGTCTGTGGCATTCAGAATGTTCTAAGGGCAGGATGATTCTTTCTACCAATCTGTCATCCTTAGGAGTCAGTTACTTGGTCAGTTTTTTTCCCTCATTCATGGTTGTCTAATCAGTACTAGAACCTCTTACAGTTCTGTCAGAGGGAAACACCAAGGAGTGGAAGCCCAGAATCTTTCCGCTCCGCCTGAGTACCCTCTGGCTTACAGGATTTCTCAAACCCAAGGCCTACGTGGATTCTTTTGTTAAATTCAGTAAAAACTAATTGTAACATTTTTCTTTTAAAAAGTATATACTTTATATAAAAGACACAGAAAGATGCTCAATATGGTTAGTCCTTAGGGAAATGCAACTCAAGTCCACAGTGAGATATCACTTTACACCTACTAGGATGACTACAATCAAAAAGACAAGTGCGGGTGAGGCTATGGAGAACTGGAACCGAACCCTCATGTGTCGCTGGTAGGAAGGTTCTTGGTGCAGCCTGCCTGGAAAACAGGCAGCTCCTTAAAATGTTCAATGTAAATTACCATATGACCCAGAATTCCATTCTTATAGGTCTCTAACCAAAGAAACTTGAAAACATACGCTCAAACAAACGCATCTGAACACAAAGGTTCAAAGCAGCATGCTTTGCTGGTGCAAGTGCGTGGGAAGATACCTGGCATGGTGTTAATGCAGCGAACCCAGTATTAATGGTAGTTATTTCAAGGTGGCAGAATCCGAAGATCTTCATACTATTCTGCATTAAAATCTTTATAATGAATACCTTTTTTTTTCCCAGCAGAAAATCAGTAAATGGTTTTCTTAAAAACAAAACAAAGTAGAAAAAGGAAGAGAGCAAAACCCCCAAGGCAATAATATATACAGGAGATTCCCTCATACCAGCATACGTTTAATACCTTTCTAATCAGACTTTTATTTTAGTTTGATTACCTCACCGCAGCCAGGATTCACCTCGCTTTCTTTAAACATGCAGGAAGTTGACAGAATTCAAAGGTGTCCCCATCTATATCTGAACCAGCTGTCAGCATCTAGCATTTTCCACTTCTTCCCACTGAACCAATCATATTCCCTGTACTACGCTTCCTTCCTCCTTCCCACTCCTTCTTTCCTTCCCTGCCTTTCTCCTGGTCTGATGGGGCAGGAGGAGTGAAAAGGTGAATTTTTTTCCCCTCTTTCATTTCAAATGCTACAATTCATCTGCTCTTATGTATACACATAGTTTTTTCCTGCCCTTAGGCCATCTAATCATCCTGTGACTGCTGAGCACTGTTAACAAACATTTGTATTCTTCTGACATCCAAGCAACCCAAATCCTTCCCTATGTGTGCCAAGGACCCTGCAGCCGCCAGCCTCACGGGGTGGCTAAACAGAACCTTTACTGGTTCTGTCTCCAGTTTCATTGCACAGAGCTGGGTGTGAGCTCCATAGTGCCTTATAATTAGCCCCAAAGCAGCTGCTCTTCCAAAGCCTCACTTCGTACCTGCCACGACTGTCGATGTGTATAAATATTAAATGCAAAAGGCACCATTAAAGTCACATTAAGCTTCTGGCTGAAGCACTGAGGCTTCTACTATATCCAAAGTTGAGATCAAGCCGTTGCCTTGGTGTTCTTTGTCTTTCTGGGCACTCACTTGTAAAAGTTTTCAGTGGGTGAAATCTTTCACCCAGCTATGACTGTCACCTATGAGGCCACCTCTAATGCTGCTGTTTTTGCAGCTTGCACAAACCACACAAGTGTGTAAAATTTCATCTGCTCAACGACAGGCAGTCTGTCTGACCTCATCTCAGGGGGCGATCAGGCAACGAAGACCCGTGAGCAGTAAGCCCCTAGTAGTGGCCGGGCAGCTGCGGAGGACTGAGAATGACCAGAAAGGGCCGGGGAGCAGTGCCAAAGCCGCCCCCGACCTTGGCCTTGTGGGGTGCAGGGGCCTGCACAGGCTCTGAAGCCCCCACAAGCTGCAGGCCCGCTTTTCACATAAACAAATGCCTGGGACTATTCCCCCTGGAGAGGCAAGGATGAGAAGCATATTACCCCCATCACACAGACGGGCTTTTTTTCTCTCCTTTGCTAAATGAAATGTTTCTACATTTTCGGTATAAAGACAGCACTTGCAAGCATTTAATACTTCAATTATGAAATGCACTTAGTGATGGCATTTGGCCTAAAACATTTATTGAGATAGCAGAGCAGTCCAAAACTTCAAGAAGCATGGACATACCTGTTTAGCTGCTGTGGAAGAGATGGCTTTTCGGTCCAGCAGGTTGAGTAGCTCAGCCAGTGCGGAAGGTGTCACGGGACTAGCAGCGCCCCCAGAAAGGAGAGAAAATAAATTTACATTTCATACTGTCAGCATACCCATTTATGATTATTGAGAAGCAAAGCACTTGATACTGTAGGTTTAAACAATTAAACCTACACCCAGAAATGGAAATAACATGCCAACTGGGCTCTATTTATTTATTTATTTTGTATTTTAGGATATAACCAATTTCGGTGACTAGCATTGTTTTTCTTTATTTTACTACTCAACAATAATGGCTGTTTGGCAGAAGTTGTAGCAACAGACAACTGCTCAGTTTAATTAGTCAAAAAAAGGAGTGGCTGCAAAATTCATGAACCATGACAAGAGAAAAAAAACTATACCCAAAACAAAACAACCCAGTAATTAAATATTTTCAACTGCAAGATCAGCCTAAAAATTACTTCAAACAAAAGAGCTAACAAAGCTACTTTTCTGAGTGTTTTTATGCAAATATAAGTTCTTTGTAATTGTAAGAGCTTTTCTTTAAGGAACTCTCCATGACTACCATCCCTGTCCTTAAGTGGCCTTATAGGCATCTGCAGGGACTCTGTTTACCTCTCCCGACTCACAACACAAGGGCCCAGAATCCATCACACCCATACTTTTAGGATGGGACTTATCTGCCAAGATCCCATGATAAAAGAAGGCCAAGGAGCAACCAAACCCTTAAAATGTCATTAACCTACATGAAGGGATAGGAGTGTGTGGAGGGGCGGGGGAGTGCCTAGATTATGGTGAAAAGACAACAGTGAATTACACACTTCTTTAAAATACGTGATTTTGCTACTTTTAAACACACAGAGCAATGAGGCTAATAAAATGCTGTTTATCTGAGGTCATTAGGGGACTAGTTTTAAATAGATAGGAACAACTTATAAATAGCACATTAGTGTGAATGAAAGCTTCTGAAATGCTTAAGGCCAAGTGAAAACACCTTCTGTTTATGTCTTAGTTCTCATCAATCACAATTAATTTCTTTGTAAGCTCTTAGGTAATAAAAAGGAAACTGCCACATAGCCCCCCCTTCCAGTTTCCATGAATTCCTATACCCAGTGAGTGCAAGCAAGTTCACCAGCTCCTTCTTGGTGGATTCTGGTTCAAGTACAGTGAGGTCTCATTAGGGCTGTTCCCTCAAAGCAGCTGACACACGGAGGCAGACCATCATCCTTAAAGTCTTTGTTTATCCCAAAGTATGGATAAAAGGTAATTTCAAGTGGAAACTAAGTTTGGAGACTATCTGGTGTTATTAAGTTGGTATTTGGAACATCTGTGAACCACCCTGATTCAATCACAACAGGAAGAGGGGCAGAGAGCTGGAAATAAACCAATAAATCCCCTTTTCAACCTTCCACCTTACTGACAATAAAGAATCAGGTTGTTTGAAAAACACGTATTCCTGGTGTGTTCTGCAATCCTAGAAAATGCGGTGGCTAATTAAAGTGTAGACGGTAGGCAGAACCCGTAATAAGCACTGGTGTTTCTAGAGCATGCAGAAAAGAAAAGGTCCCTTCTTCCACATGAATTGATGATATCAGGGACACGTAGACAAAAGAACAGAAATAGAACACAACATAACTAAAAATACTTTGCCTTTCATCTGATGACCTTAATTCATTAGTTAGGTCATAAAGGAACACTAAAGTATTTCCATTGACCTAACAGCATTGGCGACTTCTCTCTCACCTTTCTGTACCCACAAATGCTTGACACATTAGTCACTACTGACAAACAGTCAGTAGTATTTGTGTCACAGCACTCTTCCCACCAACAGGGAGAGCTATCCGGTATACTGCATACATTAATTCCAGATATACCAGGGCTAACCTTGAGTGAGACAATGACAAAGATCAGTACCTGTCAGGCTGACTGCAGAAGACCCCACTCATCTGTTAAATAAATAAACCATCAGATCTGTAACATAATGGCAGCAGAAGCACAAGCTACTGATTTGCCGCTCTCAGATAATGCTAGTTTCTGGACAGTGCATGTGTCTCCACTAAAGAAGAATCTGACATCAAGAGACTTAAGCTTTGTGTGCCAGCCTCCAATCCCCTGAGGCCTGCATACGTACAGAGGGATCTGTCCCATCTGCCAACTTCCTCCAGTCCCCTAGAGCTCTTTCAGATCACGACTCCATTCCCAGCTTGGATTCTGGGAGTAGACCCTCTGCCACCTCTACACCCACACACCCCTCCCCGCATCTGAGAAATGTGCGGCTCATCTCAATCCCCACACTCGTTTCATGCCAAAAGGCCACCTTCTCTGCTTCTGTTGCAATGGGACACAGGAAGCCCCCGCAGGAAGACAGAGGTACCTGGACACCCAGGTGGCTCTTGCAGCTCAGTACTCCTTGTGTTCATCTCGATGGTTTCCCTGCACCCCTAGTGGGTGCCCCAACCCAACCACCAGTTCCAGACAATCTCCTTCCCGTTTCCCTTCTTGGCACATGCCCTCACCTCTCACTTCATAAGGTTATCAGTTGAAGCAAGACCCCGGATTTTCTGTCGTGCCCTCTTCCTGCTGGTTCCATCAAACAAATCCCTTGACTCATGCTTTTAATCCCATTACTTTCCACTCTTATGGATCCCACTTGCATGTTTGTTTCCTCTCCTGGGGCTTCACAAATGCTCAGATCTACCCAATTTTGAAAACATCTTCAAGTGATCTTGGGAGTCACTTGCTTCTGCCTGGAATCTAACCTTACTTTTATCAATAAACATCTGGCATCAGTGGCTACTCTCTACCCTTGTGAGCACAGCCATGTGGATACTAATCCTAGCCCTCTACGGAAGCTCTTCTCTTTAAAAAAAATCACATCTCCTTTGCTTGTTGCCAAGCATAACCGCTTTCCCCCATTCTGCTGCACCCCAATTCTGGACTACATTTAAAGCCCCTTGTGAACACCCCATCTCCTTGGACCTCTGCATTCTCTTTCTTTTCCTTGACTGTCCCTCGTGCACTCCTGGCCCTTGTCCATATGGTTTTCTGCCTCCACCTCAGGCTGGCCAGATGAGGGAAACCCATCAGTTCCCAAGACTGCCTCTGCTTCTTCAGGGCCCAGTTCTCTGTACCACTGGGCTCAACGACTTCTCACCAAGCATGTTCTAAACTGGGGTCAGCAAACTTCTTTTGGGAAGTGTCGGAGGGCAAATGTTTAAGGCCCCGTGGGCCACACACGATCTCTGTCACATATTCGTTGTTTTGCTTTATGAGGTAATAGCCACTGTTTGCTCATGGGGCTGCCAGAACGATCCTGAATGGGCTCCAAACCTTGCAGCCCCACTCTTGGATGCTACTGCACATACCCCACCCCTGCCAGACTTCCCCTCCCTTACCTTCAGGCCCTCTTGGCGAAAAGCCCACCCTGGGTTGCAAGTCCCTCAGGAACCGCCGCCCATGGCGGACCTGGAAGTTCAGGGCACTTGACTGGACTGGACAACTGGACGGTGGCACCTGCCTGATTTCACTGTGAAGCGCCCACTCAGGGTATCTGTAATTGCCATGTTCTTAACTGAATCAAACCTGTCATTAACAGCAATTTAGAAGGAGTTAACAGAAAAACAACTTTCAAAGCACTATGCTCAAAATAATTAAAAAGCCGAGTTCAACAAGAGCTTTTCTGGTTGGAGCCTTCAAACACCAGTCTTCTGTCAGGTCTTTCAAGATGAATGCTAATTTGCAAAATCAGCTCTTGCCAGCTTGACCTCCAGAGTGTCCCCTGCCTGGTGCCATCAGACGACAACTGCTAGCGCGGCGGCGACTGGACTGCCGATCTCAGCGCTGGAAATGTTCACTCCAGCAGCTGCGGTTGTTCATTAATTACTGTTTGTTCCGAGGTGAGGCTGGGGGAGCCAACAACGTTCTTTGAACTGCGTCGGAAGAGAGCTGCTACAGAGGGCTTTGGATCCTCAGCCCTTGTTCTACAGAAACAGTGTAGCAGAACTGTTGCTTAGCCCCCCCCCCCCCCCCCCCCCGTTCCCGCTTTTGGAGCAATTCCATACAGGTTTATTCAGAACTGGGTACCCTCTGGGTTCTTAAAACTCTAGTGCTTGGGAATTGCTAGGGGAAATACCGGGGGCTCCAAGGTTACTCCAAAAGCTGATTTACCAACCTCGGCACTGTCAGCAGCTACCACCGTGGTGGACACGCAAAGCCTTAACCTCCGATGGACATATAAAGACGCTGGTCTGAAAGTCAGGGGACACGGCTACCTGTCTCAGCTGCTGAGCAGCCTGGGGTCTATCATCTTACCGTAGGTCAGGGCCTCGACTTCCTTGTCTGCTAAAGGACAGTGCTGAACCAGAAGTTGTCTGAGGTCTCTGCCGGGACAACAATTCAGTGACTCCAGGCCAACACAGTCCATCACAGCCAACAACACGGAACACCATACATTTAAAGATCAGATCTAGAGGGGCGCCGGGGTGGCTCAGTGGGTTAAAGCCTCTGCCTTCAGCTCAGGTCATGATCCCAGGGTCCTGGGATAGAGCCCCGCACTGGGCTCTCTGCTCAGCAGGGACCCTGCTTCTTCCTCTCTCCGCCTGCCTCTCTGCCTACCTGTGATCTCTGTCAAATAAATAAATAACATCTTAAAAAGAAGAAGAAGAAGATCAGATCTAGAACTCTTCCGAAAGCTCAAACAGCATCCTGGAGCCTTCCTGGCTTCTTCTGGCCAACCGGCACTTCCCTCTTCTCTGCTCGCCCATACCATGTAGAGTTGTGGAACAGAAGCACAGCTTTCTGCCTCGGACTGAAAGGCTGCCGCACGAGTCTAGTCCTCCCAGGAGGCAGCAGGCTCAAGGGAGGCAGCGGGCTTGAAGGCCAGGGTGAGGCTTCCTCGTTGAACCACGGGCTCTGCCCAGAGGGGCACTCTGCCACAAGTGTTGGAGACACGGCTGACCTCCCCGCTGACTCCACATCCAGGCCTGTGCCAGTCAGTCAGGCAGCTGTGATTTCCTGCCATCTTCCACTCTCTGCTTCCCCAGGCTGTGCTTCTCCATGATGCAAGAAGGTGCAGTGCGTTGGCATTCCCACCCTTGGCTCTCCACAGGTGTTGTCCAGGCCTCTGCCTCACCAACTCCTACCCCTTCTTTAAGGCTTTGGTACAGTTGCTTCTCCTCCATAAGCCCTTCTGGATGACTCCAGTCTTCATGGAATGGCTGCCATGTTTTCAGTGTAAAGAAACAAACCCGAAAGGACAGGACCGGAGGACATAAAGGCAACAGGTGCCAAAGGAATTCAGGGCGCTGAGGGTGGCCCTTGTTTTCATACTGAACACGCCAACCCGGCGAAGAGAAGGAAACGGATGCAGGGGGCCCACTCTGTGCCAGGCACTGTGCATTTTCCTCTCAAAACCCCTTGCAGGCAGGTACTGCTGCCATTTTCGTTCACAGTGAAGCAGTGGAGGGTCAGAGAGGGGAACTCCTCCAAGGTCACTGCTGGTAAGGAGTCAAGGAAGGAAGTGCATGGATCCCACGTGGCCACATTACGCCATACATATACACATCGCAAGCAAGAGGCTGAACATGGAGTTGGCACTGGACAGCGAGACCCTCCTTGAGCAAACACACTTCTGGAATCATGTTATCTGTGTAGGCTCGTCCCCCTCCTCCACTCTCCATGGCCGTGGGATGCTGCTGAGACAATGGCATGCCTGCTGACGGGGGGCACCACCTTCCCTTGCTGGGGCCCAGCCACCTGCCTGGGGGTCCTCATGAACACTCTCTCCCTCCCTCCCCATACTGCAATCTGCTGCTCACTCTTTCCTTCTAAAAACTTGCCTTTCCTTTGGCTTTTGTGACATTCTGTCCTAGTTTTTCTCTTCTCTGCCATTTCTTCTCAGCTGCCTCCTCCTCTGCCCACGCTTCTCACTTAAGAGTCTAGAGCATCTCCGGCTCCTTCCTTGGCCGTCCTATAAGGCCTATCCTCCCTGATTCTCTTCTGTTTCAACAACTTCAGGTACCATCTATAGGTCACTAAGTCCACGTTCTGCCTATAATGGACTACTTGCATTCCCAGAAGTAGGATGTGCCTGGACTCACCTCGAAATTTTTACATGGGCTGTTCCCTATACTAGAACCCTTTTCCCTCCTAGATTTTGCCTGACTAACCTTACTCTTTCTTCCTTCAGGCCTTAGCTTGGCTGTTACCGTCCCCTTCTCTAGAGCACCTAGCTCACTGCTTTGTCATCACCGGCTTCTGGACTGTCAGCTCTGAGAGGAGGGACTACATCTGTTGTGCTGACTGGTATTCCCCATGTTTAGCACAAAGTCTAAATAAACATGTGCTGAATAATGAACAAATGAGAACTCCAGGATTTCTACCTCCGAGATCTCCCTCGTCAGCGATAGATCATATATCTGACTGCCTCCTGGTTATCCCCACGAGGGGAATGTCTGTCCTACCGGCAGCCCAACTCAGCATGTCCAAAATGGAACCTGGCATTGTGCCCCGCCCCTTCCCTCTGAACTCATTCCTCCTCCTCTACCTCTCGTTAGGCTCAAAAACGCTGCCCTCCATTTCACTCTACTGCCCAAGTAAGAACTGGAAGCTGCGCAACATGAGATAATTGTTCTCCATCTACCTGAGCTTAGGCCCATGGCATTTCTTACAGGCACTCCTGCAACTGGCTTCCTTGTTTCTGGTCTGTTCTTCCAACCTACTCCCCCAAGGTGAAACTGGAATGGGCTTGAGATCGAAAGCTTTTGAGAGGTGCTGACAAAAGTGTTTGCACGGTGGCCTCTGGTGCTCTGTGGCTTCTTCCCGAGCTTTCTTGCTTGGTCCTTTGACACTCGGGAGTTTCTGGGTTTCCTGAGCCCCTAACACCTGCTAGCCTCGAAGTTTCCAACGGCCACTCTGTTGCCTGGAATGCCCTCGCCCCTCCCATCACCTGGCAACTCCTGCTAGGTCTTTAGGGCCTTGCTCCAGCATCCACTTCTGAGGGAAACCTCGTTTACCTTCTGGCCTCAGGTCAGGCCCCCTCTGTGTTCACTCAGGACACCCCCGACGCCTCCAGCCCAACAGGATCACACTGAGGTGCCTGCCCGTTTTCTTACAGGCCCATATCTCCCACCAGCTTGTAAACTCCTTGTCTTACTCATCTTCAACCTGCAGCCCCAGCACAATACAAAGGACAGCACAGAGAAAGACCTGCACAAATGGACAAAATTTCAGATGTGAGGGAGGACAGCTTTAGAATATGGAATTCACAGGGGGCGTGTGTGTCTTGTCAGGAGATCCTGAGGGGGAAGAGGGAGAACAAAACACTGGCCTCGTCCTACTTCAACTGCTTCTGGACACAGTTCATCATAAAGGAAAAAAGAATATCCAGACCCCACTCACCTCTCATTGACAGCAAGGTTCTGTTGCTTTAAAAAACCCAGAAAAATGTTGAGGACCCAACTAGTTACTTTTTTTGGCTCTGCCCTAGTTTCTTTTATCACATTTTGGAAGAACTCCAGTAGGCCAACTTCATTCTGTAAAGAAAGAAAGAAAGAAAAAAAAAAAAACAAAAAAACACTATATATATATATATATATATATATATATATATATATATTCCCCAAAAATGAAAAATCAGCATTCTGAAGTCAAATCTGAAACTGTCACCCTCTGCCTCCTCTGACACATCTACCTGTACTTCCCTGAACACGGAAATGTCACCAGAAAATCGTGATCACTTTCAGTAAACAGCAAGTATCTGACTTCTATCACTGTCACTGTGCATTCGTTTTAATCTAGCATTTTCTCACAGGAATGTACATGTCAGAGAGCCTGGCTTGGTGAACCAGAGTACTATGAAATCCACTCTCCTCCAAACTCATCTGCCCTCTCCCTGTCAGCCTTGCGTACCCTATGACCTTAACCCTTGAGCTGCATCCTTTATCCTTGGGCCCATGATGTTTGGGCAGAATTCCCTGTCCTTTCTCTTTCCAGGTCCATTCTCTGCTGGAAGTCCCAAGTGATTGTGAGAATAAAGAGGAAGGAAAAGAAGCAAATCAAGGGGGAACAGACGGAATATTCTACCTCTGAAAAATCAAAAGTGGATCGTAACTGTATTTATCTTCACATCGTCCCAAGAAGTGACAGAAATGGGTTTCAAATGTTTTCAAAATGAGTAAGAACCCAGGGATCCACTCAGACCACAGGACTGATGGAGGCAGCAGTGGCTTCTGGGCTTTCCGAGCCAAACTAGACACGGCTTAACCCTGTCTCTCCTCTTGCTCTTTGAAAACAATCATCAAGGGCACTTGAGGAAGACTCTAGTACGTCTCCCCCTCTCAATGGTCAGCTCTCTGAGTCAGGGGCCATTCTGTCCGGTTCACTGTGTAACTAGAGCGAAAGTGCTGGGCGATGGCAGCTACTTGGTGAGTATCTGTGGACGGAATCCAGGCCTGCCATCACCACGTGCGTTTCTAAAATATCACAAGTGAATGCTCCTTCTTTATCATGCCTTGTTCACCTTTAAATATTAGAATTGCCCCAGTGAGGCATTAGCGTCACCTCAAAGCACTCAACAAGTCCCTTCACTATAATGGCAAACTGCCAGCTCGGATCAGTTTGGCAGAACCAAAAAATCTGGCTAAGTTCAACCTTTGTTTTCCAATGAGAAAAATAAAAACACATGCTCCTCACATACGAGAAGGCAAAGCTTCCAAATGGCAGAGGGAACACATTTTTAGTAGATTTGCCTTACCTGCTGCCATTCAAATCAAACCACACTTTCCTTGACATTGTCTTTGAAACTTCATACTGTGGGTGAGGTTCTCACCCTTGCCCCTTTCAGAAAACCTTTGTTAAGGGAAAGAACTTTCTGGAAAAATAAGATACTGGGAAGAAGTTAAGACATGCAAAAAAAGAGTGCTCTGAAAGTTTAGCTGCTGTAGATGCCATAAAATATACACGGGCATACAACTTATGCTAAAGCAGAAATTTCATAATAAAAAAAAATCTACATGCCCTTTGTAACAGATAAATTCTCTGGTGACAAGCCTACTGAATAATCCCACAATCATCTCTCGAATCTCTTTTCAAGCCAAAGTTACTATTCTGCTCATGCTAAACAGGGCAAAGGCCGCCTCAGCAGCCAAAGCTTGACTGCAGATAAAGACAAATACAGGCAGAATGAAGAGGAAGCTCTGCTTAACTTATGGAAAAGTATTCAAACTTCCACAACAGTACAGCAAACCGCTGGGGAAGTAGAAAACCGCTCTCCGGCCCAAATCAGACTGGCAGAATTCTCTTTGTTCTAACCCAGACAGGCTGGCCTGCTGGTGAAAAGAGCTGTCAGAAGGAGAACTCTTTGCTTTGCCAAGGAAAGGTTTTCTAAATCCACCTAGAAATATTGCAGTCGAATTCCCAGGCTTGGCTGAGTTGCTGGGACGTGATGAATATCTATTCTTCTACCCTTGGGTGGTTTTTTTATTGGATGGATAACGTAGCAAGTCAGAGTTCTGTTTGTCTTTTTGTGTCAGTGCTGTGAGGAAGCGTCCCTGAGCTGGAACCATACTTCACTGGCCGGGGTTGAGGCGGAGGGAGGCTCAGAACACAATGGCAAGTGGACATGAAAACCTGAAGCTATCATGGGGTGAGCAACCAGCAGCAGGGCTGACAGAGGCCGAGCTACTGCCGCCCAGAGAATGATGGGTCAATGCCAAGTCGCACACAGGCTGCCTGATCAGAAGTCCGCCTTTCAAGAAAAAAACACCCCAGAATTCTAGATATGGTTTCCTTAGTTTTTCTGTGAGATCGGCAGTTGCCGATCTGGTAAGCTCAGCACAAATATCAGAAGTCCCTGTCGGACATGACAGTGCGGCCATCTGGTTTTCTCAGGAGAACAGTGAGCTGGTGATTCCCTGACCTGAAAGCCATAGGAAGAGCCACGCAGAAAGGCCACACATTAGGGAGCCCCTAACTTCCTTCTCAAAGGCGACATGCAAGTGTCTGACTCAGCACTAACCTCTCCCGCGTCAGAAAGAGCGGACGCTGCAGCTGCACAGCGCGGCCTGTCTCCTGGCCAAACGTCATACTAATTGTTCCGTCAGCCACAGCCGATGTGGCAGGGACAACCAGGCCCGTCTTTCGCATAACACCAGATAGCCTTTACGGCTCTGTGACCGGGAAGCATCCTTTTCACATTTTAATAAAATTTCCCCGCAGCATTCAATTACACCCAGAGTCAATGCCAGGTCAGCCTCCGAGATGCTCACAGGCACCCTCCACTGCTGATGGATCTGTCAGCCAGTCAAGGCAGGTGTGAGGCGAGGCACAGAATCACCCCACCTTCGTGGTCTGCCCTGGGAAGGAACCCTGATTCACCCTTGCCTTGGGCCCCGGAAGCAATGTCTTTTCTGCATGCTACTGTCTTTTCACAAAGGCTGTCTTGTACGTTCTGCCTTCGGAGATGACAAAACGTCAGAAGGCCATGCAGATGGAACAGGAGTGGGGCTGATTTCTCAACCACTGTTCTGGTTCTAAGTCCCACACCCTTTGAACCTGATGGCAGGGTAGAAATTAGCTGGCTATATTTAGAAGAATGAAACCTGATAGAGACAGCTGCCCAGTGGCAGACTCAAGAGAAGAGAAAACCCACAAAGTACCAGTTGAGAAACAGCTGATTAAGTGGCAGGGAGTGACCTGGCAGCTAAAGGAACCCCAGACTGGCAATCAGGGCTACTGAAAAAGCTTGCAGGAGTCTATCCAGAATGTGCTCCACACAGAGAGAGTGGCCAGCCCTGTGGGAAGCCGCACACGGCTGCTGCTCCTGCAGATGGTATTAACAACGAGAATACGTTTTATTTTATTATTATTATTTTTCCAAGATTTTATTTATTTATTTGAGGTAGAGAGTGAGAACACAAGCCGGGAGACAGAGGGAGAGGGGGAAGCAGGCTCCCAAATGAGCAGGGAGCCTGATGTGGGGCTCGAGCCTAGGACCCCAGGATCATGACATGAGCTGAAGGCAGACACTTAACCAACTGAGCCACCCATGCACCCCACGAGAATACATTTTAACAACAATAATAACAGGTGCTAGGCACTGGTCCAAGTGGTCTCTACATTAACTCATTTAAACTAACATTAACTCACGTAATTCTTTTTTTTTTTTTTTTAAAGATTTTATTTATTTGAGTGAGAGCTGTAGGATGAGGGCCAGAGGAAGAAGCAGACTCCCTGCTGAGCAGAGCTTAACTCGCTGAGCCACCCAAGTGCCCCAACTCCTTTAATTCTTCCTAAGAATCCTCTGGCACTAGCAGAACTCTCTCTTAAAGATGAGGACACTGAGGCGTTAATTTGTTCGAGGTTACACAGCAAGAAAGCAGCAGAACTGGGATTTGAACCTCTGCGGTCTGTGCTCCTCATCTCCATGTTACACTGCCTCTGATGAAGAAAATTTCACGTTGCTGCCTTCCTGGGGACGGAGACTGAGTCCCTAGCAGTGCCAGGCACAATGTGAAGTAACCAGCTCATCAAAAGAATGCCCTTTCCCACCACTTCCATTATTTTATTTGGTACCTGCCAGCTGTTCAAAGGTTCTTCACATATTAAAAATGTTGCAAAGGCCCTTAGCAATTAACTTAGAAATTAGGAGAAAATGGCAGGTTCTCTTTCTGCCTCTGCCAACATACACCTAGACCACCTGGCACTCTCTCCTGTGGCAGGGCACACACCGGCTCCAGATCAGGAAGGCAGACAGATACACGCCCCCCCGCCCCAGGCCACATGGAGCTTCTGGGGGACAGGACAGGATGGTGGCCAGAGTTCCCCGGGCCTCTCTTCTGTGTCCCTTCCACGCCCTCTCCTCACGGAAGGTGAGTACGCCTCAACCAAGACCCTGCCCAATTCTGAAGCATCTTCAGACCTTCCAGAACAGCTCCCACTACTGCTCACATGGTCTTGGTGTCAAGCAGATGGCACCTTACTGCATTCTAACTCTTCGGATCTGGGGACTTCACACACTGCATTACACCCAACTGGGCAGGTCGTCCCTGTAGAGGGAGCAGCGGGCTGTACGGCAGACCCTGCACCTGTGGATTGAACAACAGTGGCTTCAACCAGGTGAGGTGCCCATGTGTCATTCTGTGGAGGTACAAACGGGAACTGCTACCAGTTGCCATGTGGCAGGGGCACTGGGGCAAGCAGCCACTGAGCATTTCTGCAAATGTAAGAGGGTCCCGCATCTATCTGTGGGGCTTCTGATGGTCCCTCTTTATTCTTGTGGGGTTTGGTCACTGTTACAAAGTGAGAAAAACAACATAGACCCATCGCCTTTGTGAAAATAACACAGAATGCTAGTGTTGGGGTGGAAATGGAAATTAGATAGGGAGGCCTGGGTGGCGGTTCTAAGGAAAGAAAGCAGAAGTCATGGTGAGATTAAGGATGGATGCATTCAGTGGCGCTGGCTTGGATCTATGGTGTGAATGAGCCTTCCCTCTGCTTTTCATGGAAATAAGAAGTGGCTGTGGAAATCTTGCAGTGAGTGAGGGGGGAAAAAAGACTCATTCAGAGGGGTCTTTAGTGGGGAAGAAACTAAAGGAAGTTAATAGGTGGTGTGAGAGAGCATAGGAGACATCACTCTCACTTGAGTACGTCAGGAAGAAGCCAGAATCCTGAACCATTATGGCCACTTTCAAGAACATGGAGATCTGGAAAAGCTTGGAAATTGACCTAGAAACACCAAGGGTATACTCTCTAGTCTGTCTCATAAGATACCCAACTAGGAGGGTCTATAGTCCTATTTTGGTCCTCACAGTTTCTACTCCTGGGTCATGCTCTCAGTGGGCCTGGAAGCCCCTAAAATCTGAGCAAAACTCTGGTCCCAACAATTTCACTTGTACTTTGTTCCTAGCCAAGTTGGGAAGTACACACATCTGAGTTTAACTCAGGATACTGGTTCCACACAGAGAGGGTTCACACCTACATTGGCTTAGGCTCATGTGAAAATGAGCTTACATTCTCTGAGACACATGAGCTCTAAGAGGGATGGGAAGGAAACCAATCTGGCAATAAGACGCTTCTCTGGATAATCAGGTGATAAAAGTTGACGGCAGGCCAGCATAATTAGAAAACTGTATCTTTGAGAATGGGCCACAAGTAGTATGCTGTCAAGAAATCAATTCTGATCATGACCGCATTTCAATGTGCCCAAAGCCAGCACTGTCAGATGGGCCCAACACAGAGGGAACCGGTGCTGGTCAACAGCAGCTTTCGGGCTGTAGCTTAAATATGGCAACAAAGCTTCAACGCAGTGCTTGCTCACTGGTGCCAAGATCTGACTGAAACCTGAAACAGTGTGTTTTAATTGTCCTCATAAGGATTCAGGATGGAGGAAGGAAAGAGTCCCCATGCATCCCCAAGGCTGGGCACTCAGGACTTCACTCCTCCCTGCACTTTTGCTCCAGGGGGCAGGTCCCAGAAGGGTCAAATGAATCTGAGCCCAGAGGATCCTCATCTCTGGAAGTTCTCTGTTACTTGCATCTGAAACAAACAGACTGCTGGTTTTTCAGAAGTAAAGTTAGAAGATGCATTTTGTATTCAGTTTTACCGGAAAAAAAATATCAGTTACGTTTCTAGTGTATAGACTATAAAAGCACCCGTAAGCTGGCAAGCACTCGGTGCAATTTTATAAAACGAAGAATAAAATCAATTTCGAAAATTACACAGAGTTGAAATATGGTGAGCGACGGTGCTGACCAAATGGATTTTCCTTCAGCAGGAGTTAGAAGGCCAGTGCTTTGTTCCTCAATACGTCTAAGCAGTCTAAAACCAGTCAATATAGTTTCAGACGCCTTTTAAACTATTAGCTTTAAAGTAGTATTACCCATGAGTACACAGATATTTATCATGGGAAATTATTCTACAGACCGTTCATCCAAACAGAAAACCACACCATTTCAAGCGCACTAGAAACTCAAAGCAAAACTCTTGGAAAACAGTCCATTTAGTAATCAACCACAGTCATGATATTTTTTCTGCTTCTTGGTCCCTGGAGACACCTTCACCTTTTTCATGGTGTCAGAAACAAAGGATTATGGCTTCAAATGGGGAATAACCAGCTGGGGAAACACAAGTTGTTCAAATAAGACTACACATCTTGAAGCTGAATACAAATACAGACAGACACGTATGGCAGCACGGGTCACTAATCCGGAGGGTCACAGTCACATTTTCCCAGTCTCACTGGGGCCATGCTGGATTTTTCTTAAAATTCTGTCCTCCGCAGCCCTCAATGTGTTGGTGGCTATTCGGTGCCTGTGCTCTTCTCCCTGATAACTTATTCTAGGGAGTCTGCTTGGCTGACTTTAGATTTTCTTAAGATTCAGGGAAGATTATGCTCTGTCACTCATCTTCGGGGTAAGGGAATCATTCTCTCCCCTCTTTAAGCAATGGAGGGTAACAGCACCAGCTGCCTTTGCAGGGCCCTCTCAGCTCCCAGGTGTCAGAGGTGGGAGCTAAAACCAAGACTGTACTGCCTGTCTCTTAGTCGGTGTTTCAACCCATTGCCCAGCAGGGCTACTTAGGAGAAGGAAAAGCAACCTGGAAAACATAAAAGCTCTTCCACCTGAAAACAGCACAGGGCGCTGTGACAAGGACAGCAGGCCCTCAAGAAACACTGGATTGGGGATGCCTGGGTGGCTCAGTTGGTTAAGTGTCTGCCTTCGGCTCAGGTCATGATCCCAGCATCCTGGGATCGAGCTCCACATCGGACTCCTTGCTCGGCAGGGAGCCTGCTTCTCCCTCTGCCTCTGCCTGCCATTCTGTCTGCCTGTGCTCTCTCTCTCTCTGTCATAATAAATAAAATCTTAAAAAAAAAGAAAAGAAAAGAAAAGAAAAGAAAAGAAAAGAAAAGAAAAGAAAAAGAAACACTGGATTGGGAATGCTGTGCCATTCCTCCACTAAAATCTTGACAAGATGGACATCTTTCCATTTACTGAATTCATACACAGCTGGCCACCCTGTGAGCTTGTATCTGGTCCTTACCAAGTGCCTACCATGTGCTGGCCATGACATGACTGACAGGCAAAATCATCCCACAAACCCCACAAACCCCACACATTCTGCCCTCTCATGGAGACCTTCTCAGTGATTCACTCCGAAGGAGCCAAGAACCTACCGCAGCAAGTTTAAGGAACAAAACAAAGTTACGGAGGACAGTTTACATCTTTTTTTGTGACTTAAATTTTCTACTTGGAAAACGGACGCAATTTCTCCTTTTCTTTTCTTTTTTTTTTTTAAAGATTTTATTTATTTATTTGACAGAGAGAAATCACAAGCAGACGGAGAGGCAGGTAGAGAGAGAGGAAGGGAAGCAGGCTCCCTGCTGAGCAGAGAGCCCGATGCGGGACTCGATCCCAGGACCCTGAGATCATGACCTGAGCCGAAGGCAGCGGCTTAACCCACTGAGCCACCCAGGCGCCCCAATTTCTCCTTTTCATTGGAGTTGACTGATTTTCACTAAATTTAGGAGAAAGCACGTTTTCTTTCTTTATAAGGCAGCCTGACATCTTAAAACCCAATCGGGGGCACATTCTATGTGCAGACAAGCAGAAGAGCTTAGAAATGTAAATAAAGCCTGGGCTCTGTAGTCAGTGCAGACCACTGAACTGCCAGACCACGGAACCACAGGCCTGCCTGTTACTTTATGTCCTGCACTCCACCATGGTTGATGTTTCCCCATCTGTAAAATGGGGAGAACAATAATATCTACCTCCAACAGTTGTTGTAAGGGTAAATTAAAAAGTGGCCCATGGATGGGGTGCCTGGGTGGCTCAGTGGGTTAAGCCTCTGCCTTTGGCTCAGGTCGTGGTCTCAGGGTCCTGGGATCGAGCCCTGCATTGGGTTCTCTGCTCGGCGGGGAGCCTGCTCCCTCTCTCTCTGCCTGCTGCTCTGCCTACTTGTGATCTCTCTCTCTGTCAAATAAATAATAAATGAAATCTTTAAAAAGAAAAAAAAGGTGGGATGTTTCGGTGGCTCAGTTGGTTAAGTGTCCACTCCTGATCTCAGTGTTGTGAGTTCAAGGTCCCCGCTGGGCTCCATGTTAGACCTGGAGTCTACTTTAAAAAAAAAAATGTGCCCCACCATAAACCACAGAACATACTGTCAGCAAGCAGCCATGTTCTCATATTGCTTGCATTCTCCGAATTTGTTTGCATTCTCCGAATCAGGTAAGGCAGTGTTTAAGAAGTGATATCCCCACAGACGTTGCCCTGGGATTATCTGCTAAGAAAAATGCACATGCGTATCATCTAGGTCATTCTTGTGATCACTCCCGGAATATACTGACTCAGAGAAGGACTTGCTATGCTACTAGAACCTCTCGTTTTTCAGGATCCTAAAACCTGCATTTCTATTCCTTAAGGCTTACAAATGAGGTCAGCAATCAAGGCAACATAACACAAGACAGAGAAGCAAGGTTAACTAAATAGGTTGAAGCTTCGGGTGGGGCAAGATACTTTTTATGTGACCAAACAGTAATACAGGTTTTCTGTCAGGAGGGAACTGTCAGGAGGGTTTGAGAGAGAAAACCAGGATGTAGACTGGATTTAATGTCCTAACAAAACCAGTTCAGAAAACAAGAGTGGAGGGCACCTGGGTGGCTCAGTGGGTTAAGCCGCTGCCTTCGGCTCAGGTCGTGATCTCAGGGTCCTGGGATCGAGTCCCGCATCGGGCTCTCTGCTCAGCAGGGAGCCTGCTTCCCTCTCTCTCTCTGCCTGCCTCTCTGCCTACTTGTGATCTTTCTCTGTCAAATAAAATAAATAAAATCTAAAAAAAAAAAAAAAAAAAAAAAGAAACGAGGATGCTTTTATCAGGAATGCTGTTTCTTCTGGGACTTCCATGACTATTGTCATAATATCACTGGTCCGACCATTCACGAATAAATATTCACTGAGTTCCTACTAGGTGCCAGACATTACTGTAAGTGCTAAAATACTAGAGTTCTATAAACATGGAGCATAAATTACCAATACATAACGTGGGGCTTTCCGCATCATAAGATGACAAGGCAAATTACAGACTAGAGTTGAATTCTGCGGTTTTTAGTCCATGTGGGTCAGGCACACGAATGAGGGTTGGCATGCGCCTTAATGCCTCACGGAATCAGCAGTTCGAAGGCACAGAGCATGGAGCCGAAGCTCTGCAAAGCACACCTCCACTGCTGTGATTTATCTAATGAATACTCCTGGGCACTCTTTAAATTGAAAGATGGTTCATTAGATTTGTGCATCTGCCCTTCTCAGCAATCTGTTGTGTTTCTGATGAAGGCAGGAAAAAACATGAACATATCATTTTTGGGTCTGAGTAGCTCAGCTTTCAATGATTACAAAGTCATAAAGAGCTCAGGATGCCCACTTTCAGGGAAATAATTTCTCTGAATCATTCTCTTTCCACTGCTATTAAGGTCTCTTTACACTCAACTTGGAAATTTCAAGGACTAGCCCTTTATAAAACAAAAACAAAAACAAAACTAATCACCTAACACAAGATCTGAAAGCTATAAAAATAAGCACATTTTTAAGATATTAAAAGTCCCTTCAAAACTGGTTCAAAAATCACCTCCTTGTGGAATTTTTCCCCTTTTGTTCCAATCAAGGTAATCACTACCTCCCTCGTTAGCTGTGTCGTGTGTGTGTGTGTGTGTGTGTGTGTGTGTGTACTCTTGGAAAACAAAGAAACACCTTTTTGAAGATCTTTGTCCCCGACTACCTGCCACACAGGAGATGCAAAACAAAAGTTGTGTACTGAACAGATGAAAGACAGGTTCCCCTCAGCAGGACCTTAAACTCTGAACCACTCTCTGGGCAACCTCAGCAAACGTTTATTAAAGGTCTCCTGTGAAGGACACAATTGTGGAGCCTGGGACCCAGATATGAACAGGAAAATGTCCCTGCCCTCAGAGGACTGACTCTCCCCGAGGAGCCCTCTACCATCATGTGCTCATAAGGGGCCAATCATGACAGTGCTAGAGAGATGCTCTCTGAAGGGAGCCTATGTTTGCAGATCATGCAGATAATGCCATGGAGAGAAATAACCATATTCCTGAAAGGAGTTTCTGAAAGGTCTTTTCACAAGAAACCTGGGTTTTCTTCAGATGCTACCTCCAACGGCTGCCTCTGCTCACCTGGTAGAAGGCCAAACAAAGACAGATAACTACCATCTTGGAGACTCTGTCCCAGTCCTCCCATCCCCTGTGGGATCTGGCAGTTATAAAATGCAGGACAGGAATTTAGCATTTAGAATTTAGTACGGAATTGATTTCCAGTGGGCTGGAAATTCATCACACAGTAGGGAAGACAGACAGGACTAAACCTCAGGTGGGTTAAATCAACCCAGGGAAAATGAGTGGTAAGAGGCCTCAGGTTAAAAGGTGTTCTGTCTGAGATGCGAACTGACTCTTGCAGTCGAAAACCTGGTGTTAAGCACTGTTGGTGTGCCAGGCTGTGCTGAGGAACGGTGAGTGAGAAGGGGACACGGTCTTGGCCTCTAAGTCACAATAAGAAGTGATTAAAATCCAGCCATGTGACCATCATGGAGTTATGACTAAGCTATGACAGCAGCCAGCGGGAGGCAGTGGGCAGTGGACATCCCTGCCTGAAGTATGGAAACCTATCTGGAAGGCCTGCCCAATCATCCCTGGGAGGGAAAAAGGGGAGTGTTCACGTGAGACTCTCTGGAGAGTTTTTGCCTAAGCTGATTTAATTTGTAAAGAGAGAACCTTCCATTCAACAAACATTCACTTGCCTTACCTTATACCAGAAGCAGCGGGGCTGCTCTCACTGAAGTATAGAAACATGTACGTTCTAACATCTCTAGATAGTTACTATTTATCAATTAAAATGCAAAAACCCACATTCTGCGCAGACTCTGCTGCTCCAGAAGGTAAGTGTGGCAGATACCCCATCCCTGAAGCACGCAGTGGCAAAACTTCCTACTTCCTCCTGAACAGACAAGCCGAAGACAACTGTGACAAAACCCCACCCTCAGTGACGGGGCATCACTTTAATGTTGCCATGACAAAGAAAACGGCAAAGCCCCGAGCAGCTCTGAAAAGAGTGGAAAATCCCTAAGTAGGTCTCAGTGGTGTCAGACTCGCTAACGGCCCCATAAGACACATCCTCGAGCCTCAAAGGACCGACACTTTGAGTCAGAGTTTTCAACATTTCGTGCGGAATAAATGTTTTTCTTCAACCACTGGAGAAACAGCTGGCTGGCTTTTAAGGACAGAACTTCCTGCCAGACCCTGTCATGGTTCAATACTGCTAGACATTCAGAAACCCTATACGTCGATTTTCTTTTGTCCTGCAGACACATGGGAAAACATTCATCCACAACATTTGGACTGTCTTCAAGAAGCCTCCGCGCTGCTGTGAGCAGCTGTTCATCTCTGCACAGAAGACATGACTGACATGAGATTCTGCTTCATCTTCTGGTTTTATGAGGAGTATTCACCATCAAGGAAAATGAGCAAAGGGTATTGTGCCTTATTCTTAGAGGCATCTATTTGTACCACTGAAGCAACCTGCCTGCTCTCCTCAGAGCTCACCGAAGAGCATTACCCAAATGGCTGAGCTGGGTTTATCTGAGCCTCTGATCAATACCTACCAGTAAGGCAAAGCTGTGTTCTGGCAAAATGCCATACTGTTGAATGAGCCTCTCCCGGGTCTCACTGGGGAGCTCAGGGAGTTGCTCCCGAATCCAGTCAATGTTGATCACTTGCTGTGGGTCCGCGCCTGGAGGCAGAGACTCGGTGTCATAGAGCAGCAGGGGAGGCAGGTTGGGTTCGGGCATAAACCTAGGGCAGGGAGAGGAAATGGGGTCTGACGCGGAAGTATTTGGTTTAATAGGAATAAAAAAACCTTATCATCAATACGAAAGTTTCGTGGTTACATGTCATATTCCAAATATTTTCTGGGGCACCCAGATGGCTCAGTCCGTTAAGCATCTGACTTTGCCTCCGGTCATGATCTCAGGATCCTGGGATTGAGTCCCATGTTGAGCTCCCTGCTCAACAGGGAGTCTGCTTGTCCCTCTCCTCTGCCCCTCTCCCAGCTCATGCTTGCTCGCTCTGTCAAATAAATAAATAAAATAAAACAAAAATCCAAATATTTTCTAATGTCCTATAATACCAATTCTGTTTTCCAGGAATGAGTCTTTGTACAAGTATAGACTTATAGGGCAAGACCACAAGATCTGCCCCTCTCCAAGTTTACAAATTATGATGAATGAAAAAGGCATAACAGTGTTGATGCTACACTGTGATGTATAATTGTATATACTCACACACACAAAAAAGTATATACTCACGAAGACAAAGGCTGGGAAAAACAGGACCAAATGAGAACACTTTACTTATTAGGGAGAAAAATGACTTTTCCTCATTCTAAAATTCTCACTATTTTAAGCAATATTTGTGAAATAAATGAAAAGTCAAAGAAAAAGAAAACTTTTCTTTCTTGAGAAGTGGAAGAAATAGATTTTGCCTAAAAAAAAATGTAGAAGTGGGGAGGGAAAGATGAGTAAGTGGGGAACAGGGGCTTTTTGGGACAGTGATATTATTCCCTATGACCCTATAATGTTAGACATATGTCATTATATATTTGGTCAGAACCCACAGCATGTACGTACAACATAAAGAGGGAACCCTATATGTGCTATGGTGAATGGTGTGAAGTGTATAAACCTAGTGATTTCCAGACCTGTACCCTGGGGCTAGTAATATACTATATGTTAATAAAAAATAAAAAAACTTAAATTAAAAAGAGGGAACCCGGGGCGCCTGGGTGGCTCAGTGGGTTAAAGCCTCTGCCTTCAGCTCAGGTCATGATCTCAGGGTCCTGGGATCGAGCCCCACATCGGGCTCTCTGCTCAGCGGGGAGCCTGCTTCCCTTCCTCTCTCTCTGCCTGCCTCTCTGCCTACTTGTGATCTCTGTCTGTCAAATAAATAAATAAAATCTTAAAAAAAAATAAATAAATAAATAAAATAAAAAAATAAAAAAATAAAAAGAGGGAACCCTAATGTAAACTATGGACTTCGGTTAATAATAAAGTCTTCATTTTTAACAAATGAACCACACTCTTTGTGGTATGCCTATGGAACGTGTGCTCAGTCAGAGTTTTCAGTATTTCCTGGGTAATAAATGTGAATCACATGGCAGTGCAGGACGTTATCAGGGTAACCATGCTGGTGAGGCAGGGTATACGCTATATACCAGGGAGTACATGGTAACTCTCTGCAGCACCACAGCACATGACGTCTTTCCCTCTGCTCCATTCCAGCATCTAACATTTTCTGTCCACCTGTGCCTGTCAAAGGGCTTACACACAAGCAGGATAACGCAGAACAAACAGGGTGCCAGGGTGACAGGTCAGACGTGCACGTGACCCATCACCTCCATGCCAAATCTATTCTGTGAATCAGACTGACATCTGAGGGCAGGAGGAAGCCAAAGACAGGGTTCCTGAATCCTGCCTATTAATCTGAGGGCTTGAGCCAAAGCCACTGGCTGCCCTAACAGTTAACTCCATGCTGAGTGAAAAAGCAGCATAAACAGAGGATGGGGGCAACACTGGAGAACAAAGAATTTCTTGGGAAGAACAGATTGAACCCAGAAGCTCCCAGTGATGAAAACAATCTTGACTCAGACACACATGAGAGGGGCCCCTCAGGGGGGAGCCATGCTAAGGGTTTAGGAGCTTTTCTCCCACATCCCAGTGCTACATCCGGTCCCCACGGATAGCAAGAGTTGAGCTTTGCACAGGAACCAATGACTTTTTGCTTATGGCTTCAATCTTTACAATCTGCAAAATTCAATGGGGAAAAAGTACCAGAGATTCAAATTGCCTTAAGCCTATTATTATTGGCTTTACTTCTGGATCTCATATTAAGTCCAACTTGTTTAATTTTAATCAATTAAATAGGATCACCTGAGTTGTGAAGGGAAATGCCATTAACACACGCATCTCTTTTCTCCTTTCTTCTCAAGGATCTTCAGTGTGTTACTGAATATGTAACTGAATGTAAGAATAGGAACCTCCTTGGCCCCATCCTCAACTGCTACCCTCTTAGCTCAATTATAAGCACTCTCACACAGGGGTGAGTCAACAGTGTGTTCCAATAGCTGAATCCCATCAAAGAAGATACTCTGAGGCTACCAGACCAAGAAAACATTCTTTCTTTCAGTATATACAAAACAGGAAGTCTAGGCTTGCAACATACAAGCCATCATGCGACAATATAACCAGAAAGTGGTGCCTAAAAACCATCCAGGTCCTTATGTTACTCTGCAAATAGATTTGAAACTCGCCCCGAACCCCAAACACATGATGGTATTTTGACAAGAGGAATACCCACCTGTAGTCTTGTTTTCCTTCTTTGTCTCTCATTGGCATGGTGCACCTATGATAGTTAAATAGGAAAACGTTAAACCAGCATGGAATGCAGCATGGCCCAGCATATGTGCAAAGGGAAGTTCTCCCTACTAAACAGGAACACAAGCAAATTCAGGCCCTTGGACCTCCTGTGAGAGACACTTAAATGACTACATGAGAAAATATTAATGAAAGAGAAATACATAGAATAATTTTTTTTAAAAAGAGAAGAAATTGTTCCATGTTCCCAGCTTCTAACTGGCTCAAACTCTAAGTGCTCCAAGCTTCTGTCAGTCTTCTGTTAAAAGCACAAAATCCTCAAAATTCAGAGTCAGTACTTTACAGTCAAACTTACCAAGACAATTTAAAAAGGTACCTCCGTAACCACCCCTGTGCTTTCTTTACTGCTAGCTTGAACTGGTAGAGCTTAAAACCAATAGAATTTAAGGGAGTGAAAATTCCTGCCACAAAGTGGATAAGCTGGAAGCAACTGAGGGGCAAGACTCAGCACTTATGTCCAAGTCTGGTTCAGTTTCAACCTCTTACCAGTCCTCCAGGGTATTATATCCTTGTAGTGTACAGTGTTTCCCTAATTCTACTAGTGAGGAAAGCATGAGTGCAGACAGGGCAAGTACCTTGTTCAAGGTCACGGGGCTGGTCTGTGGGGAGCCCGGGCTGGAGTCCCACCCAGCTGTGTGGAAGATGCTTGCCAATGCAAACTCACCCCAGCTTGTAGTCAAACGAGCGTGTTTCATTCAGAATTTCACGTCCATTCTCAAGTTCATGGATTTGTCTCTCAATTTCAGAGTCTAAGAAAAACACAATAATTTACATATTCATATATTTTCATCCAATCAATCAATAATCTGAAATCTGTCTCAATCTTTAAGTCAAAAATAATCAAGAGAGTTGCTTATAATAATTCTTCCCTTATATGCTATATTCTCTTCTCATTGCAGTCATAGGACGATGGTGGTGGTGGAAGGGGTCTTTTAGGAAGCTCTGCTCCCTTACTTTCGGAGAAAGTTCAGGGTCTCAGTGACCCAGTCCAGTTTACACTCTTGGCAGAAGAAGGGCTAGGACCGGTATCGAGGCCAACGAAACTCCAGATCCAGGATGGCTGCCTATCGAGTGTTCTTATCCAGTGATCCTAGGATAAACCTCATGGGGTTCTGGTACCTCCTTGAATTAGATACAGAATGTGGGTGTGTGTACTTGCACATTTTGTGGAGAGAGTCCAGAATTTTCATAGGGATCCAGGACCCCAAATGATTAAGGGCCACAGCTCTATGCCACGCTCCCTCACCACCAAACAAAGCAGACTGGGATAATCAAAACAGCCGTAACTGTTAAGCTTCTTTCTGAAAGCAGCTTTAGCCTCCCCCTTAACTCCATCCCAGCACGTACTACCTTCCCTCATATAAATCCAAACTCTTATCTGAACTGAGTAGCAGCAGCAAAACTAAAATGTGTCAGTTTTCACTCCCTGTCTCCCCAACTCCAACACTCTCTTTGAAATCAGATGATGACTACTAGGCACGGTGTAGGGAGAAAAACGGGACGGAAAAATCATGGGCTTGGAGAATTAGGCTATCACGGTAAATCTGCAGTTCTTCCTGAGTCAGGCCACAGGCAGAATTCTGTCTCGGGGGTCTCCTTCATAAATCATTAAGAATAAATCAACTTAAAATCTTGCTGCTTTTTAGGTTACCATCACCACCTCTTGGAATAATGAATTCCAGAACACTTACTACCCACAGGGTAAAGTGGAACTTTCTTCCATTTATCCCAAGCTTCCCGAACTTCACAAAAGTGGGCTGTAAAGGTATCCTTGACCAAAACCTTTTGTGGCTTCATAAACGTAGACTGTATCTCCTTTCAGAGACAGAAGAGTCGCTCTCTTTGCTGTCCATCTACGCATGGGAACCTTCCCTTCCCCTTTCCCTTATGTAAGTTATCCCCTTAGCCATTTTAATGCCCTTTCCCTGAAAATTTGTACATGCAGAGCATCTTCACTGAAGCTGATGACTGCAGGTTCAGGATAAGATTTTATGTAAGACTAGAGAATCTTTCCTGTCTCGTTGCTAGTACTTTTCTCAACAAGACCTAGGGCTCTACTAAACACACAGCAATGCATTCAGCTGTCTTGTGCTCTGTGCATCCTTGAAGGGATGCACTTGAAACTCTATCCCTTCCCTCCTTTCTCTCTTCCTCTCTAGGTACCTTTGGTTTTAAGGAGTATATTTAGTCTTCTGAGATGTCTTCACAGTCAGCAACCTCTATGGGACTGCCTGCATCTTGCTCAACTGTTCTACTTTAACGATTATTATATATTTGTCAACACATAAATACCCATAGCATGGACTCCAATAAGACCCAAACTCCATTACACAGGCACATGGAATCCATTAGTAAAAACAGTAAAAAGCAGAAAAACACAATGACCAATTAAGTCAAACTATGGCTAATCTACAATGAATAAACATGACTTTATAAAGTTCATGCTGGCCATCAAGAATGTGGTAGATGGAAAAACAGAGCTCTACATGTAACAGCTCCTCCCAGAAAGAGATGGGGTTTTTTCCTCCTCCCCTTGAATCTGCTCTGAATCGAATGTGTTGGGAGAGACACTGAGCTCTAGAGCTTGGGACTCAAGAAGGCTTGATGCCTCTGCCTTCATCCCTCTGGAACACCCCACTGCCAAACATGAAGGCTAGGCAGCAAATGAAGAAAGACGACATGGAAGGAGAAGCCTAGCAGACCACCCCTGGCCTCAAGACTCCCATGTGTGAGTGAGCTCATCTTGCACATAGATGAGCTGAGGCAGGATCCAATCTGTAGAACTGCAGAAGCTGAAACGGTTATCGTATTAAGGCACTAAGGTTTGGGGTGGCTTGTTACAAAGCCATAGGTAACCGACACAAAGAAGAACATTAAACATAAGCTGATGTTCACCTATCGCTTTGGCCAAGAACTTGGCACTGTTGAGATTCTTCACTTCCGTTCGAACCCCCAGAGGCTCTCCAGGATGGTGCACAGATACATTGGCATCCACTCTCAACTGGCCCTCTGGAAGGGGAGAAAAAAGACAGCTCTTTAGAAATTCTTGGAGGCAACATGGTCTTTTTAAGTCTCTAGGCAAGCAGTATCTAATTCCATTTGCTGTTTAGCCAGGGACAGCAGCAAGAAGGTATGATTGGTCCTGAAGCAGATGACTGGCACTCTGTCCACTTGCGAGAAGTGGCATCTGAGGTGTGAGTGTATGTGTGTATGCATGTTTGTGTGCACTTGTGACCAGGTGGGAGAGAGGAGAAATTCTGGATACACTAGCTGGAGAAATGTAATTTCTTTTGTGCCAAACAAGAAAAACAACATTGTTAAATGGAGAATTAGTCTGCAGTTTTATCCCGAGTTTTTATTCAGAGTATCAGAGCTGGTTTGGAGGAGAAGGGATCAGAAACAATCATCTGAGGGACGTCTTGGTGGTTCAGTTGGTTAAACCTCTGCTTTTGGCTCAGGTCATGATCTAGTGTCCTGGGATGGAGTCCCGCATTGGGCTCCTTGCTGAAGGGGGAGACTGCTTCTCCCTCTGTCTGCTGCTCACCCTGTTTGTGCTCTTTCTCTCTCTGACAAATAAATAAAATCTTTTTTAAAAATTAGGAAAAAGGCACTCCTGGGTGGCTCTGTTGGTTAAGTGGCTGCCTTTGGCTCAGGTCATGATTCCAGGGTCCTGGGATTGAGCCCCACATCAGGCTCCCCGCTTAGCAGAGAGCCTGCTTCTCTCTCTCCCTCTGCCTGCTGCTCTGCTTACTTGTGCTCTCTCCCTACCTCGCTGTCAAATAAATAAATAAAATATTTTTAAAAAATTACGAAAAAAAGAGAAAAAGACAAAGAAATGGTTATCTCATAACTACACAGCTTTCCAATGAAATGTGGATTTCCAACAATGATTCCAGGAGATCCATGGGAGTCCTTGAGAATTTACAGCTCAAGGGCAAGAGCCAGAGACCTGGGTTTGTTCCCTCCTCCTTCCTCTGGGTACTATAATAATCTCTTCTTTCCACAAACAGGACTCTGAATCCTTCCTGATTGCTGTAAGACTTTGCTGCAGCAGACAGTGCTCTTATGAAGGGGCGAGGCTTTGGAAGAGCTCAGAGGGGGTTGCCCCCGACTTGGGAGAAACTTCTCTGATCCAGAAACCTCCTTTAGATTAGGAACAATAACCCCCCTAAGGAGGCAGTTGGTTTGTGGAGAGGACTAAGAGGTTCTTAAAAGGAGAAAGAGGCAAAATCCCAAGACAAATAGGGAAACGAAGACAAAAATCAATCACATTTTACACCCTACAAAGTAAAGCCCAAATTCTCTGTTCTCCAATTTCATTTACAATGTCTAGAACAGAACAGAAGAACACCAAATGCTGGACTTTTATTTTCCTAGGTGGGTTTTTACATTTAAAAAGAACCTGCCAGGGACGCCTGGGTGGCTCAGTTGGTTAAGCAGCTGCCTTCGGCTCAGGTCATGATCCCAGCGTCCTGGGATCGAGTCCCACATCGGGCTCCTTGCTCCACGGGGAGCCTGCTTCTCCCTCTGACTCTGCCTTCCACTCTGTCTGCCTGTGCTCGCTTTCGCTCGCGCTCTATCTCTGACAAATAAATAAATAAAATCTTAAAAAAAAAAAAAAAAAAAAAAAAAAAAAAAAAAAAAAAAAAAAAAAAGAACCTGCCAAACCTGAATATTCTGATGGGCTGAATAGAGAAATTCATTTTCCAGGATTTCATAGCAAAAGCCTCTTAAAATAATTAAACAGGATAAATACATTCCATGCCAAGAAACTCCATGGTCCTGGTCTCCCATCCAAAGGCTGAGCTGTGGGGCTCGACCTCCTCTGAGCTTGAGACTGCTGGCTGCCCACCACCTGCCCCACTGTCTCTACTTGTTCCCCATAACAAAGGATGAGCTCCCCCACTCTGCGGCCCCAAATGCCATCCATGCCAACTGTCAGGGCAAAGGTGCTTTCAGCTCAGAAAATACTCTATGCCTCTAGCACGGACTTCTTAGCATTTTGGACCATTTGTGCTTCCTTGACTCTCAGGAAGTCCCAATGATTCCTGACATCATTAGATTCTTAGTCCAGGAAACCTGAAGTCATCTTCCCTGTCTCTGTTTTCTTTTCCCTCTATGTCCAAACTGACAACTCGATCCTGTCGTTCTTTTCTTCCAATACCCGGTACCTCACACCCATCACTTCCTCTCTCTGTCCATAGCCACCACCCTCACTGGAGGACTCGGAACTTCAGACCAGGTTAGAAAACTGCGTCCTTGACTTTTAATACAACAACCCCCTCTGCCTTGTCCAGCTAGCCACCTCCATGTCTATTTGACACCTCCACTTGGAGGTCTCACAGATATTTCACTTTCCAGAACTACATCCTGCTTTCCCCTCCACAAAGCCATTCTTGTCTTCATCTTCCCAGTTTCAGTCCATAGCACCATCTACTCCTCAAGCTTCTTTGAAGACATCCTTGATTTCCACACTAGCCTGTTAGCAAGTCCTGTTATTTCTAAAATCTACCTTGAATCTACTCCGCTTGATCTCTCCGTCTTTACTGACATCACCGTGTTTGAAACAGCAAAAGCTTCTTAACTGGTCTCTGCTTCTACTCTTACTCGTCTGAAATCCACTTTCTAGAGCAGCCCGAGTGGTTTTTCTTTTTCTTTTCTTTTTTTAAATAAAGATTTTTATTTATTTATTTGACAGGCAGAGATCACAAGTAGGCAGAGAGGCAGGCAGAGAGAGGAGGAAGCAGGCTCCCCGCTGAGCAGAGAGCCCGATGCGGGGCTCCATCCCAGGACCCTGAGATCATGACCTGAGCTGAAGGCAGAGGCTTAAACCACTGAGCCACCCAGGCACCCCCCGAGTGGTTTTTCTATAACATTAATCAGACTGTGTCGTTCCCTTGCTTGAAAGCCCTTCAGTGACTTCCCACTGCACTTGGGATGAAATCCAAACTTTTTACCGTTATTGGTAATCTATCCCTTGCCTACTTTTCTCAGTCTCACTTGATGCCCTAACCCCCTGCCTGTACGCTTTCCCTACAGTGGCCTTCTGTAACCTACATTACCTCAGAGCATATTCTAACCTTTTCCTCATCTCAGAGACTTTGCCTTAGCTGTTCCCTGGAATGCTCACCCCTAGTTCCACGCTGGCTGCGGCCGGAGTCATTCTTCAGGTCTCAAATAAATGCCACCTTTTCTGACAGGCCCTCATTTTCCTACGTTATTCTTTATCATGGATGGCATCCTTTTTATTTCCTTGAAGGACGTACCACTATAATGATTTTACTTATTAATGCATTTGTCTCCGTCATGGATATAAGCTCAAAGTAGCAGGAACAATAATGTCTTTCTCGCTGTTGTATTTGAATCTAGAGCTGCGTCTGGCACAGAGTAACTGTTCAATAAATTAATACCTTGTTGAACAAGCCAAAACTCTGGTATTTTCCTGAGTGATGAGTAAGCAGATTGGTTACTGTCTCTCTAAAAGTTCCTGACAAGTTTTAAAGTTCTGTCTGAATAGGATTAATCTACAGCTGGAATCATCTGAAAGGCCCATTTAGCTAAAAGGAAAACTTCCAAAGTATGCTGAGCTCTGCTCAACCAAATCTCAATTCTTGGGAAACTTTTTTTTTTTTTTTTAAACTCGGAGAACATTGAATTGGACCTCACCTGCTTTTAAAAATGAAACCATCTTTCAGGATTTAGAATTTTAACTTGGATAAGTAATAAAAGCATGAATTTCAGTCTCTCCTAGAGAAGGCCATGCATACTACATAAATGTCTAAGAGGAATCATTTAGTATCCTGCAGTGTTGAAAGACAGCCCACTAGCCCGGATTCAAATATAGTATCAAACATTAACAAAAGACATGCTAGCCAGTGAAGACAAAATACCTTTTAAACAAATTAAGTTAAATTGCCTCAAGCGCACAAAAGCCTTACCAGTCAGGTTTGCTTCAAAGCATTCTGCAACGCTGAGGGAGGGCCCTCATTCACACATCACCAGAATGTTATCAAGCTCCATTTCTACCCTCCAGAAGCAGAGATTTGTAACAGCAAAACTAAAAAACTATACCACTGAGCACAGTGATATAGTGCAGTTACATATTTTTTTTCTAAAACACATTCACACATCAGAAATACAACATCAGGACAGAAAACTGTTTCTGTAAACAGCAGGGGCCCGAGGACTTAGAGAGGTCTGTTAAGCTCTCTCATTCTGATCACTGGATGCTCTCCAGGACTTAAATAACAAGTTCTCTCTCTCTCTCACACACACACACACCCAAATTCTATTGAATGTACGTCACAAAGCTTATTTATCCAAAATGAGTGGAGGTTCTGTAAAAGTAATACTATTTATTATTGCTAATAAAAGCACCAAACGTTTACGGGGTATAGGCTACTTGTCAGGGCCTGTGGTGAGTTTTATATACTTTATCACATTCATTCCTTATAATAGAGCTTTAGACAAAGCCACTTTTAGACATCCTTTAGGCATTTCAAACTTAAGATATCCAAAATGGAATTCCAGATTTTCTCGCACAAAGCCATTCCTCCCCTAGTCTTCCCTGTCTCAGTACTCAGGGACACCACACCCAGCTGTCCCAAGTCTACCTCAGGACTCGGATGAATTCCTTTCCTCTTCGTTTTCTTCCTTTCCCCTTCCATGTATGATTACTCGGGTACTCACTTTATATATGTGGAACGTGAAGCTCAGAGAAATCAAATTCCCTTGCCCAGGTTCTTACAGCTACAAGAGGTAGGAGAGGGTCCCAATCCAGGTCTGGGATGTCAGTGTCCATGCTCTGCCACCCTCCTCTAAGTTGTCATCTACTTAGAGACATTGCTGTGGCACTGTTGTGACGGCCACTAGGAAACAGTGTGATGAGGGGCTTACAGAAAGGGCTCCTGGACTTAGGTACACCTGGACTCAAATCCTAGCTCAGTCCCTTCTTGTGAGCCTTGGACAAACAAGCCATCTCTCTAAGCTCAGCTTCTTCACCTGTACAGTAGGCATAATACCACCTATCTCCCAGGAACACTGTAAAGTTTAAACAAGATGATAAATAATTTAAAAAAAAATGCTTAGTGAGGGGCGCCTGTGGGTTAACAGTCTGACTCTTGATTTCAGCTCAGGTCATGATCTCACAGTCCTGGGATCCAGCCCAGTGTTGGGCTCCCTGCTCTGTGGGGAGTCTGCTTGTCTCCTTTGCCCTCTGCCGCTCCCCCACCCCCCTCTCTCTCTCAAATAAATCTTTAAAAAAAAAATGCTTAACGGACTGATGAGCACATGCTAAGCATTTCAGATGGCAGACACCATCACTGAAACATTTAGAGTATCTACTTTAGTACACATTCAACTCAACACACAGCTCTGACGATCTCAACAGTGGCAAAAGTCTGCTGAGCAGGACATGATTTCTGGAACCCAGACGGAACTGATCCATGCTCATTAGCAAAACTATCAGGAACTCACTCAATCACAGAGCAGAGCAATTTAAACTTTATTCCTAAAGCACCCTGGGGGGTTCCAGCGGTCCTTTCTAGAGTGGTCCTCAGTTCTTAGGCTGCAGATGCCCACACAGTGGTCGTATGGTGGTGGGATAGCAGGACGAGCCAAGGGGTTTGGGGCTGCTAAAATGCTAACATCACAAAAAGCTGGACCCCTGCAGCCTCAGGCAGACCTTCCCTCCCCACAGTCCGTTAGAACCACCCCTCTGCTGCTGTGCTAGGGGCAAAGCTGGTGGGTTTGTATTTAAAAGCAACAAAAAGTGTCATAACAAATGAGATTTAATGAACCCTCTCAGCTGTCACTGACTGATGAGTTCTTGACGTTATGGTTTATCTCTTGGCAAGGCCCCAGATGGGACCATTTCTCAGCTAACAGGTGGCCTGTTTATTATTCCATAGGTTTGCTAGGAATAACGGTTATTTGGAGGAAGAATGGAATAATAAAAACTTTTTTTTAAAGCAATAGAGAACCAACATTTAGTGCATAAATGGATAACCATCCAATCTGCCCATATTTAACTTATGTTCTGTGGGTAAAAAAGCAGCATGAGCCATAAATCTGAAATGGAGAATTCTCTGACTCCACAACAGAGCCTCACTTCTACAGAGCAAAACTTGGAGGCAGCTAGCTTTTATGCCACTCGTACCCATGTCGTTGTGTGTTTCCAGTCTTCAGCTTAAATAAGACAGCAAATAGGCTAGTTCTGTCTCCAAATTCAGTTGTACCACAGCTTCAATGTTACAGTTTGTGGCATGTAACATGTCCTATGTGACAAATGTGGCATTACAAATTCAGGAGTCCTTTTGTGACACACAAATACACTGTGTGACACAAAAAGGTTGGTAAGTAGTATTATAAACCAACAGGGAGATGAATCATCGTCCTTACTGGTATTTACTGGAATCCACTGTGAGCCCCTCGTGATGGTTAACTTTACAGGTCAACCTGACAGCGTCATAAGGTGTCGGGATATTTGGCTGAACAGTACTCTGGGTGTGTCTATAGGGCTATTTCTGGATGAGATCCAACATCTGAATTGGTAGACTGAGTGAGGCAGACTGCCTCTGCCATTGAGGGCGGGTCTCATTCGGTCTGTTGAAGGCCTAAACAGAACAGAAGCTAGAGTAGGGGGGAATTTGCGCTCTTTGGATTCAGGCTCGGACTGGAACTTGCACCACTGGCTCTCCTCGTTCTCAGGCCTTCAGACTTGGGGTGGAACTGTGCTATTGGCTTTCTTAGAGCTTGCCCTCTCACAGCCTCCTCACCACAGAGCATGGGATTCTCAACCTCCAAGATTACATCAGCCAATTCCTTGGAATAACTCTCTTTAAATATAAACATGCACACATACATAAACATACACATGCACACACACACACATTTTGTTGGTTCTGTTTCTGTGGAGTTTTCTAATCCCCCTCTGTACTGATCTATGAATTAATAATTGCCATATGCAGAATCTGTATCTTTTCTCCACTCTTGCCTTTCTCAACTCAAGGAATGCTCTGTGAGTGGCAAGAGTATTTTTTAAGCCTCTGGTGGGGCGCCTGAGTGGCTCAGCCGGTTAAGTAGCTGTCTTTGGCTCAGGTCATGATCCCAGGGCCTTGGGATGGAACCCCGAATTGGGCTCCCTGCTCACCAGGGAGCCTGCTTCTCCCTCTCCTGCTCCCCACTGCTTGTGCCTCTTTTCACTCTCTCATTTGCTCTGTCAAATAAATAAACAAAATCTTTAAAAAAAATAAAATAAAAGCCCTTGGGAACAGAAAACTGGGTAATCACGGGAGAGGGTTGCTTTCAGGGACTTAAAGGCAAGCAATGCTAGGAAGGGGCCATAAGAGCGAGCCATTAAGACAATGAGTTTGACCAAAACTTGTAATCTTTATATCCAATTTGCAAACACTTAAAATGTATAGTTTGCTTGGTTTCAGTGGCACAAGTGTTTCTTTTGTTTGATTTCCTACCACATTTCTAATGAACTGAAGATATTATCTCCAAGTTAAAGTTTTGTGAAATCAGAACCTTGCCTTTTACTGGATATAATTTTGCTTCAGCCACAGCTGGATGAAAATTCTAGAAAATAAGAAAGAGACCGGAAGAAAAAGCATCAGGTAGCCAACAAGTGCTACCTACACAGAAACTCAGAGCTGCTGTGGATAAATACAGTGTCTTCTGAGAAAGATGAAACTGTTTGAACTCAGTATTTTATGGAGCCTCATTTTGGTGCAAAACAACATTTGGATACAAAAATCCAGAAAAAAACATGAGTCCTTTGTTGAAAGAAAGGAAGGAAGGAAGGAAGGAAGAGAGACACAACAGGCCCAAAGCAGAGTCACTTGCCCCCACCACCGCAAACCAAACCTTCACCGCCTCTCCCAAGAGGGTGACCTTTATCCAGTGGACCGGAAGCTCCTGATCAACACTAGTGAGGTAATCCACAGGAGAGACCCCACCCTCCTCCCAAAGAAAGGTGACCTTGCCAGGAACAATCCACGCTAAGCTAGGTAACGTCCTCTATCAGGCCCTCCTTGCTATAAAAGCCTACCATTTTGTACAGCTCCTCAAAGCTCCTTTCTGTTTGTTACGTGGGATGCTGCCTGATTCATGAATCTTTGAATAAAGCCAGTCTGATCTTCAAATTTACTCAGCTGAATTTTTTTAAACAACTCCTAATCTCATATTCCTGGGCTTGGCGCCTCTGCGCTGTTGTTAGTGTGTTTAGTTTTGACTGGGGGTTCATTAAAGAGTCCAAGGAAAACTCTAAGGGAAAAAAAAAACCAAAAACCCAGAGGCCTAAAGGCTGACAAAACCCTGTAAACAACTGCAGTGTAGCTGAGGCAGAGAACAAACGTCCAGCGAGAAGAGCTGTGGGAGGAGGAAAGAGAAGGCAGAGGAGGAGGGACCCCCCCTCTGCAGCTTCTACCTGCCATATTTGCCCGGCTGGTCCCCAGGGCCTGAAGTATCAGCTGCAGCTCCCTGACGGCTGTTGCAGCCTCTTCTCCACAGGACATGTCCGGCTCCAGCACCACTTCCAGAAGTCCAACTCCTACCAAAGACAGGCAGAGTCAGCCAGACTGCAGCTCTCCAACCTGATCTGCAGGTACAGTTGGCTGAGGTCCCAGGAAGAAGCCTGCATCACTGATGGGCTCTCTGCACGGGTTCCAACCTCTCAATTGCTTCTGCTCCTCCTCACACTTTTATTTTTAACTTGGGTTCTTTCAACGTTTGCCTGAGGTATCAAGCTCCTGGGTCTGTGACTGGGCGGCTACATTCATCACATCACATCACATCACCACACCCATCCGGGTGGGCTGTTAGCAAGCCTGATGGGGATCACCGTACAGGCTGTGTTCTCTAGTCAGCTGCGTCAAGACCAGCACTGATACTTGATCTGGGGCTTTCAAACTCCTGGGTCTGGCTTGGGAGAACTCTAGAGGGGAAGGAAGGAAAGGTGAGAGACAATCTCCAAGCCTACCTGCCCTGTTCAAATCGATGAGCGTCTGAGACCGCAGCTCATCATGGAGGCTTTTGCCACTGTCTTGCTCCAGCTGGATCTGCTTGATCCTCACGGTCTTGGTGATCACCCGACTTGGCTTCTTCCCCACACACACACTGTACGCTAAGCTCCCATTCACAGCAATCGGGAGCCTCTGCTGGGTAATCTGGTAGCCCGCCTGCACACAACATGCGTTACGTTACACCGTCATGAGGCCATAAATAGAAGCTGGAATCCATTTTACTAATTTCTTTTTATGTCACAAAACCATAGGCTTACTTAAAAACACAACACAACAAAAAGGAGAAGAAAATTAGTTTATGCACCGTAGCTGTAACTTAGCCTGGCCTCTTCTGGCTTCTCCTCTCCCTCCTCCCTTACTTTCCCGCACCTCCCCGACCCCCAGTAATGATGCAATAAACACCACGAACCCCATCTTCCCTACCAAAGTACCATTTTGGGGAATAACAATAATCTCACTGTCAGAGGCCTCTAAGAGAAGAATTTATTGTTTCCACTTAGCTCATTAGCCTAAACCCTGCATCTGATTACTGGGCTCTTGACAGACCCTCCTTATTAGGAAGTGCTGGCTAAGCATTCTGCAGTCTACTCTCAGCATGGCAGACAGCAGTTGCTAGCGCGGTGAAGCCTGTTTTGTTTCTGCTCTTTAAGTTAACCAGTCACGCCAGCTGCCCTCCTGACCTGACAGCTTCCCCCGTTTCCCTGGCTAGGAAGTGCTCTGACACTCACACTCCGCTAACAGAAAACTCGAACTGCGAAAGTACTGACGGATGTGGCCAGGGCTCCCTCACGTCTTTGGAGTAGAGGAATAATGACTTTCGAAGGCCCACACGCGTCCACACCCCGTAAAGAGATGGGAAGGCAATACGGAGAACTGGAGGACTCAGAGGCAGTGCCCGTGGAGTCCCAGTTACTGTGCTGAGTTCTTCACACCGTTTAGTCCTCATGGCATGGCAACCCTAGGAGGGAGATGAGTGGCACGGAAGGGGTTAAGGGCGACAGGACTAGTAGGTATCCATGCCAGGATCTAAACATGGATGGTCAGGCTCCAGAGTCTGTGCTTTTAGCCACCAGGCCAGCATTTTTCAAACTTTCCCTGCATGGGAATCATCTGCGGGGCTGCACCTGAAGAGTTTCTGATTCTGCAGGTCTGGGGCAGCACCTGAGACTTTCATTTCTAACCGGTTCCCAGGAGATGCTGATCTGAGGGGCGTGTGGGCCACACTTTGAGAACCACTGCGTTAGACCAACTCATTCTCTGTACTGAAAGAGCAAGTCTCAGTCTGTAAAAACTGAACTCTGAATCGGGTTGCTGAATGAAATTCAGGATGCTCAGTCCTGTCCAAATTTGAATGAACTTTTTATTCAGATAAACAACAAATACTTTTTTAGTTTAAGTGTGTTCCACGTTAAGATTCGGCAACACTTACTCTGGTTATCTGAGCCACCTGGGCCAGAGAGACCAGAAAGCCACTGAGAATGAAAACATCTCATTTTAGTTGCAGAATGCTGTCTCCCACCTTCACCAAACGAATTATCACTCTTAAAGGCCGGAAAAAACGCAGCTTCATTTCCTTCATCCTACCAAGCAACAGAATTTGCTAAAGGCTGGCAGCCAGGGGAAAAAGCAGCAGCAAGCAATTGGAGAAATAACATTCAGTTGCATTTTTAAATTTAATTCCACTTCTGTCCTCACCCACTGAAGACCACCAGATCACCCTCAGCCTCCGTTCAAGGAGAATAAGGTGAAGCGGTATCACCACTATCATTCTCCTAGATCTGAAGAAAGGGTGTGCTTACTATCAGAGGCTAAGATCAAATGAAGTATTATTTTGGGAAAACCCACTCGCCATTACAGTCTTGGTTCAGTTCAACATTATGAAAGCCTGGCTTTAGTTCATCCTGGACTTTCCTAAAGGAGAAACTTTATAATTTGAAGGCAAAAAACAGGTTAATATTGCATTTACTGCCAATTTACAGCCAATTACTGTTGTTAGTTGAGGCTTCTGGTTCATGTTTCTGCTTCTTATTGTCCACTTACTTGCTCCTTGTGAGATGACAGAAATGTCCCTAGAGGGGGCAGTCCTATTATTGGCAACTTCAACTTAGAAGAGGGGAGCCACCACTCTCTACGGAGCTGCATTTACTGTTGCATCAGCCTTGGAGCTGGACTTGACCTCACAGGCAATTAGCACCGAACACCACGGCCAGGCCGAGCCTGAGAACATGGGCTTCTACTCCCTGTTCAATTATGAGGGAGCCAGCAGAAGCATGAGGCTAAGCAAGGAGTCAGCAATCAGGACAACTGCATCCAATCTAGTAAACATCAGGGGGCACCTGCCTTCATCAGGGCCAGGCAGAACCTCCCGCTGACTTGGACAGAGCTCCGACTGCAAACACGAGAGCCACGGCCCCCCTCCCTCACGTCAAGCCCCCCCCTTCCCCCCACCCCAAGCTCTGAGAACGTACAGAGGGCGGACCGCCAAGCATACTTACAGGGAGGTCTGCATAGAAGTAGTGCTTCCTGTCAAACAAGGACTTCTTGTTGATGCAGCAGTTCAGTGCCAGGCCTGTCATCACGGCCGCTTCTACGCACCTCCTGTTGAGAACCTATGGAAGCACGACACACGGCTCGTCTCAGATCCAGGCCGAACAAATGCTTCTCCCACACACTGACATCCTCCCTGAATATTCAGTTTGGCCCTTCGACAGGCATTATCTCTGGTTCTCTTGTGTGGGCAGCTCCAGTTCACAAGCAGAGTCTTGTCTGTCTGGAAGTGGGAAAACTTTATATAAGAAAGGAAAATGCATGCAGTGGAGGGTCCTGCCACATCGGAGATCCTTTTCCCCGGTACCGGGCATCAAAGTGAACAGGGAGGGGCCCGGCAAAGCTCAGCAGAGTGGTGAGTACGGGGAATCCACTTAATCTCATTCCCTGTTTGCAGAACAAGGAGCTGGTCAGAATACAGAGGCAGCACGGGTTCCTAAGAGGAGGGTCCAAGAGGCAGCTCATGGAGCCACCTCAGTGAGGGTGGAAAACACTTCAGCAGAGAAAGAATGAACTTCTGGAAATTCTGGAAAAAAAAAAAAACCACACTATTTCCTAAAGGGCTGGGAAATGTGGCCCGCCCGCCCCCTTGCTTTCAGTCCAGGCCTGGAGAACTCGAGAGGTGCACACCGAGTGTGCACTGTACCCTGACTCTTCCTGTACCACCCGTCTCTCCAGGGGCTCCGGGAGCCCAAAGGTTCTTTCTGGGTCCCAACCTCCCCCACGTTCAGGAGTGAATGACCAAGAAATGACTAGCAAACTTCCCAATCCAAAAGGAGGTGAACAGCTTTTAAGAACTTTGGGGGTAGGGATGTGGGGTCTAGAATAAAGCTGACAACTGGAGATAAGGAGAAAGCATTCAAAGTTCTGGAGTCGGACGGGTTCTCCTATGTATAAGTATGGCTGTATGAACAGAAGGCTCAGTTTGCTCACCTCGGAAGTAAGCATTTAGTATCTACCTTGAGGAGCGCAGAAAGTAACAGCTAGAACATCTACTCCATAGTAAGAAAGAAAGAATTAGCGCATTCTCCTCACTCTGCTTGTTAATGAAACACACTCCTATTCTTTATGAGAATATTTGTAACATTCTTTAGTGTATTTGGTATAATCTTATTTGTGTAGGGCTTTCCACAGCCACCATTTTATTCCAGCCTCACAGCAACCCTGTAGGGAAGGAATTTGTACGGTCTCGAAATTTCAGGAAAAGAAAAACCTAAGACCCAGAGATACCAAGAGACTCGTCCCAATCACAGAGATGGCAAATAGTCAAGTTAACTCCAAAACACACACATGTCCTTGCCTAGTGGGTGATAAACAGAATCCCAGTGGCTTAGGGACCAGCCCTTCAAGCTGGAATAATGAGTGCGCCACCCCCCTCCAACACAAGCACAGCTTGCTGATCAAACACAGACTTTGAAAACAAATCCATACAATAAAATGTAGGAGGCATGTCTACTTACTGCAATATACAACCCCCCGAAGACACCCCAAACAGCAAATCTCCCTCCTGGTAACATCATCACATGCCTTCTCTTCAGAAATCCGACTATAAAATGGAGCCTTCTCATAGCTGCTATCTGGACCTCTTTATTCTGCGCCAAGTAGTATTGTCAGCTCTACAGTAATAATGGTTCTCCCGAAGAAATGTATGTGTGTGTGTGTGGGGGGGGGGAATAGGATGCTCTAATTATTGATGTTTTCACTTGCTAATGTTTGGTGTTTTACCAAGCAGTTGTTACCACAATACAAACAAAGCTAGCTGGCAGAAAACGCTGCCAGCTCCCAGCCTGCCGATTCAGGTCAAGGCCCACAAGAACACGGAACCGGAGTCCCAGCCTGGGGCCCTGCTCCTCCTGGGCTCTGCCGAGGCTTGGGCTTGCTGTAAACTGCCTGTCTGGCTCATCTGTACCAGGTCTGGCGTTATCACTCCCACTGATTTTCCAGCCACCATTGACTCGCTCATCTCTGTCCGGTCTGCCGCTCAGGGGGCCCAACCTGCTTCCTCCTCTCCTAGGTGTGAAGAGAACTCAGGTTTGTTTTGTTTGCAAATTTCTGCACACAGGTTGCTAACAAACTCCCTGTGCTGGCTCTGTGAGGGAGTGAGGGGTGGTGAGCGATCCCAGACTCCCACTGTGCCTGCATGCACAGGAGGACACCGGCACTCGAGAAACCATCAATTTCCAAAGAATAAGAAGGCAGGAAAACACATAAACATTAGAGCAATACTGAATATACTTTAATCTTTTTTTGGTGATTTAGAAGACTTGAAGTACTTCAGGGTCAGAATTATAAGCATCAATCATCACCACACTACAGTCGCACAGAGGGGCTAGTAAACAGAGAGTGCCAGTTAAAAGAATGCCAAGAAAAAAGAATTTATTATGATCTTAGTCAAGCTGCTTATGACAGATGGAGGTCCAGGTCAGCATGTTCGGAGGACAGGATGTAGAACTAGAAAATTCAACTTGGGCTGTCTATTCTGAAAAACTTCTGAAGTATCTATAAAGTACCATATTTTAGGGATACAGAGGTAAATGGGACTCTGTCACTGCCACCAATGAATCTGCAGTGGAGACATGAACCTGCCAACATCTAGCTCCCTCTCAAGTTTGCCTTCTATACTAGGAAGACTTTGCTAAAAATGCAAATCTTACAGCATTCTGTTGCTTAAAATCAATCAATGGCTCCCAATACTCACTCACATGACAAAGGCCAAGCTTTTACAAGATCCACTTCCCACCTCCATCTTCAATTTTATCTCATATTAACAATCCTTCCCCCAAACACATATGGTCTATCTCCTATACAAATCATGTTGACCTGTGGACTCTCCCTCTTCTCATTCCATTCAAAATCTACCGAGATGTCACCAAACCTGTGAAACTTTCCTTATTCTTCTTCCTATGTACCCCTCTAATCTTCTACACACTTCCATTTGTGCTAGTATTACTCTGGACTGAATTTATTTACATATATTCCCATTAGACTAATTTTCATGAGGATGGGAACTGTCTGCTCATCCTTCCATATCCCTAGAGCATAAACAGAACTGAAAAGTAGTGGTGCTCAATTCATGTGTGTTAGATTCAAATGAGGGTGGAGGTGATGGATATCAAGGCAAGGTTTCAGAGAGGCAGTGATGTCTCAATCTCCTCAAAGGTATTACTTGCCACCTGTGGCCTTCACACTTGTTTCTGGAAGTTTCCTGAAGCAAAAACCAATCATGTATGATGAAATCAAAGAGGTCAACTTGAAGATTCAAAGACTTAATCTGTCTCAAAGAAAGTGTGTTCCAGAATTTTCTTTGTAATTAACATAAAGGGACTACAAAGGATCTCGGGGTTAGCCACAAGAGCTTTCATGCAGAAGGAAAGCCATGATCCCTGGAACTCCCATAGCACACCTTTCTCAATGGAGTCTTCACTCTTAAAGGAGGCTTCACACTGCCTTCAGGAATGATCCTCAGCAAGTATTTATTGCAAAGGAGATGTGCTATGCACAACACATACATTTGCCATTTAACCCTCGCAGTAATCCTAGGGCAGACACTACTACAATCCTCATCTTACAGATAATGAAGGGAATCACAGAGATTAAGTCATTTAGCCAAGGTGACCCATAAAATAAATGGCAGAGACAGGAAGTCAGACCCCTGGAATTCAGGCTCTCAATGACTACACTCTACCTTACATCTTCAAAGAATAAAGCATGTTACTGATAGCTAGCAACACAGCTATATCTGGCCAGAACTCCGGAACAGCAACTCAGACCAAATTCCATTGCAGATAATGTAAGGCAGATACTATTTTTAACACCTTCTCCATGGTGTCTATAGGTTTGTTTTCAGATGTTGAGCTTCTAGAGAACAGGCAACTGTGTTCTCAATTTGTAAAATAATACCATCTCTGGCATGTGGAACTTTGGATACTAGGTGGACTGACAGGTTTTCTCCATTAGCAGGGGATGTTGTATCAACACAAACTTCCAAAAGTCTTAGATGTAAGAACTACCCATGAAATGATTTCTCAAATAAGCAAAAAGGCTCTTCTATTTTAATTAGAAGATAAGAAAAGTAGAAGTAGAAGAAATGTGCATCAGACCTCCAAGGACACACTGACCCAATTTGAGAAACAGTCTTCTTAAGTCTTCTAAAGACTTACTTAGCCTAACCAAGCAAGCATTTCCTAATCTCTGAGTACAATGGACCATCATTTATGACAACTTCCACCACATTCCCACCCCCCTCCAAAAAAGTACCAGGCTACACACATTTTACTTTCCTAGTATATCTTGACTTTCCCCACTTCCTCTCAATCCTCTGGTTTAATTCAGGTCTCTTTTCACATACCCTTCCCTCCAGCTAAGACTTCTGCACTGACCACCTGGCCAAGTTTCTCTCCCTCCATTCTAGTCCTCTAGGATCTCCTTCATGCCCATTTAAGAGTGACCTTTCTAAAGGGTAAATTCGGTCCACGCGATGCCCCTACTTAAAATCCTTCTTCACTACTCCTCGTAACTGAGAGGATAAAGTCCAATTGTTTGCTGGAATCTTCTAGGTCCTTCATCAGTTAGCCCCCGACTACCTTTCTAGCCTCCTCTTTTTCCACTGTGCCTGACCCCAGAGACCCTCATGCAAACTTGCATCTGACATGCTTCTTCTGTACAAACTGCTGCTTCTGCTGGTAATGCCTTTTCTTCTCATCCACTTGAGTAAGACCTTAGCCCCTGGCAAGACCTGGATGTCCCACCACTAGTGTGGTCTAGGTATTCCTTCTTCTCCAGTAAAGCACGTCTCCCCAAGCCAACTGAGCTCCCTGAGGGCAGTCAAGTTATTTTATCTTATTCCCCTCTGCCCCACTACCTAAATGCAATACCAAGCTGATTAAACATTAACAGAGGTAATGAATAATTTAACATTCCCTTTATCAACATCCAAAAGACTACAAGCTATGAGATAAAAGCAAAATTGTTTTACAAAATATGTGTGGTCTGGAAAAAGAAACTACTCTTAGAATGTAAAACAGAACAAATTTGATACAGAGACTTTATTACCCAAATGACAGAAGAGTTGAGATGTCACAGAGGGCACAGTAAGGCAATTTAAGAGATTCTCAATAGCAGGAGGCTGCTGCTACTCCTTGCTGGAGGGATGGGGGTGGAGAGAAGCAATGTTCCCAGAGCCAGGGCATGGGGCACCCAGAGGACCCTGGAAACACAGCGGACCTGTCTCCCAGGAGCTGCAATCAGGGACAAAACCCAGCCACGGCCAAGAGGGATTGCCAGAGAGGAAGAGAGAAATATTTTATAGCTTCTTTCCTCTCATCTCTGGTCTCTCACCAGAGCCTCCCATGGGCCTAACCAGCTGGGAGCCAGCTGGCCAGGGACACCAGGAACAGAAGCACACGGGGGTAGCGTGCACCCCTCTGATACTCAGCAGAGCAGAGGAATAATGAAGTGTGATATGGGGGATAGGCAGGCCACAACTGCACAGCAAAGACATGCATTTGTATAGTCACTTCTGTGACTTTTTCTTTTGATAATAGCTAATGAATAAAATCATGCCACTCTCAAGTCCAATCAACATAAAACTGAAAATTCTGTGAACTCCTTTTTCATATACTGGGAGCCAAAAATTATGAAATGCTACTGTCTTCTAAGAGACATTTGTGATAACTCAACTTGGGTTGGAATGAACTCCAAGTCTACATGGACCATTAGGAAAGGATTTGCTAAGCAAGTCAACAGAATGAAGAAGATTCCATAATCTAATGAAGTCAATATAATATTCCTTAGAATTCCCTGGAATTCTACTAATTATAAATAAATCCACTCACTAAAGTCAGCCTCTGGGACCTATACCAGGAAATATTTTTGTGATGTATTTCAAAGAAATAAAACTATCTTTCAAAACAGTCTACTACTCATAACATTTCTCTCCCATTCCTAACTGGTGAGCCCACGGTGCTATGATCCCCAAAGTCAGTCCAATAGCTATCAGTACCTCCTTTAAAAATTGAGGTAACATGACTAGACTCGTGTACTCACTAAAAATCCAGTTAGCAATTCTTTTGGAGCATTAAAGCAAAGATCACAAAGTGATGTTTTACAAAAAGCCCAAATGGCAATTATTCTGTGAAATTAATAATATATAAGACCAATCTGATGATTAAGATACAGCATGGTAAATGCTTTAATTTATGGAGAGAAAGTAATTAAGATTTATTAAGAAAAATAAGGCAGTAAAATGGGCCTTTATCTTACTGCTCACCATAAATTTATCACAAAGCATGAACTCCCCTCTAATTCACATTCAAGGAAAAAGTTACTACATAGATAAATTTTCGTTACCGTAGAGAAAATCGTTGCCCATTTCCCCACTCCACATCCCTTCTCACCACTGGGCCCTTTTATCATCACCCAAAACAAATACAAACACTCCTGAGTTACGAAAATTAAACTTGCGAAAACTGGTCAGGTAGGTAAGATAATTTTTTTAAAGTGAAATTTTACCACAAAAAGTTACTAGCTTTATGAAGATATTAAATATTTATAGCGATATACCCATGTAAATATATGACCTTTACGCCTAAACATGGACACTGCCTAGGGAAAAGGAGAAAGTGAATGCTATATTTTCTCTTTTGTTTAAATCCCTCTTTCCCAAAGGGGAAGACAGCTCCCATTCTCAAATAGCCACTTCACAGGAAACAATTCTTGTTTAAGAGGAGGGTATGATTTGGCAGTTTTGACTGTTTTTCAGCTCTAAGACTCCTCTTTAGTTTCTTGTACCAATGCCGCTCCCTACAACTGGTCAAGATCAAAGGCAAAGTGTTGATCCAAAGTGTCAGAAGGCCCACTCTCCTTGTTGAGATTCCATACTCCTCTTGCCTCTTGCCAACCTGGCAAGGTCAGGTGGCTAGGGCTGGTGCCCACAGTCACCCACAGCTAAGGCTAGCCCACACCAGCGGGGTCTTTAGAACTGAAGCAGTCTTTCTTGCTTTTCCACAGACCACTGGCACACTAAGATGTGATCTTAACTGCTGGGTTGTAACAAAAAAAGAAAGAAGAGCCTTGGCAACTCTAGGCTTGCCTCTAGTCTAGTTAAAAAGTTTCCACATGACGCAGCCTGGTTTGCTTGGACTTCACTGTGGGGTTGGAGGCCAATGACCTGGCTACTATAGTGTTCATCTGTGGAGTCTTATGCTTGGCCACTTCGCCAAGTCAGATAGACAGGAAGGCTTAAGGGCAGCCAGTAAAAAGCAAGATTGGGTGTGACATGAACTGGTCTCTGTTTCCCACAGCATTTCCAACAGTCATTCATTTGGCATTACTCATTACAATCAAATTGATCTATGAGAAGACTTGTACTAATTCACAAACCAGGAGAAAACGAAGAAAGACCTGAAACTAATCTCTACTATTACTAGCTGTGTAACCTTGCACAAATGAACTAACCTCTCTCAATTCCCTTCTTTGTTAGGGGAATAGTAATACAGCAGGATTGTTCTATGAATTAAATAAAATTACTTAACACATGGAAGACATTTAGAAAATACTAGTTTCAGAACGGAAGTGTTAAATGCAAAATGCCCATCTCAACTGAATCTTTTATATGCAAGATTTTCTAGGAGGCAAGGAACTCTAATGAGAAAAGTCTAAACAGCTCCACTGTTTAGCCATTAGTCTAGAAATACAATCCAAAGCAAGGCACAACAGATGCTGAAATTATGTATTATGTCAACATAACATTTCCCCCTTAAATGATAACCAACACCTTTTGTGACAATTAGTGTGTTATCTCCAGTGCAATGGAGACCATATTTCTCAATGCCTCAGGAAGCTTCTATTACTTAATTTTCTGTTTTATGGGAAAGCAAAATTTTCCTGGGTAACATTGTATATTTGCCTATGGCTGGGAAAAGCTTCTATTCTCAAATGAAAGGAACTACTTTCTAACACGCTGAATGCTTATAAATCAATTAAATGAGTCAATTTTTAGCCTCATCTCACTGATGTCCACTACACATCTATGGCTTCCTGTCTTCAAGACAGTAGTTACATCTGGAACGCAAAGACAGTCCATGGAGAAGAGACATATGAAGGCATGAAGCAGATATAAGAATCATGTTTAAAAAAAAAAAAATCATTGTTCTTTTCCAATAAAACTTTGATATAGGGCCATGATCTTTAACTAAGAAAGCTCTTCCTCCCACACCCACTTTTAATCAAAAATTTGTCTTTCTCTTGTTTATAACTTTTTAAAAAATATTTTATTTATTTGACAGAGAGAGAGAGGGCGCACAGTAGGGAAAGCGGCAGGCAGAGGGAGAGGGAGAAGCAGACTCCCCACTGAGCAGAGAGCCCAACACTTGAGCCCAGGACCCTGGGATCAAGACCTGAGACTAAGGCAGACACTTAACCAACTAAACCACCCAGGTGCCCCTCCTGTTTACAACTTTTAAGAAAAATATACTGATATCAAAAAAGCTAAAACATACAAACCCCTTCATTTTAGATTGCCCTCATATAGAAACTGCAGAGTTGGGACGCCTGGGTGGCTCAGTTGGTTAAGCAGCTGCCTTCGGCTCGGGTCATGATCCCAGTGTCCTGGGATCGAGTCCCACATCAGGCTCCTTGCTCAGTGGGGAGCCTGCTTCTCCCTCTGACTGCTATTCTGTCTGCCTGTGCTCTCTCTCTCCCCCTCTCTCTCTGATAAAAAAATAAAAATTAAAAAAAAAAAAAAAAAAAAAGAAACTGCGGAGTCTTTTCTAATCTATCCTAAAATTTACTCACAAGACTCCATACCTGGAGAAATTCAATGGAATGACAAACTATTTCATATTACTGAAACATCAAGAGTAATCAGTAACAGGGGCGTCTGGGTGCCTCAGTCGTTAAGTGTCTGCCTTCGGCTCAGGTCATGGTCCCAGGGTCCTGGGATGGAGCCCCGCATCAGGCTCCCTGCTCAGTGGGAAGCCTGCTTCTCCCTCTCCTGCTTGTGTTCCCTCTCCTGTGTGTGTGTCTCTCTGTCAAATAAATAAATAAAATCTTAGAGAGAGAGAAAAAAAAAAGAGGCATCAGTGATAGCAGTAAGAAATATTAATTTCATGAGTGGAAAGCTCTAATGATTCAGAATGAGATCTACTTTCATTTTTGTATGAAAGATTAGTACTATGTTGAAAGATCTGACTTGCTGAGAAATCAAACAACTGGCCTAACCAACTGAACTCTAAGAAATGCTTGCTAGGTGTTCACCACTGAGTGGTACGCATGGGGAGTTCGGTGAAACAAGGCCTGTGGATATCAAAAGCAAAGTCCTTAGAGACACATACACCTGCTATGTTCATCAGTCCCACGCATGTCCTGAGGAGTGAGCCTTTGGAAGAGTCTCTCAGGACGTAGAGTTTTAGGAAGAAAAAAATATCTTTCATAGGCTACATCCAACAGGAATGAATACACCTCTTTAGAGTTTCATGGTAAGCCATGAAATCATGAGGTGAAAAGATAAAAGACAAGGAAAAAAAGCTACACTCTCATTGGGCAGAACACCCTACTTCCTTAATTATGTTTGCTTCAGGAGGAGATAATAAAAGAACTGGCCTGGACTTTTAAAACAAGGGGCAGAGGGATGGAAGGGGGAAGAAAAAGGAGAAGGAAAAAGGAAGAAAATGAGGCTAAAGAGACGTGACAACTGGACGTACCATGTGATCTCTGAATGGGTCCTGGATGGGGGCGAAGAAAACAAAAGACACTCCTGAAACTACCGTGGGAACACGAATAGGAACCGCGGCTGAGATGTCCGTGCTGTATGGTATCAGCTGTCCTTACCGCCATCATTTTGCAGCGATCCCAGAAGGAACGTTTTTGTTCCCCAGAGATAGATGCGGAGATATCTGGGGGTGGAGGGCCATGGTGTCTGCAACCTACTCTCAAATGACTCATCCGAAAGAAGAAACCGTCTAGGTGCAGGACGGATGTTCACTGTATTATTTTTTCAACTTTTTCATAAGTTTGGATTTCTTCAAAATAAAAAGTGTGGGGGCCGGAGAAAGGAGTGGATAATTCTCCTGCCTGAGAGGATGGTGAGATGCTACAAGCCAGAAGGGGGAGAGAGAGCCTGGAGGAGGCAGGAGCTATTTAAACTGATGCTGACTCATAAGCCGTACGTGTGCACCACAAATTTGCATTCACCAGGGCTGAAAATCAGCTGTAAAAGAGAAAATACTCTAGATACTGTATCTCCCTAAAACTTGCCTGTGCCATAGTCAAGTGGGACATATTAGGGCCCTGTGTGGGTGCTGCAGTTCGGAGCAGCCCTCTAGGAATGTGAGCAATCTGTTAACAGGGAATTCTCTATTATCTACCTAAAAGCATAAAAATGCTGCATATGGGCCACACGTATGTACTCTAGAATATGAAAAGACAACTTGTTCTTTTACCTGGGAGGAAAATGATTTTCCCCAACTATATATTTTCTGGTTGAAAATACTTTTTGGCTTCCCCCAAACCTGTACGGGCATCTTACTTTCTGTTGGTGCTTCTGTACTGTTGCTTCACAATGTCACCGGGCATGACATTTCTCAGTTCGTGCGTCTCTGGAAGACATCTATGATCAGGAACTTCATCTAAATTAAATTCAAGTTAATTAAATTCATGCTGTTGTAACGTGTGCCACCCTGAGTTATTTCGGTGAGTGTTACACAAGTGTCTGCCACCCTCATCCCTTGCTCAACTCTACTGGCCACTAGGGAATGGAAGTATTTCTACTTGAACCATACAAAGTTAAGAATATGAGTGTTCTCTTTAAAAAAGGGGGGGGGGCACCTGAGTGGCTCAGTGAGTTAAGCCTCTGCCTTTGGCTCAGTCATGATCTCAGGGTCCTGGGATCGAGCCCCGCATCAGGCTCTCTGCTCAGCGGGGAGGCTGCTTCCTCCTCTCTCTCAGCCTGCCCCTCTGCCTACTTGTGATCTCTATCAAATTAAAAAAAAAAAAAAGAATATGAGTGTTCTAACCGTGTTCTAACCATACCAAAAAACATTTACTTGCCGCTCAGAGAGTTTTAAAGTGCTTTCATATACATTAACTTCTCTGTTTTCATATCGTCAACATGGAAGAGAAAAAGAAAGAAGGTAAGTAAGATAGCTTCCTGACCAGGATAAGTGAGCACAGGTTATGAGTGAGTACAGGCATCTTAAATGTTTACAACCAGCTATAAAGGAAAAAGTCTCTGTTATGTTTTGTTGGAAATGAACAATTAGCAAATACTGCAGAAGGGAATGAAGTCTGGTGCTTTATGCTAAGAATGGGAACAAGGCAACTCTCCTTTCTATTTTTAACTGGGCTCCTGACCTCCCTGTGTCCTTAGGCTAGTCAGCAAGGGCCTCGATTTCTACTTCTGTCAGCTGGGGTTGGCGCTGCTGACCTTGCTCACTGGGGTGGCCTATGAGTTGGCAAACATCACTGAAAATTCAAGACACTATTGACAATCACATATTATTGCCTGTCTGCATCTCCTAAGAAAGCTGCAGAGCATGACAAAGACCCCTGATTGATTGACCATGCTTCTTGCTTTTACACTTGTGAAAGATTCATGCATCAAAATCTGAAATGCAATACTTTTAAGGTACCTAGGAATGGTAATGTGTTTTGATTCTCACTTACTCTCCCAGTCCCAGCAGCCCTACTCCTTATTACAATGATGCAACCAGTGGTGGAAGGCTGGAAAACATGAAAGCTCGCTAGAAAGAACCCTGTGCCATGAGGAACAGACTGCTCTTCAGAGGGGCCCAGCCCGACTATACCAACTACACCAACATCACCAAGGTGACGTTTGTCATCTCTGAGAGGCCAATGGCAAAATGACTTCCAAACCTTGCCAAGATTTTAAAAAGAGCTAAGGGGGAAAAATGCCCCAAGATGCTGCAGTGTACAGAAGAGCCAACAATTCCCCACCTCCCCCTTCCCCCACCATACTGATATGAAGATGAAAATACATACAGAAATGACCAAGTAAGAAAGGCCCATCCCAATGGCCTCAGATGCCAAATGTATTTACTTGTGGTATGGAGAAGGAATTCCATAGAACTCATTCAAAAAGACCATTTCACATCTATTTGCAGACATAAAACAGACACAGCAGAACTGTCTTGTGCTTTTGAGGGCAGGAGCGGGCATTCTCCATTCTTCTGCGTCCATATCACCATGTGGCTGGATTTTGCTCTCTACTTCATACTCTCTTATCCCCAAAAGAGGAGTGACTTGTTGACTAGTGACTTTGAAAAGAGAAACCACACACCTGTGGGTTGGCCCTTCTGGGGGGACATTTTTACGAGAGGTCCCCAGTACAAATCATCAGAACCAAGCTCTATGAGCCCTTTCTGGTCAGTATTGATGCAGCGATGATACATTCTAGGCCCCTGTGGACATCTGAAAAGGTTTTGGTACAAACAGGCTCTTCCCCTACAAGTGAAAGGCCTACAGTTTTGGGGCACCAGTTCAACGTAAGTGGAAAGTACTAGAAATTATTTGGCTGTATGTCAGGTTGCATTTTTCAATCAAGCTATTATTGGTAATAAAACGGATATGCTCACCTCCATCTGTCTGACCTGTATGTTGATTTCTCAATTGGTTCTGACTCAAAAGGAGAAGGTGGTCTAATTTTTAGTGACCCCATGATACCTTCCTGGAAATTCTTCTCTAACACTCATAAAACCAATCTAGAAACCTGCACAGCATCAACAATGACTCTATAAAGCAGAAGAGACCCAAGAGGGCCAGCTGCCGTGGCTGGGCATGCATTTCCTGTGAGGGAAGAGCTTTTACATGTCTGCTGCAATTTTTTAAGTTCTGAAACTGTCCATGGAAGAAAAATGAATGGTACCCAGCTGCATGATTTCAGGCTGCATTTTTATTATAGGCTTCTAGTATAAATCACTAGAACAAAGCCTGCATGAGCTGCCTGAATGTCAGGGACGAAAATAGTGTCACAGAACACTGTTAGGTAATTTTTTTAACTACTCCATATTTATATCAACAAAAGACTCCTAAGCTTTCATACTCCTGGGCATCTTTGGTAATGTGTTTATGTTTTATTTTCTACACATCCCCACCTCACTTTCCAGTATGACAGACTTTTTGGTGCAGTAGTGTACCAAATTCATTTTAAACAGTTAAGTGTTCTTTCTAAGTATAGCACTATCTCCTCTGACAAGGGCTCGCTGCTCCTGTGTGCAATCTCTCATCCAAGCACATATTTTGAGGGGAAAACAAACCAACATAAGGGAACATGGAAAAGGAAGAAAAGCCCTTTCCAAACATAATACTGAAGGTTTCTTCCTCAGGAACGAATCCTGGGGGGAGATGAGCATGCTGCCTGGAGATGTTCCCTTAACAGGGAAAAAGCAGAGAGCAGCAGAGAAACACAGCTGGGTCAGAGAGATGCTTTGCAGGCCTAGGAGAGTCACTTGGAGTAAAGGCCGGATGATGTTCTTTAGGTTTCCCAAGGCCGGGGTGGAGGGCAAACAAAACCTCAGTTTCCTCATGGGTCTCCCACCATAGCTGGCTGAACCTTTCAATGCTATCATATTGCTTTTTGTTATCCTTAAGAGGAATGAGATGACATCATCATTTCCATACAAAGGTGAAGGGAATGATTCAAGGATACATTCTTTTGGGAAAATGAGAACTTTTAAAGGCAATGGGTAAGTAGATGATCCAGACGGTGGAGTAGGATTCTGAACTCCTCTCCTCCCACAGACACCCCAAAGGCTGCAATTACATACGCAGCAACCCTCTCTGAGAATAACCTAAAGGACAGCAGAACATTCTTCTACAGCTAAAGATGTAAACAGAGAGCTACACTGAGAATGATTGGAGGGGTAGAGATGTGATCTTATTGGGATGCCCACCCCCGAATGTGGGACCCACAAGTAGGAGGAACATCACAGGTGTGAAGATCCATCTTGAGGAGTGAGGAGTTCAAGATCCACATCAGACATCCCCTGCCCTGGGGCACTGCACTGGGAAGATGAGCCCCATGATGTCTGGCTTCAAGAATCAGGAGGGCTTAACTCCAGGAGCTTTGAAAATGAGTGAGGCTTACTTCCAAGAGAGCCGGAGGAATGGGAAACCAAGACTCTTCTCTTAAAGGGCCTATACACAAGCTGACTTGCTTGGGAACTGGGTACAGAGGCAGAAGGAAGAAAAGTACCTGGTCATATGTGAACACTGATGAGTTTTAGGGCATGTGAAAGAGACAGGACTCTGTAGGAATTTTCTCCAGGAACAGAAGCACTGGCAGGCACCATCTTTCTTGCCCTCCTTCTACCTAGCTAGCCCACTGCTGGCCAGGGCTAGTTCTGACACTCTACCTACCTTGCTAGCACTGTTCACCCTGCCCCTGTGTTTCCCCATGGACTTGCCACACCCAACCTGCCAGCCTTGGCAGGTGTGCCTCCATAATGCTCCCACTTTACCATGCCCTGTGGGCAGACTCTGCCAGGACCAGAAAATGCCCAAAGCGGCTCCCACTCTACCACAGCTGGCAAGTGGCTCAGCCAAGACTGGTCCTCCCTCCAAAACTGCTCCCACCCAGCCACACCTGAAGGTAGCCTCGTTTAGGAACAGTGCCTCCACAAAGTAGTTCTCTCCCTACCACACCTGGCAGGTGGCCTCAGCTAGGACGAGGGCCCCTCTAAAGTGGCTCTTGAGCTGGGGAGCAGTTCTGACCCCCAGCATTCCCACAACTGTTTGGTCTTGCAGCCAGCCGTAACTAGGACTAGACTTCCCCATGCTTGCATGCTTGCAGTAGCCTTGACTGGACATTTCAGCTGTGCTGGGGGCCAGCTCCACCCACCAATGAGTCCAAAGTAGTCATATCCCAGCTAAATTAGACAGGTGCACATAGCCCACACAGCAGATGCTCCGGGAGATCCTGGTTGTGGTGACCAGGGGAGGACTGTGCTTCTGGGTCCTACAGGATGCCTTCTACATTAGAACACCCCTTTAAGACCAGGAGATGTAGCTGATCTCCTTAATGCTCAGAAACAAATACAGAGCCAGGTAAAATGAAGAGACAAGAAAATATGTTCCAAATGAAAACAAAAACAAAAACAAAAACAAAAAAACAGAAAAAAACAAAAAACAAGATAAAACCTCAGAAAAAGAACTGAACAAAATGAAGACAGTCAATCCAAGTAATGATCTTAAAGATGCTCACCAAACTTGGGAGAACTGATGACTACAGTAAAAATTACAACAAAGAGAAAGAAAATCTATAAAAGAACCAATCAGAACTGAAGAATACAATAATTGAAATGAAAAATACATGAGAGAGAACCAACAGCAGATTAGAGAATGCAATAGGACAAATCAGCAATCTGGAGACAGGACAGGAGAAATCACCCATGCTGAACAGTAAAAAGGAAAAAAATGATTTAAAAAAATGAGAATTGTTTAAGGGACCTACAGGAGAACACCAGCTGGATTAACACCTGCAATATAGAGGTCCCAGAAGGACAGAGAGAAAGGGGCAGAAATCTTATTTAAAGAAATAATAGCTGAAAACTTCCCTCACTTGGGGAAGAAAAAGATATCCAGGTCTGGGAGGCACAGAGGAGGCCAAACAAGATGACATCAAAAAGGTCCTCATAATTAAAAGACACATAATAATTAAAATGTAAGAAATTAAAAATAAGGAGAGAATCTTACAAGCAGTAAAAGAAAAGCAACTAATTATGTACAAGGGAGCCCCCATAAAACTATCAGCTAACTTTTCCACAGAAACTTTGCAGGTCATAAGAGAAGGGCAGGATACTTTGGAAGTGATAAAAGAAAATACCCTACAATCTGAAACATTCTACCTGGCAAGGTTTTCATTCACAATTGAAGGAGATGAAAGAGTTTACCGGACAAACAAAAAGTTAAAGGAGTTCAGGACCACTAAGCTAGCCTTACAAGAAATTTTACAGGCAATTCTTTAAATCAAAAAGAAAAGGAAGAAAAAAAAAAAAAGAAAGGAAGTAAAAAAACTAAGAAAGCAAAATATGTGGTAAAAGCAAACATACAGTAAAGGTGGTGGATCAATCTCTTATAAAAAGCTGGCACGAAGGTGAAAAGATAAAAGTAGTAAAATCAACTATATCTACAATAATTACTTAAGGGATATACAAAAAAACAAAAATTGTAAAGTACAAAGACAAATGCACAAGCCATGGCAGAGAGAGAGTAGTGTTTTCAGCATGTGTTTGAATTAAGTGACCATCAACTAAAAATAGACTGCTAATACATATATTGTTATATATGAACCTCATAATAGCCACAAATCAAAAACCTATTACAGATACAAAAAAATGTAGTGTTTGAATTAAGTGACCATCAACTAAAAACAGACTGTTAATACATAGATTGTTATATATGAACCTCATAATAGCCACAAATCAAAAACCTATAATAGATACACACACAAAAAAGAGGAAGAAACCCAAACATAACACTAAAGTCATTACAAAGGAAGAGAGCATACGAAGAAAGCAACAAAGAGAACCACAAAAACAAAAAGAAAACAATTAACATAATGGCAATAAGTACATACCTATCCATAATCACTTTAAATGTAAATGGACTAAATGCTCCAACCAAAAGACAAAGTATAACTGAATGAATTAAAAAAAAAAAAAAAAGACTCATTTATATGTTGCCTGCAAGGGACTCACTTCAGACTGAAGAAACATAGACTGAAAATGAAGGGATAGAAAAAGACAGTCCATACAAATGAAAACAAAAAAAAAGTCGGGATGGTAATACTTATACCAGACAAAACAGACTTGAAAACAAAAGACTGTAAGTCAAAGAAGAGAATTACATAAGTGATTCAATCCAACAAGAGAATGTAGCAATTGTAAATATATATGCACCCAATGTAGAAGTGCCATATAAAGGGAACAATTGACAGTAATACAGTAATAGTAGGGAACTTTAACAACCCACTTATGTCAATGGATAGATCATCCAGGCAGAAAATCCATGAAGAAATAGTGGCCTTAAACAATACAATAGGTCAGACAGACTTACCTGATATACATGGCAAATTCCATCCACAAACAGGGCATGTGGAACATTCTCCAGCATAGATCACATTAAGCCACAAAACAAATCTCAATAAATTTAAGAAGACTGAAATTAACAGTATAAAACTAGGTATCAATTTCAAGAAAAAAAAAAAAAAACCTGAAAAAAATGCAAACATGTGAAGGCTAAACAACATGCTATTAAAGAACCCATGGGTCAATGAAGAAATTAAAGAGGAAAAAAAAATCTTCAGACCAAAACCCCGCCCCCCAAGAAAACATAGAAAAGAAAAAAGAAAAAAAAAATTAAGACAATATCCTTCATGAACACGGATTCAAAAATTCTCAAAAAAATCTTAGAAAACCAAATTCAATGATATATTTAATGGTCATAGAACACAATGAAATGGGATTTATTCCAAGGATATGAAGATGGCAACAATAAACGTGATAGACCACATTAACAAAATGAAGGACAAAATTCATATGATCATTTCAACAAAAACAGAGGAAGTATTTGACAAAATTCAACATCCATTTATGATAAAAACTCACAATGAAATCGGTATAGAGGGAATGTACTTCAACATAATAAAGAACAAACCCACTGCTAACATCAAAAGCTAAAAGCTTTTCCTCTAAGATAAGGAACAAAAAAGAATGCCCACTCTTAACCCCCTTTTATTCAACACAGTACTGAGTCCTCATCATAGCAACTGTACAAGAAAAGAAATAAAAGGCATCCAAATCGGTAGGGAAAAAGTAAAACTGTCACTATTTGTAGATCACAGGACACTATACAGAGAAGACCCTAAAGACTCCACCAAAATACTATTAGAAAACAAATTCAGCTGCAGGATACAAAATTAATATAAGAGAAATTGGTTGTGTTTTTATAATACTGAAATACCAGAAAAAGAATATAAGAAAACTAACCCATTTACAATTGTATAAAAAAAACAAAAAAAACAAACAAACAAAAAAAAAACCCCAAAACAACCCTAAGAATAAAGGATGTAACCAAGGAGGTGAAAGATCTGTAAGACACTGATGAAAGATGTTGAATATGATACAAATAAATGGAAAGATACACCATACTCATGGACTAAAAAATAATATTGTTAAAAATGTCCATACTACCCAGGTAAAGCAATTTACAGATTCAATGTAATCCCTATCAAAGTATCAATAGCATTTTTCAAACAACTAGAACAAATAATCCTAATATTTGTATGGAACCACAAAGGACTCCAAATAGCCAAAGCAATCTTGAGAAGGATAACAAAGCTGGAGGTATCATGGTCCCAGATTTCAAACTTCAAAATTGCAGTAATCTAAACAATATAGTACTGGCATAAAAACAGATTACTGGAACAGAATAGAGAGTCCAGAAATAAACCCATGCTTATACGGTCAATTAATCCATGACAAAGGAGACAATTATATACAATGGGGGAAAAGACAGTCTCTACAATAAATGGTGATGGGAAAATAGGACAACCTCATGTATCACTTGCACACTATATACAAAAAGAAACTCAAGTGGATTAAAAGACCTAAATTTAAGGCTTGAAACCACAAAAGTCTTTTTTTAAAGATTTTATTTATTATTTATTTGACAGAGAGAGAGAGAGACAGCATAAGTAGGGGAGCAGCAGCCAGTGCGAGAGGGAGAAGTAGACACTCTGTTGAGCATGGGGTCAGATGGGGGGCTCGATCCCCGGACCCTGGGATCATGACCTGAGCCAAAGGCAGCTGCTCGACCAACTGAGCCATACAGGTGCCCCAGAAACCAAAGAACTCTTTTTTTTTTTTTAAGATTTTATTTATTTATTTGACAGAGAGAAATTACAAGTACACTGAGAGGCAGGCAGAGAGAGAGAGAGAGAAGGAAGCAGGCTCCCTGCCGAGCAGAGAGCCCGATGCCGGACCCCATCCCAGGACCCTGAGATCATGACCTGAGCCGAAGGCAGCGGCTTAACCCACTGAGCCACCCAGGCGCCCGAAACCATAGAACTCTTAAAAGAAAACATAAACAGTAAATTCCTACATATTGGTCTTAGCTATACATATATATATATATATATACACACACACACACACACCATACATATATGTATATATAAACACACACACACACACACACACACACACACACATATATATATGGATCTGTCTCTTTAGGCAAGGACAACAAAAGCAAAAATAAGTGCATGAGACTATATCAAACTAAAAAGCTTTTGTGTTGTGAAGATAATTGTCAACAAATGAAAAGGTAAGCTATTGAATGGGAGATTTCCGAATGATATATCTGATAAAGAGTTAATATCTAAAATATGTAAAAAATTCATACAACTCAACACCAAAACCCCATAAACAATCCAATTAAAAAATAGGAAGAGGAATAGACATTTTTCCAAAGATATACAGATGACCAACAGGCATCAGTGATGCTCCACATCACTCATCTTATGGGAAAGGTAAATCATAACCATAAGATACTACCTCACCCCTGTCAGAATGACTAATATGAAAAAAGACAAGAAATACCAAGTGTTGATGAGGATATGAAGAAGAGAGAACCCTTGTGCACTGTTGGTGGGAATATAAGATGTTGGTGGGAATATAAGATAGCTGTACCATCTTATATTCCCAACAACAGTGCTATGGGAAACACTATGGAGAGTCCTCACAAAATTAGAAATAAAACTACCATACCACCCAACAATTCCACTGCTGGGTATTTTTTCCTTTTTTTAAGATTTTATTTACGTATTTGACACAGAGAGAGGGAGACAGTGAGAGAGGGAACACAAGCAGGGGAGAGGAAGAAGCAGGCTTCCTGCTGAGCAGGGAGCCAGATGTGGAGCTCGATCACAGGACGCTGGGATCATGACCTGAGCTGAAAGCAGATGCCTAATGACTGAGCCACCAAAGTGCCCCTCCACTGCTGGGTATTTATCTGAAGAAAACGAAAATACGAATTTGAAAAGATATACACACCTCTATGTTCACCGTTAGCATTATTTACGATAGCCAAGATAGGGAAGCAATGTAAGTGTCCATCAACTGATGAATGGATAAAGAAGTGGTATATACACCCATAGAAAATTACCCAGTCATAAAAAAAGAATGAAATCTTACCACTTCATGGATGGACCTAGAAGGTATTATGGTAGGTAAAGACAGAGAAAAATACAGTATGATTTCACTTACAGGTGAAACAAAACAAATGAATAAACAAAACAGAGGGAGTCATAGATACAGAAAGTGAACTGGTGGTTGCTGGGGGGAGTGTGAAACAGACAAAAAGGATTAAGAGACATAAACTTTCAGCTATAAAAATGAGTAAGTCAGGAGAAGTAAAGTACAGCATAGGGTATAGAGTCAATAATATTGTAATAATTTTATATGGGGACAGGTGGTAAGTATACTCATTGTGGTGATCATTTTATAATGTATAGAAACATGAAGTCACTGTTGGACACCCTGAAACTAATATTGGGTATCATCTCTGCTTCAATTAAAAAATAAAGGCAATGTGTAAGAATGTGCATTCTTGCGCAACTAGGGGAAATTTTGAAAAAGCTCAATTCTCTTGATCTGTGTGTGTGACAAAGAGATAGACAATACGAGCTTGGATGTGTACAGATCTCAGCCTTAACTGGTATGAAGAACTGCAATCACACAGGAAGCGTATCTTGTTGGCAGAAGAAAGGAAGCCCGAAAGAGGTACGAAGATGCCTTTCCTCCTCCGTTCTGCATCACTCACATTCACAGCCTTGGGTGCAGCTCTAGCTCTGCGGTTACAACCTCTATTCCCTCCCATAAGGCTTCTATTAGTAGAGTCTCAGCCCAGACTTTGGGTTAAAACAAAACACAAAAGTTTTCCCTAAGAATTAATCACAAGTCTGCTCTTAGTCAGGCTTGAGGGACAAATTTACTAAGTCTGTGCTCTAGGAGACCCCAAGCTAAGAGAGAAATATGAAGAATGGCTTAGACCTGCAGCACCTGGCAAAAGCCAATGTAAAAAGCTCTTTGGAGATGCTGGCTCTCACTTCAGCCCCAAGATCCCCATTAATAAAGCCCTGTCAAACACAATTTCATAATCCAAAGTTACAAAATACACAAGACCACCTAGCCAGAATCAGGAGACACACAAAAAGCAGGATAAGACAGCTCAAGAACTTCAGGTAATAGAATTACTGAACACAGACTATAAATTAAGTAGATTTAAAATTACTAAAGAAAGAAAGACCTGAACAAACATAAAAGGGGAATAAGACATTTTTCAACAGAAGACATTTAAAAGAGAAAAACAGAATGTCTATAAAGGGAAAATACTCTCAGTGAAATAAAAAGGCTCAACGGATATGCTGAAGAACCAAGTAGATATAACAGAGAATTTGTGAACCAGAAGAGTGCAGAGAAAATTTTCCTGGATGAAACACAGAGAGAAGATCCTAAAAGAATGTTCCATTATAATCACTATTTGCATAGTGATATGTAAAGCTGAGAGCTGCCCACAATTAGGGCTGCTCTCTTAATGGTAGGTCTGGAGAGAATCAGGCTAATTAGGTTAGGTTTTCTTTATCTATTTCTTCTTCTGAATCAGCACTCTGTCCCTCTTTTCTCTCTCCCCAGATTTAGCTCTAACCTAGTGGATGTTGTAATAAACAGTACAGATAATCAGTATCAGGGCTGAACAGTCAATGCCTGTGTGTCTGTCAGCATGTGAACACATATCCAGAAACGTTAAATAGACATCTGTCAATGGCATTATGTTTTGAAATATACGCAGACCTGCAGAATACAGCACCTATTAGCAACCCTGGCTACCGTGCAGTACAGACTAGAGCTAAGCATGAGTTCTGTGACTGGGACACCGAGCAACTGCGTGACTATGGGCAAGTCGCAACAGCAGTTCTCTTATCTATAAATTAAAAGGACTAAATTGAATAATTTTCAGGATCTCTTCCTACTCCAGTCTCATAATGTTTATAACTTTAAGAAGCTAACAAGCTTCATACCACTCATGTATTTTATATTGCAGGACAGGTCTCTGTGCAGAACCTTGTTATTTACATTAACAACTGATAGTCAGGCTTTCTGGGCTAGAGCAGATGGGAAGTAATGATTAAGAAGTGGAAAATGAACAAAAAGGGGTTCCTTGAGTCAAATATACTGACAGTAGCTTTAAAAAAGTGAGAGGCAGATGACTGTAATAACAAAGAAAAAGTCTGTCATAGGAAACCTAAAAAGAATGGCTGTATTTAGCCTTTTACTGTAGGATCAGATGGTTTTAACCCACTGAGCCCCCCAGGCACCCTGGATCAGATGGTTTCACACACCTCAACAACCTCTGAAGGCACCATCATGTGACAGCACTGAGCAATAATTGACACTGTTAATAACCCTTGAGTTATCAAGAAAAAGTTGGCTTATATGTTCGATATACCCTATGTGAAAGTGGGAAAGTATAAAATGCATTTTAGGAAGATTCCCCTCTTGATCTCAGTGTTGTAAGTTTGAACCCCACAATGGGTGCAGAGATTACCAAAGAAATAAACTTTAAGGGGTGCCTGAGTGTTGCCATCAGTCAAGCAACCGACTCTTGGTTTCGGCTCAGGTTGTGATCTCAGAGTTGTGAGGCTGAGCCTTATGGTTCAACATGGAATCTGTTGAGGACCCTCTCCCTCTCCTTCTGCTCCTCCCTCCCACTCGCCGGCTTGCGCTCTCTCTCAAATAATTAAATCTTGGAAAGATTCCCATAAAGAGGTTAAAAAAATATCACAAGGGTTTTCAACACCTAGAACAATCTTTCATATGGACTTCTGGTGTATGTGTGTGTAAGTGTATGCAATTATCCAGAGAAATATTTATTAAGGGTATTATATACATGTTGTATGTAAGGTCCTGTCAAGTGGCCCAAGACATATGCATAAACTACTTTTTAGAGACTTATAATCAAACACAAAACCCCTATAAATGGGGCGCCTGCGTGGCTCTGTCAGTTAAGCATCTGCCTTTGGCTCAGGTCATGATCCCAGCGTCCTGGGACTGAGCTCTCTGCTCAGCCAGGAGTCGGTTTCTCCCTCTCCCTGCTCTTGTGCTCTTGCTTTCTCTCTCTTTCTGTCTTTCTCTCCCTCTCAAAAAAATAAAATCTTTAAAAAATCCTCATGAACAATATACACAAAAGGAAGGTCAATTTATGAAACAAATATATATTGATACAAAGTAGATGTGTTAATATTAACATGGTCAGATTTCTGTGGGGAATACTGCAGGCAAGACTGCTACAGAGGTGAGGGAGGTAAAAACAATTGGAAAGAGGGAGGCTTTCGAGAATCCATGGAAAGCTGGGAAACAATCCATGATAGAGAAGGAGTCAAATGCTTCCCGTGTGAGGGGAGGGGAGGTCATGTTGCCTGCTGACATGTATGTCCCTTATCATCTTGAGTCATCTGAGTTCAAGGAACAGCCAGTTAATGACATCAGAAGGCAAGCCTGGGCCATCAGAAGAGTTTAAGAGCTGAGAGGGAAGCTTTCCACATTTGTGTGTATGAGCTCACAGACACACCACTTCCATAGGGACAAAGGTCACAGGGAGAAACTCCTCACCTCTGGAACCCTCTACTTTACAAAGGAATGAAGGAAAACCACCAGTGACTTGGAGAATGACTGGCAAGATTAAAGTCTGAGAATACAATGTAATTATAAGTTATACAGATTACATTAAAGCAAATCACTGAAATGGAAAAAAATTTTAATAGAAAACTGTCACATTGTGTCTTCATAGTCAAATAACTGAACATCATCTAGTGTGAATGGACAGAGAGGTAAATATAGATCTGATTATAAATGTATGCATTTAAACACTTCCCTAATGCAGTGTTCTTGAATTTCGATTTTGCTTAGAAGTTTTCAGCAACAAAAAACTTTTATAATTACATTTAGAATTAAGAGGTAGGAAAGCACTTCAGCCTAATGCTCTCGAGAACTAGTCAAGTATTTCTAAATCTATTAGGGTCCTTCAAAACAAAAGTTACTAGCAGTATCTGCTATGTTCAGAGAGCTAGGTTACTGACAGCTAACTTTAAATAAATATGTCAAAAGAAATCTATAAATTAAGTTAAGCTCACATTATCATTTCTTTAAGGGGCAAGATCCCTTGCGGTACAAATTGCATACCTGTTCAAATATGAATCTCTAGTATAAAGCCTGGTCTCTCCATTGTTTGTTGGTTTCCAGGGGGCAGGCATCACATTAGATTCATTCATAGCATATTTTTCCACCTCTTCATGCCCCTTCTTCTTGCTATGAAGAGTGATACAGTTAACCCTTGAACAACATAGGTTTGTACTGTGCAGGTCCACTTTTATGCAGATTTTTTTTTTTTTTGGTACAAGAAGGAAAGTATTATAAATGTATTTTCTTTTCCTTATAATTTTCTTAATGTTTTCTTTTCTATAAGCTTTATTATAAAAATATAGCATATAATATATATAACCTACAAAATATGTGTTAATTGACTATTTATGTTACTAGAATGGCTTCTGGTCAACAGTGGGCTGTTAGTAGATATTTTGGGGGGAGTCAAAATTATATGTGGATTTTCGACTGTGTGCCTCTAACCCCTTCATTGTTCAGGGGTCAACTGTACGTACTCTTGTGCATAAAAGAAAGTCTTGTAAAATGTGGTAAAATCAACGTTCCAGTTTTCATTCCATAGCTTCCTGACCCAACTCGAAACATCTTTGATATTGTAAAACTTTAAATGCTTTTTTAGACAGACCAAGCATAAGAAAAGAGGAAAATATTCTTGCATACGTGCATGGAAAAGAGCTTTAATAACCCTTTCCCCAGTTCTGGAAACAATAGACATTCATAGTGACGAGGGGGTTCTGTGTTATGGACAGATAAGAGCTTTCAAACAAGCAAAACAAGAGCGGAGTCACTACTTTCTAATTAACCTAATTGTGGTGCAGCCTGATTATCAGAAGTAGTTATCTCCCGGCCAGAGCGAGCAACCTACCAGCTGGCATCAGTCGTGGCAACGATGCCCTCCTCCCTTTCTCCTGCATAGGGACTGACACCAGGAGGGACAAGCATTTCAAATAAAGAGAGAGAGAGAGAGACAAAGAGAGAGAGAGTGTGTGTGTGTGTGTGTATGAGACCAAGCAGGTTTGCACATGCATAAATTTCCAACAAACTTGATGAAATCTCACCATTACTAGAAACATTAGCAAATTATGAAACATGCAGATTTGTAAATTTTGACATATTGTCAAACAAGTATGTTTTCTTTCCTACTCTTCTTCCCATTTTGTGACTCATGTACAAAGTACTGTAAGTAGAGAAATTAGAATGACACTGATAAATTGGAAATAAATTCTAAGCAGATAACCTAAGATTCCATCTAAATTCTACAGACATCATTTTTTACAATTATTTAATTGTAAATAGTTATGTGATAAATCAAGGAAGATTCCATGCCAGTGTAAGAGGTTTTACTAGGTCAAAGTAATGAGCGAGGCTGAATCCCTGCTAATAAAAACAAAGAATGCTATCCTTAGTTTAGCTGTAATCCTGCCTATAAGCAAGAAAATGGGCTGACTGACCTTTTCAGTCTGAAGATTTATGATGGGATTTCATAGAATTCTAAAACTAAAGGTAAAATAAGAAGATAAAATGCCTGTGGTCCTAAGAAACATTCAGAAGGGTCATCAATCAGATGCAGGTGGGGTTGTAACCACTCATCAAAAATAGCAGCCTTGGGGCGCCTGGGTGGCTCAGTGGGTTGGGCCGCTGCCTTTGGCTCAGGTCATGATCTCAGGGTCCTGGGATCGAGTCCCGCATCGGGCTCTCTGCTCAGCAGGGAGTCTGCTTCCTCCTCTCTCTCTGCCTGCCTCTCTGCCTACTTGTGATCTCTCTCTGTCAAATAAATAAATAAAATCTTAAAAAAAAAATAGCAGCCTAAGTGATACAGAGCTGGGGGTATAGACACACTGGGGGTGGAAGGGAGAAAGGGGATGAGAACAAGTATTCATCTATACACACATTATATAAACATACAAATTTATAAACACACACACACACACACACACAGCGCCAAACTCAAAAGCGAGAAAGGAAATCTGGGGCCTGTGGCAGTAGAGGAGCTCAAAGCCATGTATCATCCCAAGGTAACTGTAAGAGATGGGCTGGCAAAGGGATTACGAGTACGAACCTGGAAGCCAGACTACTGGGTCTGTATCCAGCTCCTCCACTTAGTTTCCAACCGGGATGATGACAAGAACATCCTGATACAGTCAACATGAGATTAAAATAAATCAACACTAGGAGCACCTGGGTGGCTCAGTCAGTTAGGTGTCTGCCTTTGGCTCAGGTCATGATCCTAAGATCCTGGGATTTAGTCCCACATCAGGCTCCCTGCTCAGTGGGCAGTCTGCTTCTCCATCGCCCTCTTTTCCCGCTGGCACTTGCTTTTCTCTCTCATGCTCAGTCTCCTTCTCTCTCTCAAATAAATAAATTAATTAAATATTTTAAAAATAAATAAAATAAGTCAATGCCTAGAACAGTGCCTGCCACATAGCAAGCACTCAGTATATGTTTGTTGATTTTACCACTATCATTATTGTTAACCAGGCTGAGAGGACACCAGACATTGGCAATTTAAGGCCCCCCAGGAACAAAAGTTGAGGCTATGAGACAACAGGGGCCGGAAGCTGGGAAGCACAAAATCCGGGTCCAGTCAAAAATTCTTCTGCCACCAACTGGAGGAGGTGAGAGGGAGGAGTATGACCCGCCTCGAGCCCAAGGTGAAAGGGGAGTCTTGAGAAATCAGAGCCCCTTGCCCTGTACCTGGCTTGGGTGTAGGGCTTGAATGTTGGCACTATCTGAGCTGAGTGAGAGTAACATAAAAATGGTTCATTTATTAAAGTCCAACAGGCCCTGTTAGAGGCTGCCATGAATTCGTCCCACAGACAGACCACCACAATCCAGAATAGGGTCTTCAGCTGGAAAAATCATACTGAGTACTGAGCAGAATACATAAGAACAAATCCACACCTAGACATGCCCTGGTTAAAGCTATCAGAGAGAGAAAATCAGATTACTTACAAAGGATGCAGACTTCTCATCAGCAATAATAGAGGCCTGAGGACAATGGAATCATGTCTTCAGGATGCTGAGGCGAAATAACTGTCAGCTTAGAATTCTGTACTATCCTTCAAGAGCTAGAAACGATTGGAGGCACAGAAAAGCTAAGAGAGTGCATCACCCAGAATGAGGGATATTGACTCAGGCGAGAAAGAGCTCGAAAAAGGAGAGATGTCAGAAACAGTGTTTGCTAAGAAAAAAACAAAAAAACCAGATGGGAGGTTCCTCAGCCTTCCACAACCCAGCCTAAAAAGATGCCTTTACCCATGGGCTGGAGGGACACATCTTCTCTGAGATTACAGAGGAAAAACTGTCTTTCTCCCAGAGCCCTGAGGATACCTCTTGTTTTCTCAGGAACCTGACTCCATCAATAATCTCCTCTTCTTCATGTTACTCCTTTAAGGCTAACTTTCGATTGCTTAACTTTTATTGCAGGCAGGTATTCTGAAATAATTTACAATGAAAACCAGCAGTTCCTGCCACCCTCACCTGCCAGCCCTGTTCCCTGGCAGCAACTATCTCCAGATCTTTGAGCTGTCCTGTCATATTTATCTTCCTATTTTTAAGTAATATGCAGTGCCGGGGGACCTTTGGAAAATCCATCACCTGCTGGCCAAGGCTGCTGGCCATTTGCCATGTGACAATCCTTCCTTAATCGGGGTGGGGGTGGGGTGGGGAGTTGAGAGCTGTCCCAACGACAGCATTCTTGTTTTAGGACACAGAACACCAAGACTTGGCCCAGTCCATTCCCAGGAGACAATTTAAAGAAGTCATAAGACAATATATTTTGCAAAATTTTTTCTACCTTACTCTGTCTCATAAGAATTTACCCATACTTGCTACTGTATTCTATTTCTATTCAAGAATAAAATACAACATCCTTAAGTGCAACCCCATGGTAAGGTAAATAACATTAAAGTCTACAAAGTCAACTCGTAGGTAGGTCACTTCACCCCCATAGAAGCAGGTACTCTGACTACACGTATGAATAATCTAGAATGTGCAGGAGCCTATTCCTCCTAAGAGCATGGTGCCGGCGGGAGTTGTGGAGGGGTGGTGTGGGGAGTCCTTCACTATTAGGACTTTGGGAACAAAGTCTTAGCAGAGAAGGCTGAGAAAACAATAGAGGTAATACTTGATTACTTAATATTACCTTTACATAAGATTTTTAAAAACTTCATTGAAAACCTTTTGACTAATAATTTATCTCTTGAGAGTTCTAAATCTTTCACTCATTGTCTTACTTTTAAAAATTAAAACAAGGGGAGCCTGGGTGGCTCAGAGGGTTAAAGCCTCTACCTTTGGCTCGGGTCATGATCTCAGGGTCCTGGGATGGAGCCCCACGTCAGGCTCTCTGCTCAGTGGGGAGCCTGCTTCCTCCTCTCTCTCTCTGCCTGCCTCTCTGCCTACTTGTGATCTCTGTCAAATAAACAAATAAAATCTTAAAACAAATTAAAACAAAACAAAACAACCAACCAACTTCGGGCCTGAAAAGGAGAAGGAGGCCTCCCCTAATCTGTGGCCAAAAATGTTCCTAGAGCACATTCTTACATTACTTTTTTCTGTCCATTATGTCAATGTAGAATATAACTTCTGATAACGGCAGATGAGAATTTATTCTTTTATTTCCCAATATCCTAGTTAAGTCAGAGTTGGTTCTTCTACTATTATTATTAAGTAAATAAGTTTCTCTGCTGAGCTGTTAAGTATACTCTGATTACATTTCCTTCATCGAACATTTTGTTTTTCTGGAGTTGGTGTGGCTTCATTTCATCATTTGCTTCATATTTTAATACCTATTGCTTATTATTCTCAAAGACGCCAGTGTATATGTAAAATCTTGTCCCTACACAAACATTAGGTATCTGCTATTTCCACTACCCTACACTTTTTTTTCTTGAAACCGCTCTGTTTTGGAGCCATCCACCCTCTTTTCCCACCAGATTCCCTGGGCCCGTTGCAGACCTGGCAATCTGGAACCTCTCTGTCACTCCAGCAGATTCTGATGATAGTGAAAGGCCAATTTTCTGAGAACCCGACTATCTGAAAATAGCATTATTCTACTGTCACACTTAATTTATAGTGCTGGATACAGACTTCTAAATTAGAATCTTTTTTTTTTTTCCTCCTAAGATTTTTAAGGCACTCTTTTCTTCTCTTCCAGCTTTAAGTGCTGCTTTTTAAGAAGTCCAGTGACTTTCTGATTCCCAGTCCTTTGCATGTGACCTCTCTTTTCTTCTTTGTTCCAGTATCTTATCTCTATCCCTGGCATTCCTACACTTCATGATCACATGCCCTTATGGGAGACTATTTTTATTCCTTACACTGGGTCCTTGGCAAGCCCTTCCCATTTGGAGATGCAGGTCCTTCAGTTCTGGAAAATTAATCTGTGTTGTTTGATAGCTTCCTCTCTTCTGTCTTCTGGAAGTCCCATGAATCAGATGTTGTACATCCCACACCGAGTCTCTAATTTTCTTATTTTATCTCCTACTGTCCAATTCACAGTATATGTGTTACACTTCCTGGAAGATTTTCTTGACTTTATTGTCTAACGCTCGTGGATTTCCTTTTTTTTTTTTTTTTGCTATCATAATTTTAATTTCTTTTTTTTTTTATAATTTTAATTTCTGAGAGCCTTTTGTTCTGATTCTTTATTTTTAAAAGGTAGTATCTCAACGATGCCACTACCTTCTCTTTTCTGAGAATATTTATAAAAGCTTTTATTTTTAAAGTATTCTTATACCCCTGTGCATTATCTGTTACTTCTTATTTTTTTTTTTAGTCTTTTTATTTTGGACCCTGTCCATTATGTTGGAGAACTTCCTCAAAGGTCTAGTGATTTTTGGCCATTGGTTTCTATTTTGAAGTAAGGTACTCAAATGCTGATTAAAAGGTCTATGTAATATCCAGGGCTTGTTGACTGATGGCCTGAATTCCAGGACAATCAGGTAGCCAGGCAGTTTGTTTGTTTGTTTGTTTGTTTGTTTGCTTTTAGAGACCACCTCCCCCCCCCAGGTGTCAGTATCTGAAGTTCTTCCCTCCAGCGACACGTAATCTCCAAACAAATCCCTGCAGATTCCTGCTTGGAGGTCATTTGAGCTCCTCCAACAGGGTGGAGAAAAGCACTGGGCAGGCCCTCCAGGCTCGGCAGTGCAGACACCCTCTGACACCAGTGCCTTTGCTCTGCCTGAGGTCCCCAGGGGGAGTGTGCCACCAGTTCATTTCTCTCCAAACTACAGATTCCTATCGGAGTGGGGCAGAGGCAGAGGGTCAAGGAGGGGACCTGAAGTCTAACTGCTCTGCATCCAGACTCTGAATTAATCCCTTGTTTCTACCTCCCTGGCCTTCTGCAAAACCTAAGGATCCCATATCCAGCCCCTTTCTGGGGCTATGCAGGGCATGACATCTCATTTCTCACTAGTGGCTCTTTCTATAGGTTTTCTGTCCCTTTATAGTTAACGCTGCTCTGCTAAGTCAGCACTCTTCCATCTACCATCTCTCATGCACTCTGCTCTCCCATTCTCTTTTAATTTCTGAGAGCCTTTTGTTCTGATTCTTTATTTTTAAAAGGTAGTATCTCAACGATGCCACTACCTTCTCTTTTCTGAGAATATTTATAAAAGCTTTATAATATTTTAATAGTTTTGTAACTATTAAATTCTTTTACTACAATTTCAGTGGGGTTTCTTTGGGGTAGTGAGAAAGACATTAAAATACACACGTTCAAGCTCTTTAAATGTCTTTAACTCCCCTGCGTCATTGGTTCCTCATCAGTATTTTTAAAAACTTTATTTTATTGCAGTAAGAACACCTGCCATGAGATTTCCCTTCTTTACACATTTTTAGTGTATATTTTACTGTTGACTGTAAGTAATAGGTATTTAAGCATTCTCAGATCTCTCCAATATTAAGTAAAATGGGACTAATAAAAATGTTCCTCTTGGGGTGCCTGGGTGGCTCAGGGGGCTAAAGCCTCTGCCTTCAGCTCAGGTCATGATCTCAGGGTCCTGGGATCGAGCCCCGCATCGGGCTCTCTGCTCAGCGGGGAGCCTGCTTTCTCCTCTCTCTCTCTGCCTGCCTCTCTGCTTACCTGTGATCTCTCCCTGTCAAATAAATAAATAAAATCTTTTTAAAAAATGTTCCTCTTGATTCCATGTCTCCTTTCACCTCCTGCATTCACTTTTTCCTTCAGAGCCCACCCTCCTAAAACAGTTGCCCACACTCTCTAACCCCTCTGTAAGCTCCCTGTATCTCTCTCTCTACTACCATGTACCCTCTACTCCCATTACTCCACTGAAGCTGTTCTTTCAAAGGACAAGGGACAGTCCTGTTGATAAATGCAATAGTCCCATCCTCACCTTACTTGACCTCTCAGGAACATCTGACACCCTATACTCCCTCTTCTCAAAACACTCCCTTTGTTGGACTTGCTGACCCTGTACTGTCCTCACCTCTTCTTACCTCCTTGCACATGGGGTTATACTGGTACAGACTATACCTGCCATGCCAGCCTCACCTCTTCCCATGCCATACTCAAGTTCTATGCTACCATGCACGGAACGTCCTTCAGTTCCTAGAGCATGCCATGTCCTGTTTCTCCTCTGGTCATCATACATCCTCTCCCTACCCCCCCCCCCGGTTTTTTTTTTTTTTTTTTTTTAAGATTTTATTTGTTTATTTGAGAGAGAGCAGGAGAGGGGAGAAGGCCAGAGGGAGAAGCAGACTTCCCATGGAGCTGGGAGCCTGATGCGGGACTCGATCCTGGGACTCTGGGATCATGACCTGAGCCGAAGGCAGTTGCTTAATCAGCTGAGCCACCCAGGTGCCCCATCCTATTCATTATTTGGCCGATTATGCAAATTCTGTCTATGTGTTGGATGCCCTCCGATGTGCTCCTCAAGCAACTATTCTGTATTCCCACTCCCAGTATGTTTGTTAAAAGGTACTGCGAGTACCTGCTTACTTGTCCATGCTTCATGAGGACAAGAGTCTTGTCTATTTTTTATCTTGTTCAAAGGTGTGTCACTAGAGCTTGTATGATGGCTAGTAAACGGCAGGCATCCAGTAAGTGTCAGCTGAGTGAATGAAGACGCAGTCAAGAGGGTGAGAATCAAATGCCTACAGAAAGATACCCATTATCATAATTTCTCTTTAATGTGCCAGCAGAGCAAATGAATGTGATTTCCAGAAAAAGACTTTACACTATAACCTAAATTCTTTTGGCAGCCTTTTTCTATCTCCTTATCAGCATATCTGACAAATGGTCACCATTTTTTTGTACAAAAACAACCAAGATGCAAAGTCAGAAGACCACAGCACCAATACACCACCCAGAAGCTTAGAGAAGGGAAACAGTCTAAATGTTTCAATACATTTACATAGCTAAATCACAGGGTTTTCAAGTGCTATGGGAGTGACAATGTTTTATTCTGGTAATTTTGGTACAATTTGTTCACATACTAAATATAGGTCTTTTTTAAAAAAGATTTTATTTATTTACTTGTCAGAGAGAGAGTGAGAGAAAGAGCACACAGGGGGGTGGTAGGCAGAGGGAGAAGCAGGCTCCCTGCTGAGCAAAGAGCCTGGTATGGGTCTTGATCCCAGGACCCTGGGATCATGACCTGAACTGAAAGCAGACGATTAACTGACTAAGCCACCCAGGCGCCCCAAAACAGGTCTTTTCAAGACAGAAACATTTTAGAAGAAGAGGCAGATTAGCTCTGTCAAGAGAATAACCCAATAGGCTCCTTAAATCATGTGTGTGGTAAGCTCTGAAGAGAAAAAACAAATCCTAGCTCAAGCAAAACTGGATTTCTAGACTATGACTACCATTTTCATTAGTATTAGCCAAGCTCTCAATGCTCAAATGTCCCAAACACCTTCACTGTTTTTCCTATGCTTATTCACTATACTTATCACTGGGCAAGCACATTCTTTGAAGTCTTCCAAAGTATGTTGACATTTTAGTTGTTTTGAATTGTAATATTCAACCACACTTAGCCACAACTGAAGAACCTATTTATGGACAACATGCCTATCTGCAAATAGATCTATCTCCAAATGTGAGCTGTAATAAATACTTTGCTGGATACTATATTCCCAGCTGGAAAAATCCAGAAGAAACTCAGAGATTACATACAGTCTCTTGATAAAGAAGTAACATGTGGAAAAAAAAAAACGATTTGAACTCAGAAGGAAAAAAGGAGGTGTTGTGATGAATTGCTTTCCATTTCACTTGTCTGAATAGATATTACTCCATTTCTACTCTGTCTGCATCTCTGCCCAAAAAAGAACTCATGCATTTGTAATTGAAAAACTGTCCCCAAACAAAAATGATTTCTCCACAGATAGATACTCTAAGCCAGAGGGAGGGAGGGACAGACACCCCTTTATCTGTCTTTCCCCCAGAAAGACTCACAAACAAATCAAAGGTGACCCTGGATAGGGTTTGCAGGGATTGGGAGTCCTCCACAACAAAAAACACAGGTAAGAAGGAAGTTCCAAAATAGAGACACTGCCCCAATATAACCAAAGCCCTGGGTATGGCAGACACATTGGAGGCACTGCCCATCACCTTCTACTCTGGGCGACTCTGAGAAAAATTAATCTCTGCCTCTGCAAGCCTGCCGATGGCCAAATCAACCAGCTTTCACTTGTATTTAAAAGTTAGAGAGGATGGAAGTCACCCATGAAAGCTCCTCCTCCCCCTTCCGACCACCACCATCTATATAATTACCCCCAACGATGGCAGGAAATCCCACACCCAGTCGATGTTATATGGCCTGGACAGACTATGATTTATTTATTGCCACAAATATTCACATTGTTCCTTCCATCCTTTTCTTCAAAATCCAACCAACTATATGAAATTATATGATAGCAATCTTGCTGATAAGTACACTGGACCTAGTCATTCCTTGGGTTTAAGTAAAAATGAGCAGATAAATGAGCACTTAACTCAATGCATATTGTGGCTGATTTTTTTCTCTCCATTACTGACCACTTAATTTTCAATAATCCCAATCATTTCTGATCTGACACTGTAATATCATGCATCATGTGCTATTTCCTGTGGCTAGACTCCTCCTCCTTCATTTATCTGCCTAACTCCTCTCTGACTTCTCAGAGAGAAGTCAGACACTGTCTCTTTCAACAAGTTTTCCAATCATACCCAGACCTCAATTTCTCACAAGAATCCTTCTCTTACAGACTTAGGTGTCCCTCTTTGGATTCCAAAACCATGCCTATATATCACCTTCATGGCTGTAATCACCCAGTGTTCTATTTGCTTATAAGTAGACACTTAAAATATAAGACATTTCTCCCTACCTAGTCTTTAAACCCTTCAAAGGCAAGGACTGTCACTCATCTTCATGTTCTAGTTCATGGCACAGTGTCTGGTATTTTGTAGACATTTTAAAATGTGTGTGAAATGAGTGAATACATATATGAACAAATGGATGATGTTCAGACTTAGAAACAGATTACAGAGATGGGTTTTTAGAAAACATTTAGTTCATCCTACTTCACCCAAAATCCCTCAAACAAGTACTTTCTTAAGAGTTGTGCCAAGATGTGAAAACCACGAAATCAATATCTATGTCCAATAAAACAAACATTTTCTAACGAAAATATGATTAAATAAAAACCTTACCGGCAGAGTTCCAGGCAGAGATGCATCAAAGAAAGATACCAAAGAATTTGGAGGTGCTGCAAAGTGGACTCGAGATCCAGAGAAGAGTTTAGAGTTGGAAGAGATCTGGGCATGAATTTCCAAACCTACCACAGCTGCCCATTCATGTTCACTAAAAAGAAAGAATCATTAAGAAGTAGTTAGAGCCATCACTATGCATGAATTTCTACAACCCTAAACCACACATGTTAATTTGCTATTTGTTTTTAACTTATTAAGATTTTAGGTTCTTACATTTTAAAAGGTCATATTGTATCGATGACCTAATCAAAAGCAACTCATGATGAACATCTACAAGACCAGCAAAATAAAATTCATTTACAACACGGCATAGGAAGAGTTCAATGTATAAAGAGGAAGGTGATGAAGGAAAAATATGGCATTCTGAAACAATTTTAGAAATGGCTATCAGGTGACATCTGCTTAGGCTGACTCCAGGGAAAAGCACCATTTTCTAGATTAACTGTCCTTTATCAATTAATAACTCAGTAAATGAAAGCTTATCTTTTTTAAAAAAGATTTTATTTATTTATTTGACAGAGAAATCACAAGTAGGCAGAGAAGCAGGCAGAGAGAGAGAAGGAAGCAGGCTCCCCATTGAGCAGAGAGCACGATGTGGGGCTCGATCCCAGGAACCTGGGATCATGACCTGAGCTGAAGGCAGAGGCTTTAACCCACTGAGCCACCCAGGCAGCCCATGAAAGCTTCTCCTACAAACTTTTTTAGAATTAACATAAACATCATGCTTCTACTACCGGAGAAATAATTGTGAATAGTTGTATACCTCACTTAGAAAGGAAGGGGTATTCTCCATCAAGTTTGAACTCATTTTAAATAACAATGGCTTGCACATAAAATGATCAGAGTGACACAGATATAATAGATCGCCACTAAATCGTATCTTCCTGGAATTTGGGGCAAATGACAACATTAAACCATTAGATGTGGCTTTTTTTTTTTTTTTTTTTTTGGTCCCCCAAATCACTTTCAATTCCCTACAGTTTCAGTCTCCTCTGTTTATGCTTGATTGCTATCAAATCTAAGAAGTTGTTAAATGCTATAATAACATCTCCTACTCTGTTCCGTCTGTATGAACACACAGTTTTCTCTAGGTTTGTGTAAGCGTGCTTATTCCTTCTGAAACCATGTATCCTTGACAATGCCTGTTTACACACACTCCCTCTACACCTTGTTCCTATCTTGCTCTTCTCCCAAACAATTTTCTGTATTATCTAGATTTTTGCTTACATGTGCTGGGTTTTGTTCCAATTATTTCAACACATGAAGCTCTATATCTATAGTACTGTAAGAAGATTAATTCCTTCTTTTTTTTAAAGTTTGGAAGCGCCGCTGGCAATTGAGGGGAATTAAATGAAGAACTCATCAGAAATTCTGCATTCACTAAAACATTACTAGAAACTGTTTTTGCAGTTTTGTTACATGAAAGAAAAAAATACTTTCCATTTACAGTCTGACGATCCAATTTATGAAAGGAATAGAAGCTGAATGGTTCTGGACATTTTCCCTCTGTTGCTCCAATAGAAAAGCAAAAATAATGCCAACCTAACTATCTCAAAGGCTAAAGTGATTACTAAACACGTGCCTTCTGTTTCTGTATTTAAAAAGACAGTATTTAAGTCTTATAAAGTATAAACAGTTGTTGAGAGACTAACAAAATAAGCAAAACTCTCTAATCAGAGGGAAGATCTCTTGAATTGACTGCATCTTCCTAGGTCTAGAAACACGTACAACACGAAGCGCCGCCACAGACGTGTGGTGTTTTCTGAGTAATGACATTAAGCCACAACCACCCTGAGCTTGCAAGTAAAAGCTCCCTTTCTGGTTTTAGAACACTGCTGTCCCACAGTAGCGCTAAATAAATGTCAGCTAAATAAGATCCCGCCTCTGGTTTCACCGACCCCTCTTCTAGTGCCATTAGTATGGTTACTGAATCCACTCTTTTGCGTGTGCAGTTTTACATTCAAGAAAAAGATCTGCGATTTTATACTCGAGAATTCCCCCATATATGCCTACTGTTCGAAGAGAGTTTTACGTGCAGAGTAAGGAGCTGATAGAGGGCTAGTTTTGTGCTTTCGTTTAGGTTTCAGGGCTGAAAGTTATAGCCCAACTTCCCCCTGCTCCCCGCTCATCAAAACTTCGAGACGTAAGCTGTGCTGTAGTGGCTTTCACCTCCCCAGTCCCGCAGTTCCACCTCACGCTTAAATGGGCAGTAATGCTATAAAGTAATATACCCTTTCCTTGACTTCTGGGAGGTGATGAGGGGCTGCTGAGCCACGGAGGTCTGTCCCCTTTTCCTGCTGGACGTGAACCCAATCGCAGCCCCTCTTCCGTGGCGAGAACCGCCGTCAATGCAGGCTAAAAGCCAACGCCTTCCAAGACACCACCAGCGCAGCATGGGCGCCGCCATTGCCCCTCCTGGCTCCTGGTCAGGTGATACAGTCTCCTTCTTCCGCAAGGCTCTCTGGGAAGCGTAGTTCTAAAAAACGAAGAAAACGCTTTTGGCTCACACCGGAAGACTACCATTCCCGGTGAGCATTGCGACTCCAGGGCTGCCGGAACCCTGGCCGAGAGGGGAGGGAAGGAGAAATAGAGGAGAGAGTGGGAGGGCTTCTGGGTCGGGAGGTGTGACTCCTCCTAGCGGGGATTTGGGGAGGTTTGTGGCGGGGCGAGTTTGAGAGAGAGCAGGTGGTGCGGAGATCCAAAACTAAGAAATCTGGCCGGGACTTTACACCTCGGTTAACGTTTACAGCTGAAGTCAGTGAACTTGACATCCGAGCCTCCAAATCCGCAGTTATTTTCTCTGTTTTCCCTGCCAGTTCACACGCTAATCTGTGCATTAATGCAACAAATACTTACTTGCATGCCTACTTTATGCCAGGCACAGTTCTTAGGTACTGACGAGTGAGCCAGCCGTCTATGGCCACTGTTCTCGTAGAATGTAAGCCTTGTTGGGAGAGGAGACATACAGAAAAGTTACAAAAATAGGACACTTTCATGTAGGTGGTAAGTGCTGTATTTAAACAGAAGTGCTTGGAGACAAACAGAGCTAGATTGTAACTTCAGGTACATTTTAAGTTGTTTTCCTTTTTGTACTTGCTCAGTATTTGAAACACTTTTCCTTACATGTGAAAAAGCCTTGATAGCAGATGCCATCATCCCAACAGACTTCTTTTATTTTCCTGCTTTGAAAACTCAAACCCTTCAGAAACTCCCACTGATGTCTTGTATTTGAGCACACAACTTAGAATAGCCATTCTGCCGTTCTCTATTATATCACCCTATTTTACTTCTCTGCATTATGCTTATGACTATCTGAAGTTTATCTTCTGTCTCCACAAGCTCCTTGAGAATGGGGAATTTGTCTTATTCAGCAAAGTATTATCATAGTACAAAGTAGGCCCCTTAAAAATACTTGTTGTGTGAAGTAGTGCAGCATGGAGAATGTGTTTGACAAAGATCAAAGCGGATACCCTTTGGAGTAGTAGTTGTTTAGAAGGGAAATGATGAAAGGGAGACGGTGGTGGAGGCAAAGAGAAATTGACCTGTGTGAGAAAGATTTAGGAGGACTCGGTGATGGATTGAATATGATGAGGATAGACTAGGTGGGGTCAAGTAACTCCTGAATTTCTGGCTTGTGCAAATGGATGGCTGGTGGAGTTATTCACCGAGACAAAGAAACTAGAAAAGAAATAGGTTTCAGGAAAACATTAATTTGGTTGCCTTGGAGACACACAAGAGAAGTCAAGGAAGCATCATTGATGCCTAACTTTGAGTATGGAGCACGGAAAAAGCTGCAGATTCTGTATACCTCACATTGGTATATTTTTAATTATTGACCAATCAATAACCTGTTTATTAGACAGTTGTAAACTATGACCTATTCCCATCAATACTCTTGTACAATTATGATATTTTATGCAGTTTAATCCCTCTATGGAGGCAATTTTAGTTATTCCCATAAAATGTCATTATTTGCTTTTCCCATCTTTTCTATTTTTTTCATCCACTATCATTGATCCAATTTGCAACACCAGAAGTATTTTCACATGACCAAAAATGAAAACGAGAGAAACAACAGAGCCTGCAAAGTGGAGGTAGGGATTCGTTCCAAACTTCATTGCTAATTATTGACCTTTATATCAGGTTCAGATCACCCTTGAGATTCTGTATCAGTACCTCTCCTCTGAGTTTTCACATCATCTTTACTTAGGTACGTTGGCTTTCTCTTTGCCATTTAGCTCCTCAGATTTTTCTGGCCCAGACTGGGGGTCAGGAGAGTTGCCTCTAATCACAGCATGGTTCCATCTTTGTTAGGACTGCAGAGGAAAGGGGAATCCCGTATTTCAGAAGTGAGTATAGGCAGCCTTTAGCCAAAAAGAGAGAGAGATCTTTGCTACCTTACCACTGGTAATCAGCACAGTCAGGAGGCAGTTCCCTCCCATGAAGGGTTAGGGTGTTTTGAAAACCACCATGAGAGAGAGCAGGATACCTAATGAAAATCCTCATTTTATGGGCAAAATGCACATCTTTGTGAAGCAGTATTATGCAGGGACAGCATATCACTTCAAGGCTCCTACCCTGCCACTAGAGGGAGAGCAAATCCTCTGCATGTAAAGTAAATGTATCTGATTTCTTCACAAATGGAAATCTTCTAACTTGATGCACATTACATAGCCCTTTCAAAATCCCACAAGAGCTAATGGTTCCCTTCTCCCCCAAGATTATTTGTCATCTCCAGAAATGCCCATTGATTTCTTCATGCATGATCTGGTGTCTAGGAGGGCACTGTTTTCCAAGCACCCCTCCTGTCTTTGCTCCCTTAGCTAGTCAGGTGCTCCCACCCAACCACCTACCATGGGACCAATTCTCACCTTCCTCCTGCATGCCAAATCTGATATCTGTCAGAATTCTTACTGACAGAGCTCTAGATGAGAGAGCTATTTTGGTTCCACCAAAAAGGTGGCTGTCATCTGGAAGACACAGAGATTTTCATTTTCAAGAAGCTCAGAAGATAGCAGGACAGGGTTTCCAGCAAAAACATTCTCTTAGGGAGAGTTTCTCAGCTCTTATTTTATTCACATAATTGACACAGTACAAATAAATTTAGAACAAGTTTTTAAAAAGACATGTAAGCCAGAATAGAGTTTCAGATTGTTACTTATAAATGGCAATAGTTAGCAAGTATGTCTAAAATAACATGCTTGGTTTTGTTTAGTATTCTCCAGAGAGTCTTTGAATGTCAGAGTTGGATCAGACAGACTAGCTTACCCCCAGGTTTGACTCGAAATCTCCAGGTATCTGTATAAACAAAGTGATTTCTGAACACAAATCATCACCCCCAAATCTAAGTCATGATTAATTGTAATCATTCTCTTTCTCATCCTTTCATTAGCATGGGATGGGGAAAAATGATGTGAAAATATGGTATTCTAAGATTTATAACTTCATTAATTACATGGGTGCAATGTGAATGATACAAGTGGTTCTAATTATTTAGCCTTGAAGTGATATGCTGTCCCTGCATAATTCTAATTATTTAGAACCACTTGTATCTTTTTTTTTATAATGAAATAAACAATTTTAATGGAAACATTGAAATTCCTAGTAAAATAAAAAGGAGATAGTTTCCACGATTCACTTTAATAATCTATCACGGCAATATATCTCAAAATCTCTTTATGTGTAATCTCAAATCTTAAAATTATGTAAACCAACATATTCTGTGATTAACTATTTTTTCCTGTGGAAACAAAGACAGTGCTTTAAAAACATTTAAGAGACTAATAAAATGTCCCTTGTGGTCTAATAAAGCTGGATGTGGTATTTCCTTTTTATTTATTTATTTGTTTGTTTGTTTGTTTGTTTGTTTATTTTGCAGGGGAAAGAGAGGGCAGAGGGAGAGGCCGAGAACTCCAAGCAGTCTCTCTGCTGAGCACAGTGGGGACGCAGGGCTCAGTCACATGACCCCAAGATCATGACCTGAGCCAAAATCAAGAGTCAGATGCTTAACTGACTGAGCCACCGTGCGCCCCTGGATGTGATATTTCTTAAGATAGTTGTGAGTTTAGTTCCTCTGTGGGACTATTAGTTTCTGTCTGTTTTATGGCTGTAATACCTAGCCTGTTGTCTTAAATTTTGTGCTATGGGGTAGGAAAGAAAGGTAGGTCAGTATAAATCCTCTAAAAAAAAAAAGTCCACTTAGAATGATGTATATATGACAAAAATTGACAGCATATCTTTCATGTCAGAAGAACACTGACACTAGAGGAAGTCCTGTTTTTGAAAAAGCATTCCAAAAACATAAAGTTCCTTCTTAGAAAAACCACATTTTAAGACCCAGTCAAGTGTCATCAGGGAAAGAAGAAAGCCTGGGAATATGTGCATGCTGGACAATTGGGAGAACAGGACTCATTTCCTTTTATTTTCTCATTAAGTCTTGATTCTGATAAAATATTGATGTGGAGGGAACAACTGCTTTCTCTAAAAGATTGCTCTGAGGCAAAGAAATCTATAACTTTTTCTTCCTTTCCAAGGCAGGGAAATAGAACACCCTGTCCAATGTCTTTGTTGAGATGAAGAGCCATCTGGGGACGATGAGGCTCACGCATGGCTGCTGTCAAGCTTGTCTGGCCCCTAAACTGTCATCTCTCCACATCTTTCCTTCTTTCTGGTCTCCAGGGATGGTTTTCTGCTTCCCCAGGATTTTTCTTTTCTAGAAATCTGACTAATCCTGGAATCAAAGAGGAACTGTGTGTAAGAAAGAAGCTCCCACCTCTACATATCCCCATGACTCACCATTTACTTGAAAGAAGATACCTTCTGAGTCACAAGTAGTGGGTAGTAGAACATGTCAAGCTCTGAGTCCTTGTAAGCTATGTTTAGCATGTGGTCAGATTCCTGCTGTGCACTAAGAAGCTCTCTCTTCTATGTTTTGGAGTTGGGTATTTACCCGTCAGAGTTACAAATCTTGTACGTACCTGCGTAAAAATGTACATGTACACACACACACACACAGCTTCTAAGTCATATCTCATTTCCAGATCATGTGAATATAATGACCAACAACTTTTAAGTCTCAAATTTTTATTATCATTATTTTTTTGCACATCAGCTGGTTCTCAAGTCTAAAAACTTTAAGGAGTAAAAGTACGACATTAAAAAACCACTCCACCAAGACTCGTGAGCTTTGATGACACTTTTCCTTCAGTTGAATGAAATCCTACTTGCTTTTTGAAGGGGAGATCTATCAGACTCCACCAGGGTGGTATAGAAGAGAACAGAAAGGCTTATCTTATACATGCTGCCAGGTAATGAGTGTCATTACCTGTGCGTATCTGAACTGGGATCTCTATATCTAGGCTGCCCTTGAACCAAGAATGGATGGGCTGCACAAAGTAATAAAGGCTGAAATCTTGATGGTGGCAGAGACTTCCAGGCTCACCACAGTTTAATGTATGGCCATCGAGAGGAGATTTAGTGCTCCATGAAGAGGTGCCAGATTGAATGAAAATCAGGCAGCTCTATTCAAACACATTAGCAATCAAATGATACAACTACTGAGATAAATGCAAAGAGAGAGATAGAAAAAAATCCCAGTGATTCATGAATACTAATTAAAGAGGGAAAGGCCAGCATAGACATTGTTCTTGTCTCCTTGGAGTCTGACTCTAGATTCTAATTCACCAGTAAGATTTGGTAACTTGACCCAACAGTGATTTCAAGTTGTTGTTGATTCCACACTTAGACTAGCTTTGCTACTAAAAGGCATTTCCCCCTCACACACACATACACACATGTAGTAAGAAAGAACAAAAAGAAATGGTGCTAAGAATGGGGGCTGAATACTGCATCTTTCAATAGGCAAAGGGAAGTAAGATTATATAAAGTGCCACTCTAGCAAATAACAAGCCTAATATTCTGTGTTGATTCTCTAAGCTGTTATCTTTATTTTGGCTGCCATAGTACACTGGTACAGTATCTCTGGGAAACATTTTTGCTGTGATTCAGAGCCCATGATTTTAAAATTTTATAGAGATTTATTCAATAAATGCATTACCTTCTACTTGCCACAGTGAAACTCACATAATCTGATGAAATGTTCTCACATTTTATGAGGGTCAGTTTGACATTTTACAGTCTCTCAGAGTTTAGTGTCCTTAGCAGATGTCAAAATGAAGAATCTTGAGTTTAGGAAAGAAAATAATTTGTCTTGCTTAGTTCTCCAGACCAGCAACCATTTTAGGTTCCCAGGGCCTTTCTCTTGGGATCTATGACAAGAGGACATCAGCTGCTATGTAACAACCTCCCTTATAGCAATTCTTTTTTCTAGAATAGTAGCTCACTCCCCCCAAGGAGAACTAATATTTTGCTGTTGGTCTACGTTGTTTATTGTTGTTGTTTTTTTTTTCTCTAGAAACTTCAGCTAGACTTATCCTTATGCTCCTTGTGTTCTCTTTACCCAACAGAGATCTAAGGTGTCACTTACTTCAAAGTGATAATACCTTTTTGCATTGGTTCTGTTGTACAATGGATCACATGAACTATGCTTCTTGCCGTATAGGTTCATAGTTGCTGTCCATGGAGTTGAAAAATAAAACTGAGTATATATATGTTTTTCATTGGATTTCTAGAGTATCATCGATTCAAATGTTGTGTTTACTCTCTCTTCTTTCAAAAATGCTATTATTTCTTTTCAGTTGTCAAAAAGCAGCAAGTGTGGAAGTGAAAATCTTCACTCTGTCTTAAATGTAATGTGATAAGACAGGTAAAATTACTGAAAATCACTTAGTTTCTATTAGAAGAGTCATGTATTCAAGGTCCTTTTCTGTCTCTGGATACTATAACTTTTGGCTCCTCCTCTACAAAATTATTTTTAGGAGAAAACTACCCAAAGATTGTTTCTGTAGAGCAAAACCCAGGTAGGACCTAAGCATTTAATCTTTGTTAATTAAGACAAAGGCAGAAGTAATCACTTCTCTTCTTATACTTTTAAACCACATATTCTTTATTAATTAATTAATTAATTAAAACGAGATCACAGCGAGATCACAAGTAGGCAGAGAGGCAGGCAGAAGTGGGGGAGAAGCAGGCTCCCAGCTGAGCAGAGAGCCAGATGCGGGGCTCAATCCCAGGACCCTGAGATCATGACCTGAGCTGAAGGCAGAGGCTTAACCCACTGAGCCACCCAGGTACCCCTAAACTAGATATTCTTGAAAGAGAAGTTACCATTTACCTCAGAAGGCCTAAAATTTCTAGATACTACAACTTCTGTATCATACAATCTATGCCTTTTGATATAAGACAAAGGCTATAATGTTTCCCAGGCATGTGGTTTCATATTCATCTCATCACATCGAGAGTTCTTTCTTTTCTATTATCCTCTGATACAAAATAAATTAACAAGTTCAGTTGGACAAACATAGCCTGAAGTTTTCATTATTTCATAATGTTACTTTTTTCATGGATTTACACTTGAACATGCTTTTCTATCAGGATAAAAGTTGCCCACCAAGTTTCCCTTGCTTTTCTCGCTTTCATGTTTTAGGACAGCTTTTGTTTCAAAGATTTATTTTGGTGTCAGATAACTTCTTACATTACGCCTGGAGAAACCAAGCTGCTCTAAACACAGGAGCACCAAAGCACCCAAAATGTTGTTAAAAGGTAAATGACATTAATTACTGATTTTAGAATGCTAGTGATTCCGTTTTCCCCACTACAGAACAGGGCAGCCATACTCAGCAACGTCTTCAATTAACATTGACTTCTACTTAAAATAAAGCACAGATGTAGAAGAATTGTATTAAAGAGTTGTTAAGCAACATGAAACTTGTAGTATGCCAAGTTATAACTCCTGCGTTATCTAGGACCTACAATTAGTTTTTAAAAATCAAAACACTTTTAAAAATAGCCTCGTATATTGAATTCCAGCATGGCGCTGCATTTTCCTACAGCCATTTCTGTAAGATGCAAGTTTATTTATAGATTGCAAGTGATTCAAAGATGTTACAATATAAAAGGAAATGATACTCTAGAGTGTTTGTTCAGGGCTGTTTGGGGCTCTCTTAGAATGTTCAACTTACTCAGAGGATTGCTTTTAATCTTCAGAAGCAAAAGGAATTTCATAAATTAAAATTGTTAGCCAGATGGAATTTCCTGATTAATTCTTTAGTGTTTGGTGTTAAACATAATAATGAAAGAAAGAGTGCTGAGAGTAAGCCCAATTAACATTTCATAAAATTTATTGCTCTAGATGGCTTACCCTTTTATTTTTATGGTTTCCATCTACTGTCTTCCTGGACAACCTGATTCCCTGGAAAAACTGAGGATGGCCAACTTGCCTTCCTGCTTCCCTTCCTTTCTTTTCTTCTTTATTCAACTTCCTTCTCTCATTTATTCTCCATGTATTCATTGATTACTCACAAGCCTAGAGGCATCGTTCGAGCACTCATTTTGTCCTATTCTTTATGGATCCTGGTAAAGAATATTTTTAACAGTCCCTAGTTGTGGGTCACTGCTGTTAGAATGGTACCACTCTTGTGTACAAGAGACTCTTAATTCCATCTGCAATCATATACACTAACTTATAGTTTGATAAAAACCAGTCTTTGTGACATTGAAAGCAAAGGTGGACATTCACCTTGTGTTTTTTCTTTATAATTATTTTCAGCTTTACTGAGGTTTAATTAACAAAAATTATAAGATACTTAAAGTGTACAACATGAATATTTGATATCTCATACACGATGAAAGAATTTCCACAATTGAATTAATTAACACATCCCATCACCTTACCTATTTACCTTTTTTTGGTGAGAACTTTTAAGTTCTATACTCTTAGCAAATTTCATTTATACAATACACCATGTTATGTATTAGATCCTCAGATCTTATTCATTTTTTTAAAGATTTTTATTTATTTATTTGACAGACAGAGATCACAAGTAGGCAGAGAGGCAGGAAGAGAGATGGGGGAAGCAGGCTCCCCACTGAGCAGAGAGCCTGATGTGGGGCTTGATCCCAGGACCCTGACCCGAGATCATGACCCGAGCCGGAGGCAGAGGCTTTAACCCACTGAGTCACCCAGATGCCCCTTATTCATTAAAAAAAAAAAAAGAAAGAAAAGATTTTATTTATTTATTTGACAGAGAGGGAGAGGGAGGGAGAGAGAGAGCACAAGCAGGAGGAGGGACAGGCAGAGGGAGAAGCAGGCTCCCCGCTGAGCAGAGAGCCCAACACGGGGCTCAATCCCAGGACTCTGGGATCGTGACCTGAGCCGAAGGCAGACACTTATCCCACTGAGCCACTCAGGTGCCCCAGATCTTATTCATGTTATAACCGAAAATTTGTACCCTTTTACCAACCTCTCTCAATTCCTCATTCCAACCCTAGCCCCTGGCAGTCCCTTTTCTATTCTCTGTGGGTATCAGTTCAACTTTTTTGGGTGTTTTTAGATTCCACATATAAAGGATACCACACAGCACTTGTTTTTCTTTATCTGGCTTATTACACTTAGCATAATGCCCTCCAGTTTCATCCCTGTTGCTACAAATGGTGAGATTTCATTCATTCTTTTCTTTTTATGGTTGAATAATATTTCAGTGTGTGTGTGTGTGTGTGTGTGTGTGTACATATACACACAAACCACATTTTCTTTATCCATTCATGGACACCTAAGTTGTTTCCATATCTGTCCTACTAACCTGGGATACATCTAGACAAGGACCATATCTTTCATGCTTCATGTACTTTCAGTTCTCAGAACAATGCTAGCTGTACTGGCCATCATTAACCCACTGATTCTAGGAATTATTTCCCCTCTCCCCCCATACCATTCATATGACTACGTTAGGAACTGCCAAGCTGAGCTAGAACTCCATGCCAGGGCTGGATGCGTAATTTGTGACATCCAGTGCAAAATTAAAATGTAGATTATGTTGTTAAAAAATTATTGGGAATCTCTAGATGGAAACAGCAGAGCATTAAGCAGAGCATGGGATCCTTGTAAGCACAGATCCCTGTGTCACTGCACAGGTTTTATGTCCATGACGCTGGGCCTGCTCTACAGACACACACACACACACACACACACACACACACACACACACAGCTATGGTTTATTTGTCCTGGGGAAAGGGAATATCTGACCCATATAAGTTCAGTCAGGGCCCTTACCTGGTTTATTTGTTTGTTTGTGACAGAACGAAGAGAAATTTGTCCTAATTGGGTAACACCGAGGACCTATCTGTAGTCTTGTTTCCAGCCATGCGAAGAAAGCCATTGGATACGTGGAACACACAGCCCTTCATTCTATCTCAGACATGCACAGGGAAATTTTGTACATAACCAAATATCATCTAAGGTCTGGATGACCTGAGAGTGTCCCTGCAGCCCTGAAACTTACCATCCACTAGCCTGGAAGCTCAAGAGGCTGGATCATGTGATCTCTTGAGCATTTTTGAGATCTATAATTCTCTGAGTCTGTAATCAGATTTTATTAGACCGACTTCATCTATAACCAAAATGTGCAGAAATACAGAAAAGCTCCTGATTACTTGTTTTCCTCAGTCAAGGTTCATAGAACAGCCATTTGTTTAGAGCTTCACAGTATAGTGACCACTGAGATAAAAAACCTTTCCCAGAAGGCTGGCCATCAGCCAAGATAATTTTTTAGCAGGGTGATTCTGAGTGCTCCCTTCAGGGAAAATCACCTAGGTCTAAGCAAAAAAGACCTCATAGTCCAGGGAATGTCTGCCTCCACAGTTTAAGTCCCTTTCTCCTTTTCCCAGTAGCACAACTCTAAAGAATTTTCTCAAAGAGTATTCACAAAACACTAGTAAATGAATAAAGATTGGCTCCTGGCAGACCTCTTCACTGACATTCTTCTGGGAGCCAGTTTTAAAGAGTATCTTGAGGGGCAGGCAGTCTTCTTCCAAGGACTGGGGTCTGGGCTTCGGTTTTTCTGAGGTTTGTTTTTTTTTTTTTTTTCTATCACCATATTAGTCAGACTCTTCAAGGAAAGAAACAATGATCAATATTAAATGAAGGCTGTGGGTGAATTCTGAATTGAACAAAGAGTCACTTCACAAACATAAGCACAGGGAATTACGGAACACTTAGCTGGGTTTACTGTGCTATCTCAATTATTTTAAGATGGAAATGTATATGGATGGAAATCTGTTCCAAGGAGAAACAAGTAATTTCTCAAATATCCCCAAATGTAGGGCCCTGGGTGCAGGAAAGCTTACGGCAGAATACTATTTAAGCAAGTTGTCATTCTCAGGCAGACTTTGTTGTTTATGTCACCTTTTGTAAATTTGTAGGTGAAGATGCTAGATCTCAGCATGACAAAAACTCATATTTTCACAGTGTCTACCAAGATCTACACAGACATTTTTTCCCCTCTAATCATGGCTGGGTTAATATTTAGAGCCCTGCTTCTGTGCACTGCCTCAGAGGTGAGAAATTGATATGTGCCATAATGATGACTTGCTCCTACATTAATATTTTTAGTTCTTTCAATTGAATACAGTTTAGCTTTTTATCTCTTAAGTAAAAACAGAATAAAGCTAAGGTGAAACCTGTAGAACTGGAAGTGAATGCAAGCCTGCAAAGACAATCCCTCAGGGAAGGCTCTTCCACAAATGTCCGGAAGATTATGTCCATATGTCTTTCTGGAACCTTTGCCAAGATAGTCACAGGATCAAAATTACTTCTTCATGCCCATTATGCAGTGTCACATCTTACAGAGCCAAAGGAATAAATTCCAGACATGCAAAACATACATCCCTTCAGTCTCTCCCAGGCAAGCTGTCAACTCCAGCATTAATGCACAAATCAAAAAGGGCAGCCAGTGCCTTAAGACTTTTCCTGCGAACCTATTCCTTACTGTCTGCCTTCCTAACGCAGTGGAGCGAGAAACCCACAACCAAGCCCTTGTCCTTTACACTGTCGCGTGCAGGGGCTCCTAGACTGGAAAAAAATACGGTTAGAGAGGGAGCAGGAAGAAAGGGAAGAGATTTAATCAGGTGGAGGAGAAAGAAGTCATATATTCGAGAGCTCTCTAGTAAAGGACCTACCACAAAACTATTGGCTGCCTGTCCTTGAACTGGCTAGAGAACAGGCTCCCACGGCTGCTCCCCTTCTCCTCAGCCTCTTCTATTTCTCTTTCTCCCCATGGTCGGTCCTCCATAGCCGAATGCTTCTGAATGTTTTCGCTCTTAGAAACAGTATGATTCCTGTCAAACCACAGCTTCAGCTTTTCAGAAAAGCTCTTGAGCTTTCATTTCTGCAACCAAGATCAGCCATCTGTCATGTACAGTGGCATTTCCAACTGACTGCTGGAAATCTCCACCTGGATTCCCTGCCCGCACCTTGAAAGCAACAGGTCCATCGTCTCAGCATCTCCCCTCTGAACGCAACCCTCCGTCTATGGACTTTTTTCTGTTAATAAAACCCGCTCTCTCAGCCACCCTGGCTACAAAGGTTGAAATTATATGTGAACCTTGCCACTTTTGTACTGTCACACATGTTTGGGGACGGCCCAGTTTCTGGCATGGGTGGCTACACAGAGGTGATTGGCTCCCACGGGACAAGAAGCAGCTGTGGGGGAAAGGATACCAAGTCCCATTAGGGACACTTTGAGTTTGAGATGTCAGTGAGACATCTAAGTGGATATATGCAGGGCTACTGGAAAATGCCAGTCTGAAAAAGAAGTTGGGGCTGAAAATATAAATTTGGGAGTCATTAGAAGGTAAATGGTGGTTAGGACTATGAAAGTGATGAAGTTACCTGAGACGGGACATATAGTATGCTTTCAACATTGTGTTTATAGAGTCCTGAGAGCGGGCATGAAGTTTCTGGGTGCAAAAGGGTTTTTGCATTATGAAGAGGACCTCCAAAATTATGAATCTGGGAACCAATCATGAAGATTTTCTCATATTTTCCTCAGGATGTTTTATAGTTTTTGGTTTTACATGTAGATCTATGATACATTTTAAGTCAATTTTTGGGTTCAGTGTAAGGGATGGATCAAAGTTCTTTTCTTTTTAAATGGATATTCAATTGTTCCAGCACCATTTGTAGAAAAGACTATAGTTTTTCTACTAAATTGCCTTTGTACCATTGTGAAAAAATCAGTTGTGCATGTATATGTGGGTGTATTTCTGGATTCTCTAGTCTTTTCTATTGATTTATATGTTGATCTTTATACCAGTACAACACTGTACTATCATAGCTTTATAATAAAACTTGAAATTGGTTAGTGTCAGTTATACAACTTTGTTCTTCTTTTCCAAAGTTGTTTTACCTATTCTAAGTCCTTTGCATTTCCACGTAAATTTTAGAATTAGCTTGTCAATTTCTACAAAAAGCATTGCTGGAATTTTGACTGAGATTACATTGAAGCCATAGATTAAGTTGGGGAGAGCTGACATTTAACAATATTAAGTCTTGTTTAGTTTATTTAGTTCTTTATTTTTTCTCAACAACATCTTGCAGTTTTCAGGATACATGTCTGGCACAATTTTGTCAGGTTTACCCTTAAGTCTGTTACATTTCTGGCACTGCTATGAGTGGTACTGTTTAAAAATTTTTTTTAATTGCCCCCAGTATACAGAAACATAACTAATTTTTTGCATATTGCATTCTGCAAATTTACCAAAAATCACTTATTAGCTTATTGACTTTGTTGTAGACGTCATCAGATTTTTCTACATGGACAATCATGTCATCTGCCAATTAAATCAGTTATACTGTTTCCTTTTAAATCCAGATATTTATTTATTTATTTATGCTTTACTGCATCAAGTAGAACTTTGATGACAAGGTTGAACAGAAGTCATGAGAATCTACATACTTGCTTTGTTTTTAGGAGAAAGTATGTTTTATATATTTACCCGTTAGTTATCAGTTCCAGCACTCCTTGTTCCTTCATGTAGATACGCATTTCCATCTGTTATCATTTTTCTTCTGCCTGAAGAACTTTCTTTACCATCTAGGTATGCTGGTGATGAATTATTGTATTATTTGTATGTAAGCAGAAGAGTATTTTGCCTTTAATATGTAATGATTTTTTTTTCTGAGTTTAGAATTCTAGGTTGCAGTTGTTTTTAATCCCTTTACTTAATATGTTTTCCCACTGTCTTCTCACTTCCATTGTTTCTGATAAGAAATCAGCTGTATCCTTATTGTTCCTTGCTACATATCTTTTCCCCACCCCTCTGGCTGGCTTTAAGATTTTTCTCTTTATCCTGGCTTTGAGCAATTTTATTTGATGGCTTTGCTCTAAAAATTTGTCCTGAGATCTGTGGATTTTAAGTTTTACCAGATATGGAAAATTTTTAGCCATTTTCAACTTCAAATATCTTTTTGTCCATTTCCTCTTTTCCCATTTCTGTCCTTCAGGGACTCCAATTTTATAATATTAGGCTTACTGAAGGTCTTTTTATTTTTTTTAATTTTCTTTTTTTTTGGATAGTTCTATCACTATACTATATCTTGAAATCACTAGTTTTTTTTTGTGTGTGTGTGTTTGTTTGTTTGTTTTGGTAATGTCTCTCTGCCATAAGCTCCACCCAGGGTATTTTTCTTTCCAGATGCATCTTTGGCAATGAAGCCTACAAGGGAAGGGACATTATTCATCAGGTGGACATCACAGTTCTAAAGAAGTTTTCCAAAATGGGTATTTGGCAATTCTCCCTTTATACATTTCGTGACCTTTCCTTCTTTCAATTCAAATTTTTATCCAAGGTTCACATACATGGTTTAATATACAAGCTAGATGCTTAAAGTATATGTGTTAGTTAGAATTAGTTTAAGCTGCATTTAGTGGAAACCCAAATGACAATGTCTTATATATACAAAATTTATTCTCATTTATTCTCTCATAGTAAAAGTGCTGTTTAGTGCTACATAGTCCACACCTGTTTGATAACTTTGAAACACATTCTCTTTCTAGCTTTCTGCTTTGCTGTCCTCAGTCACAGTAAGCTCCAGGCTTTCACATCTGCCTTCCAGGCAGCAGAACACAACAACAACAACAAAAACAATGATAATAATAATAATAATAGGAAGGATAAAAAGAATGTTATACTTGATAATTTCTGCTTACATTTCATTGGCTGGGATGAAGTCATATTGCTACATCTAGCTGCAAGAATGATTGAGAAGCATGGCATTTTATCTGGGCATACCCACTCTCCTGAATAAAATTGGGATTCTATTACCAAGGAAAAAGGGGAGAATGGTAAGCAACAATACTTCTGTCATAGTTTCTTTCTTTCTTTCTTTTTTAAAAGATTTTATTTATTTATTTGACAGAAAGATCACAAGTAGGCAGAGAGAGAGGAGGAAGCAGGCTTTCTGCTAAGCAGAGAGCCCAATGCGGGGCTCAATCCCAGGACCCTGAGATCATGACCTGAGGTGAAGGCAGAGGTCAATGCACTGAGCCACCCAGGGGCCCCTCTGTCATAGTTTCTAAGAAGAGCTATAATTCTCTGTACTATCTTCCTTCTCATCCTGATTTCCAGTTCCTAGAGGCAACTGTTTTCAACTATTTTATCTGTTTCCCCTAACATTTACCTTCATACTCAGACAAAACAACAACATTGTGCTGCTAATTATTTTCTTGTTTTAAATACTGTCTATTTAAGGGCACCTGGTGGCTCAATTAATTGAGTTTTTGACTCCTGGTTTTGACTTGGGTCATGAGTTCGGGGAGTTCCCCTCCACCTGCATTGGTCTCTGCACTTGGTGCAGAGTCCGACTGGGGTTCTCTCTCCCCACCTCCTTCTGCTCCCAACCCCCAATGCAGGCTCTCGCTCTTTCTCTGTCTCTCCGAAATAAATAAATACATCTTCAAAAAATACCATTTATTTTACCAGGGAAAAAGGGGGAAAACTTCCCTTTCGTATTATGCCTGCACCACTTTGACTTCCCTTCACCAATTCTTCCAGCATAATTATGTCATAATTTTATTCACTCTACACTCAATGTTTATATTGTTGGGGCCATGTTAATATGATTCAAAGCTATGTTACACAGTATATTAAAGTTACATATCCTCTTTTTAATTTTTAATTTTCACTGAATGATTTTTTTTCCTCTTTTTTTTTTTTAAAGCTTTCTCTTCTGATTGTTGCAGGTAGAGCTTGATGTCCTTTTTAAAAAATATTTTATTTATTTATTTGAGAGAGAGAATGAGAGAGGGAGAGAGAGAGAGAGAGCACAAGAGGGGGGAGGGTCAGAGGGTGAAGGAGACTCCCTGCTGAGCAGGGAGCCCAATGTGGGACTCCAGGATCATGACCTGAGCTGAAGGCAGTCGCCTAAAAAACTGAGCCACCCAGGCACCCCTCCTTTGCTTAGTTTTGAATGTCCCTAATTTATCTGTAAGCTTTCAAGTGTAACTTGCTTCTCAATACAGCCAAACATATATTTGTTTATCAATTTCATCCTTGTTTTAGAGGCTTGCTTCTGGAATTCCCTGTTTCCTGTTGGTCTGATCTGGGCTGGTTGCTCCATAGTCCTAATACACTATCGCCTTCCTGAATAAGCTTATTAACATCACTCTGGGGATCCCCTCCACCTCATGCTTGTGTTAGGACTCTATTTCCTTGTTCCTGTGCTATGTCTGCTTTCTTGGTTTATTTCCTTGATTTGGTAAGGCACATTTTCTAGTAGTTTCTCGAGGAAGGACACATTGAGAGTGAATTCTTGAGATACACATCTGATAGCATCTTTGTTCTAATCTCACACTTGGTGGATAATTTGGATGGGTTTAAAATTCCAGGTTGGAAACAATTTCCCCCAGATTTTTTTTTTCTTTTCACTTAGACTTTTTAAGGCATTGTTCCATTCTCATTTTCAATGTTACCTTTGAGAAGTTCTATGGCATTCTGCTTCTCAGTACTTTTATGTCACCTGTTTTTTTTCTCTTTGGATGCTTTTTGGATGTTCTCTTTATTCCTAGTGTTCTGAAATGTTATAACGATGGCTCTGTATGTGGGTCTTTTTTCTTCTATATAGCTGGGCATTCCATTGACTATCAATCTGAAAATTTGTATCTTTCACTTATGGATAAATAATTTGAATTACTTTTCTAGTAATCCCCCTCTGTTCTCTTTTCTCAGGGCTCATACTATTCAGATGTTGGGCCTCTTAGATTGATTTCTTCTCTCTCAATATCTTTGTTATTGTGAGTTTATTCTCTTTTAATTCATTTCCTGTCATTTTTATATAATCTTAGGAAATAATGGTAAATTCACGTGTCCAGTCCTCTCTATTTAACTGGAACTTTCCAACTGCTTTTCAGATATTTTTATTATGGGTAAGACAGCTTTTGTAAAAATCTGTATGGTCTCTCTGAGAGGATAGCCAGACTTCCTTTTGTTGGTTTGATTCTTCACCTATCAAACTTTGCTCCGGGATGTTTACACAAAGTAGAAACAAAGCCAAGTGAGTGAAAGTAGAACAGGGCCAAGTGCAAGCCCCGTGGGCATGTTATTCACTCTCTCCTAAGGTTTATTCATTTCAGAAATAAGAGACAATGACGCCCACCTTTTATAGCTCAGGGTTGCTGTGACAATCAAATGAGGGCATGTAAATGAACATTATTGGAAAGATATATAGTGGTATATTAATGCGAAAGATTATAGCTCTCAGAAAGGAACACAGAACCTCCTAATGAGCACTTAATTAGAACTCGTTGTTGCTGTTTTTAACAGAGAAAACTAAATAGAGCAAGAATAGAAGAAGCAAGAGTCAGGTAAGATGCTAATCAAGGTCACCAAGGAAGCTCTGGACAATGGATGAAACAGAGACCTTTGAAACAGACAAACAAATAGAGAGACAGAGTTCATATCCTGATTTCAGAACTTATTTGGGCCATCCATAAGTGTCTTTGTGCACAAAATAGGAAGATAATGTCTACCTTGAAGTGTGGCTATATGAAACAGATTTATAGAGATAAAAATAAATATAAAGCTTCTGGAGCATAGCTAGCATTTAATGAATGGTAGCAATTATCAGTGGTTAGGGGTTTGTTGATTCTGAGCTGGGTTGTTTTGGTTTTGTCTAATCTTTTCATCTATTAGTTGTGTGATTTGGGGCAAATGACTTGACTTTTCTGGGTCTGTGTCCTTATCTTTAAGATAGGAAAGTAATAGTAGCCACCATAGGTATAAATATCGAATAGGTTAGTCAATGGAAAATGTCTAGAGCCCTAGCACATAATCACCACTCAATAAGTTTTAGGTATTATTATTATTGTTATTAGATACTAAACAACAAAGCAACTGTTTCAACCATGCATCAAGTCATCATTTGGAGTCCAAATAAAGTCACAGATGTAATTTAATTTGTGTGCTAAAATAAATTTGCACATAATAAATAAATAGAGATTACTTGTCCTGGTACCAGGTGGCTCATTATCTAAAGGGCCTCCAGTCTTGTGTCCTTGGTCTCATAGGTCTTTAAGCCAGGAATGGCTCAAAGACATTCTGGTGTCAGTGCTCTGGGCCAAGTCCTGATTTTTCCCTGAAAACAAAAGGCCTAAACTGGGAAAGAAGAAGAGGGATGAATTATCTCCTGAACAGGCTTCCTTCATGGACATCCCCGAAGAGCTTCAGACATCAGGGCCTTTCCATCTGAATCAGAACCTGAGGATTTATAGAACTTTATCAAACTTGTCCTCTGGACTTCAAATATTCCAATAGTAGTTGCCTACCCCAACCAATGATTAGATTGACTCTGGAGACCCCTTATGTTACTCATCAGCCCCAACTTAACCTGGCTTGCTTTTGACTCCAAGCTACCTCTTGCCCTGGGACTATCTGCTTCATCCTCTGGCATGGTTCTAAGCTGTAAGGATGGCAGCATTGCCCAAGTGCTCAATGAATGTTTGTTGAATGCATAACAAATTGGTGGGGGTTAATTCAGTGAATTTGTCTGTATTCATATCATAGCCTACATATGAAACATAAAAGCAATATGCAGCTTATATTTTTAAAGTTAATATATAGTGTTGGCTGCCCTTCCCCAGGCTCAGGTACATGCCTTATAGTGGTTTAGTGTTTGTGTCTCCTCTAAAAGACTATGACTCTCTCAAAGGTGGGGGACTTACTTTTTCTCCTCTCTAATATTTGAGGAATGGATAAATGAATGAATCTCTCCACTCAGCACATATTTGTTGAGCTGAGAGCAATGATCTGGAGATACAGCAGTGCTCCAGAAAGAAGAGGTCTGTGATCTCATGGAGCTTACATTTTGGAGGAGGAGACAATCCATAAATGAGTAAATGAACAAGCTAATTTCAGACAGTGAATTCGATAAACCTCTCATAAATTCCATCAGTGCAAATTTCTCTGGTATTTTTTATAAGGAAAATGTAATGTGTAATTTGGCCCCCAGTGCCTTCTCTGTGCATCAGATCCCTGCAGAGGGTGAGAATATAGACTGTAGAGATTTATCTAAATTACTAAACTGTAATGATCTAGTCCTCCAAAATGAGAGAAGCAGCAGCATTGCTTAAGTGTTTTAGCTTGGCCTACAATTTGCTGATCAGAGGCTAGAGGTGATGCGCTGTAAAACTGATAGGTTTACAGAAGGTTCAGCTGCAAATCTGTGCTCTGTAATTGGAAGTTTAAAGGCACAAATCTCAGGTCATTTAAATAAAAAGCTCAATATTCCTTCTACCTTCTCCCTCTTCAAAAAATAGCAGGAAACATCTCTGTCAAAAGTACTCTGATACATGTCTGTAACTCCAAATGGAATAAAAAAAAGGCAGCTATTGACAACCAAGTCCTTACACATAGCACTTTTAAGTTGTCAGTGTATATAAGAACAATCCTTTCTTTAAAACATGATAATGTATTTTGAAAATACTATCCTACACATCTAAGTGATAACAGGAAAACAAACTTAAATAGCTTAGACCAAATTTCACCCTTTGATGCACACAGATAACTCTCACTGAGATAATCATACAAAAGCCAGGGCTGTACTTGGAACTGAGAGTAATGGTGTTTTTCCAAGAGCAGAAGCTGGTCTTCAGCATGTATTCTTGTGTTCTGTATCCACTGCCAATGAAAAGTTCCGAGAACTGGGTAGAAATTAGGGCTGAGAGAATGAGTACTGACCTTCCTTTTTGTTAAATGATTTCTGCCTGTGGCTTTCAAAAAAGCTTATGTTTTAGTGTGGTATGAGTATGCATGTGCCTATGGAGATCCTCTGATTACTTAGTAATCTGTAGGTGGGCAAGAAGTGGGATAAATAGGAAGTAGGGCCATGAAACAAAAATGTACCAACCAAGGTACAGCCCACCAGTGCATCTCCCCCCTCAGCATCGCTCGCTTTTCTTTCTGATCCCTGTTCTATAGACAGTGACAGAACAAGCAGTGGTTCCACAGAGACAAGGAGTGGGCAGAAGGAAAATGAGGTCTACTCCTTTTCTTCTAGTCATACTCCTCATGTTTAAAATAAAGCTTCAGAATCTTGGAACAAAAAGCATTGACATTTGTGGGAAGGGGTGTACTTTTAAGTTTGTATTAAGATAATTCTATAATATGATGAAAATAAATTACATATTTCATTCTAGGCATACATGAAAAAGAGAAAAAATGATTCCAAAGAGATTACTCCTTAGAAAAGAGCTATTATACAATTTCTATTCTTGCCCTAATATTTCACTTAGATTTATAGTGAGAATGTGATCAGAACACATTCATCCAAGCAAGATACTGCCTAAGAATTTTGGTTATTATTCCCTCTCCATGTATAATTACCCATGCATTTACAAAGGAAGCACATGCGTACAAATAGACAGACACATGCACACACAATGCCATCTCATAAAGCACAGTCACTTTTGACAAGCTAATTTCTAGTAGGTGCCCAGTCAATTGGTTTCACAGCTTAGCTATTCATCGACAGACAGGGCGTCTGTGTTTTCCCCCATGCACTTCCAGTTTGCAGAACAGTGCCAGACTGGCACCTTGTCTTGTGACTTGATAACAGATTCCATTAATAGCACATCCAGTGGTACTAACATGCAGTCCCTCTCAGCTGGGGGTAAGCTGGCAATCAGTGCCAGCATGAAGAATTGTAAGGGTTGGGGTACCCACATGTCAGGCCATGCATAAGAGGGCGTCTGTGAATTCGCAGCCTCTGTGTGCACAGGGAATTGCAAAAGGAGCGCTTTGAAACTAAAAAGATGAGGGAAGATTATGGGTAAGGACTTTCCCAGTATCTGCCATCTTCACTGGGAGAAATCTGAGGTGAAACAAAATCCCCTCTGTTTCACTGGGTTGGGACCAGGCTTGGCTCTGTGCTCTATTTATCCCCCCAACACATTGTAAGTTCTCAGTGATTATCATTATCATTATTAATGATGGTAATAATTGACAACATGGTAAATAACTTGAAAAGAGCTAGTTTCCTGAAGAAAAAAAAATAAGTCACTGTAATAATGGCTCTTTTACACAGTAATAAATAGCACATTTGTGTCTTGGTATTTTAAATTATGTCTTTGTTTGCTGAGGCTGGAGGGCATAGGGTGCAGTTTTGAAATCCAATAAATGAACAAATGAATTAGCATTAGGAAAAGGGTACATGTTAATCAAAGCCAGCCATTTGGACTTCGGGGCCTTAATTGCATGTAAATTTTCCATTTTGCTTCTTTCTTTCTAATCGCGCTTTATGTCTGGATCTGTAGAGCCTTACCCATAAAAGAAAGAAAATGGTGCCGAGGTTTTACACTCTGACACATAAAATAACTCCTTCTGAAGGAAATACTCTGTAACAGAGGTAAAGCTTAAAATGTGCAAACATACTAAAAAGAAGGACTGAAAAGGACCCAGGAAGCTCCTGGTCCACCCATCATTTCTCCCTGATTTTGGTCAGTCAATGGTAAGAGAAAGAAGACAGACCTGGATGTTCAGTCCCTGAAAAATAGAAGGTTAATAGGGTTGTTTTTGTTTTTGTTTGTGTTTGTCCTAAAGACTTGCTGAAGATCCTTCTCGATACTCTGATTGGAAAAAATGTATATGTTTCCTTATATCTATATCTTGAAACATTTTCCTGCATTAGCCTGCAAGGGAAATATATTTACCTTGGTAAATAATTTCCATTAAATTGGAATTTAAAAAAAATAATATTTTTCTGCTATGTGAAATGATAGTTCAACTTTTTTCACCTCTACTCTTTCTGTGATTTACAATGACATCTAATACTGGAATAAAAACTCAAACATGATCTATGGAGCTTGAAGTACATTTCTTCAGGAAATGGTTTGGCATGAATGTATTTGTGCAACCGAACTCATTTGTTTAAAAAGATGGCAGAGTAGATTTTACCTAGAAACCCCCTTAGAATTCCAAATACATGGTCTTTGGGGTATGGATTTATTTTTGGGGTCTGATAGAAAAAGATAGGAATCCATTTCAACTAAGAAAGCCTTTCTTGAAATATCAGCTCAGTAGATAAAGTGTCAACTTGGTGGAAGTAATAATAATAAAGATGATACTATCTCATTGAGAAACAGATTGAGCAACATTTCATCCCCTTTTTCCTCACAGAGCACCCGTGGCCAGCTGTACTGCATCTAAGGATTATGAATTCATACTGTTCCCTGATGCCTCATTTCCTAGGGCTCCTCTACTGAAGCCCCCAATCATCTCACACAGACTTAGAGAGGCATCGTTCCATCGCCTGTCTTCAAGCTCTGTCATGAATTCCTCATTTCCTTTACCCAAACAATTGGAAAACTTGCCGGACACTTTAAGCCTGAATTCCACCTTGGTCCACCATGCGCTTGGTTTCCTCTCAGAGCCACGGAGTAATTTTTGAGAACAGAGAAGGTTATTTTCTAGGTGTCCTGCATTGTTCTGGCTGAGCTAGAAACTTCACGTAGCAGCTGCCACCTACCACTTCCAGGCCACTCCAATGAGTCAGAACATCCCACTCTGTTCGAGAGTTCACTGTGCTCCCCAGTACTGAGGAAATGCCATACTGAAGCACTCCTTGCATGGCACTTGTGATACTTTCCTGGACCTCATGTCAAGAATCACCATAAACTGGGTGGCTTAAAACCACGGAAACTTATTCTTGTGTAGTTCTGGAGGCCAGAAGTCCCAAATCAAGGTGTTGGCAGAGTTGGTTCCCACCAGAGGTTCTGAGGGAGAATTGGTTTCATGTTGGCCTCTTAGGTTGCCAGCAACCCTTGGTTTTCCTTTGCTTGTGGCAGCAAAGCTTCAATCTGTTTAATTCTTCACATGGTGTCCTCTCCTATACGCCTGTGTGAATGCATGTGTGTGTCTTCTTTGTAAAAGGACACCAGTCTCATTGGATTAGGGCCCACCTTACTCCAGTATGACCTCATCTTAACTTGTGTAGGAAAGGAAAGATAATTTTCCCTCACTGTTCTGAGTTCTTAGCTGAGATCCCCTAATGAAAGACAGATTCACAAGAGAAAGACAAACAGATGTTTGTTATCATAAAGACCTCATGTATACATGGGAGACATCTAGAAAAAAAATGAGTAACTCCATGAGACGGTTTAGAATGTTGGATTAAATACTATCTGAATAGAAAAAGGAGAAGACTGATATTGGCCTTTTAGGGAGACTAAGGGATTTTTAGGAAAGTTGAATGAGCCTCAGAGGCATAGATGGAAGGTAGGAGAGTTTGTGTCAAAGTTTGTCTGGGAATGATGTCCACTTTTTGTGTCTTCTCCTGTGAGGAGAGTCGATTTTCCCTGGTTCATGCAACTGCCAGGGAAGGGATTTATGACAATTGAGGTGTTTTTTTGGAGAAATTGTCTTTAGGCAGATAAAGGGAATTCAGAGAAAGCCTCTCTCCTTGCATTTGCTGTTTTTCAAGTGCTTGCAGTTCAAAATAATCAATATATCAAAGTGGCATATTCTGAAGGCCCATGTCTTGAACTCTTAGAGTCCTCTATTTGGGGGTGGCATGTTTCCACCAGATTCTATCTGCAAAGACCTTATTTCCACATAAGGTTTCATTCTGAGGTACTGGTGGTTAAGACTTCAACCCATCTTTCTGGGAGACACAACTCCGCTTACAACAGTATTACAATTTTTGTTTACATGGCCACCTTTTCCTCCTTCACCGTGAGCTCTTTGAAGACAGTTCTGTGTCCATTGCATCTATCCCAGCACCTGCAATGTTGCAGTGCTCAATAAGTAATAACTCATTAATAAGTAAGCAAACTTACAGATTCACAGTTACTGGGTTGTGGATTGGGGAAATGTTGGTACTTGAGAGAAAAGGGCCCCTAACTTGTGCTCAGGTGTCTAGAATTCATTATCCTGCAAAATATTGCCTGAAGTGGGTACAGACACTACAGTTTCGTTTGTAAAAGTACTTTCAGTGTTTCAGTAAACCTGACAGAAATGGTACATGTATCTGCAGAAAGGCTGTAGAGACTAACCAAAATGCCTACAGTTCCTAATGACAATGCAGGGTTATTTCGCAGGAGCCCAGTGCAATGTTGAGTGGTTTTCTCCAGAGTTCCAAAGAGGTGGAAGCAAGAGCTCGTATTTGCTCTTGGTGTTACACTTATGATCCTTATTTATCTACAGTAACTCCCCTTCTCTGGTTAAAAGCTGACCTGCTGGCTCTCTCCTTTTCTCTTTCTCTCCACTCCCTGAGTCTTCCCCCAGGCTTTTGTTGTTGTTGTTCTTGTTCCTAACTTCTTTGCATTATATCCTCTTCGTATTAAGCAACAAGTCTCACTAGCTTTCCCATCATAGGGGGAAAGGGATAGCTTCTCACCACCACAGAAGACCTCCACAACCCACAGGCCCTTAATAAAGTGGATATTAGAGGACTTTGGAAAATCCTTTCGGCACAAATGCCTGGCTGGTAAAGCTATTGTTTTTCTGCATAATCCTACTTTGCATGTTAGAAGGGAATTCCACCCTGTAAGAAATTCTAATCTCCCCCGTGGCAGATGGACACCTTGGGTCCGCTAGTACAAAAGCAAACAGGAACAGCTAATTAAGTAATTTTCAAAATATCACTTCTAATATACTAAGTAATTACGAGTTACTCAGTGACAAGGGCCAAAGAAGAAATCAACTGAGTGATGATAGAGCAAGAGTAAGTTGGTGGGGAGTTTTTAGAGGGCTTTCGAGCCTATCAAACAGCATTGAAAGGAGCTTAGGAGTTCCGAGTATTCCATCCCAGAATATGCCTATTTTGAACCGTAGGCATTTAAAAAAGAAAGAAAGAAAGCAGAAACAAAAAAACCTCTCTGCCCTCTCCCTCTTTGCCAGGAGGGGTAAGATGATTCCGAATTACTGGAGACAATTCTAGACTCTTATAAATCCTAAATCCAGAGATGGCAGCCAGGAGGACACAAACCTCGTGCAACAAATCTTGCCAGACTAACTTTTATCTTCCCTTAGTTTCCCCGTATATTTACCTTCCCATAGTTTGCCGTCCCTAAGAGCCTAAAGCCCCTTTCTTCCGTCTTATCACTTCCCTACTAAACTTACTGTTCTTTTGTTAAGATGCTGTGTAAGTTCAAGTTCTGACCACCCTGTTGAGTTACTTATCACGGAGCACTCCCTTGTATATGTGCAATGCACATGTTATTAAATTTCTGCTTATTTATCTCTTCTTTTTTTTTTTCTCAAAGATTTTATTTATTTATTTGACAGATAGAGATCACAAGTAGGCAGAGAGGCAGGCAGAGAGAGAGAGAGGAAGAAAAGCAGGCCTCCTGCTGAGCAGAGAGCCCGATGCGGGGCTCGATCCTGGAACCCTGGGATCATGACCTGAGCTGAAAGCAGAGGCTTTAGCCCACTGAGCCCAGGCGCCCCTATTTTTCTCTTCTTAATGTTTCTTTTTTTCAGTTTAATTTGTAGGGCTCCAGCCAATGAACCTAAGACAGATAAAAGGAAAAGGTTTTTTTCTGCACTACAGGGGGAGAAAAAACTTAGGAAAAGGGCCACAAAGAGATCATATTGTTCTCATTAAGGCATGGACCACATTTTACCACGCCTTGGCCAGTCAACCACTTTAAATTTACTCCGCAAATTCTGCCATTTATTTCAGATTGATAAGCAATTCTCTAAAGACTTAGTATTGGGCAGGTCTTGTGACACTCTCAAATACACTTATCTAATGACACCTTTTTTAAAGTTTTAAGAACCTATCATTCTCATGATGAAACATGGAGAAGGTAAAACAAAGAACTAGAAGCTCCTGTGATGCTATGGTTCTCAACCTTGGCTGTTCATTAGAATCATCCAAAAGCTTTAAAAAAAAAAATGTGTAAGCAGTATAGCCACTGTGGAAAACAGTACAGAGGTTTCTTAAAAAATTAAAAATAGAATCACCATATTATCCAAAAATTCCACTACTGGTTATTTACCCAAAGAACATGAAAACATGAATTCGAAGATATGTGCATGTCTATGCTTATGACAGCATTATTTACAATAGCTAAAATATGGAAACAACCCAAGTGGCCATTGATAGATGAACGGATAAAGAAGGTGTGGTCTATAGACGCAATGGAATATTACTCAGCCGTAAAAAAGAATGAACAGCATGTTGCAGCAACATGGATGGATCTAGAGGGTATAATGCTGAGTGACATAGAGAAAGAGAAAGGCCAAATGATTTCACTCATATGTAGAATTTAAGAAATAAAACAAATGAACAAAGAATAAAAGGGATAAAAAATCAGATTCTTAAATACGGAGAACTAGCTGGTGGTTAAGAGAGGAAAAGTGGGTGGGAGAATGGGTAAAACAGGTAACGGGGATCAAGAGTCCGCTTATTATGATGAGCACTGAGTAATATATAGGATTGTTGAATCACTATATTGTTGTACACTTAAAACTAACATAACACTACATTAGTTATATTGGAATTAAAAAAATAAATAAAAGATAAAATATGCACACGTGTCAGTATGTAAGTTTATTATTATTTACTTAAGCCCTGGTTTCTGGGTTATTATCATCAGGCACTGGATTCTAGAAGAATTCCTTTTGGATCTCTGTAGTTAACTTCTTCATTTTTTAAAGATTTAATTAATTAATGAATTAATTTAGAGAATGCATGTGCGGAGGGAAGGGCAGAGGGAGATGAACAAGAATTTCAAGCAGACTCAGCACTGAGCGTGAAGCCCAACATGGGCCCAATCTCACAATCCTGAGATCATGATCTGAGCTGAAATCAAGAGTCAGATGCTTAACCGACTGAGCAACCCAGGTGCCCTGGGTCTTTTCTATCTCTATTCCAAGGATTGGTATTGGCTTGTGTTTGAATGACATTTTTCAGCTGTGGTGCTTCCCATTTTCTCCTCTCAACCCTTGGCACACATACTTTTCTACCCCCCCCTTTTTAAAAAAATTTTGTTTATTTGAAAGAGAGAAAGCAGGAGACAGAGCATAAGTTGGGGGTGGGAGTAGAAGGAGAGGGAGAAGCAGACTCCCTATGGAGCAGGGAGCCCTATGTGGGGCTCAATCCCAGGACCCTGGGATCGTGACCTGAGCCGAAAGCAGATGTTTACCAGACTGAGCCACCCAGGCGCTCCAGCATCACATATTTGACTTGAGCATGAGCCTGTGCTGCCCCATTAGATAGCTGGAGGCGGCTGTGTCAAGACCTGCAGTGCCATCCCGCCCAGCATCGAGGATGCCTGAGTGAATACTGCTGTCAAGATTACATGCATCGTGTTTGTCTTATGACAGCAGAAAGTTTTGGTGTCAGGCATGAGGGTTCAAGTTAGGGGCACTTCTCTTTATCTTAATAAAGATATCTGCCATCTCTGTGGTATTTGGCAACACAATGCTTATATTTCCATTTTGTCCATGAGTGATAGAATTAGGAATAAGACCATTAATCTTATTTTTTGAAATTCTATAGCCTGCCTTTACTCATATTCCTCAAAATTAATAGACCAGATCATTCCGCTGGTGTGGCCCAGGAAAGTCTGAAGTTATGGTAACTGTGATTTAAGAATCCATATTCATGGGTAGGTGAGAAAGAGGCAAGGTTAAGGAAGTACCCAGCAGAAAGCTTCAGGTGCTAGTGGATGTGTGGATTTTCTGAAGCATTGGCTCGACCATTCGTTACTTTCTTCTTGTGTTTACTGGCTCAAAAGGTATTTATTAGGTGCACATCAAGTGTTTGTGGAATGAGTAGATAAGAAAATTATCTGTAGAAGGAGCTCCCCCCGAATGGCTCTGACTTGTTCCTTGTGTCCTAGACATCCTGACTAGAATGTGAGTCAAATGCTCCTGCTCACTGATTTCTCCAGCTACTTTTTCTTCCTGGATATCAGTTGGAATAGACATCATTTCTGTCTCACTCCTATATCCCTTCCACATAAGTCATTGGCTTGTCAATCATGACACTCACATTTATAAATCCATTTTGCAACTTTTCATCTACTAGGAAAAATTGGGATTAACTTCACTATTGTTTGTGAATGAATTACATTCTGCTTTCCTATTTGTGTCTAATTTTTTATATATTTTCATTTTGTTTTTCCCTAGTTTCTATTCTTTCTCCATTTCCCCCCAGATGTCCATACATAAATCAGAATTAAGAATGAGAGACAGTGAAAACTCTTATTTGAGAGGATTGTGATAAGGATATCTATATCTGTTAAGGGCATTTTAAAATCAGTTTTGATTTATACTATGCATTTTGCTGAGATGATAACAAAACAATTGAAATCAACTCTGTTATTACTAGGGTCCTGGTCAGCCCCTTGGCCCTGTCTTTTTTTCCTAGATGCATGTTGACATCCTGGCATAAAACACGCCATTAATAAGGATTTATTTAATGACTAGAAAGGAAACAGAGAGGCTTTTTTAAAATCAAATTAGTTCAATAGAAAGATTGGAATGGAAATGAAATTTCAAAATTCTCTGTGAATCTTGTTTCTCACTTCTGCCTTTTCTATATTAGCTCTGATAATTGCAAGTTGACTATTCAATTTCAAATGTATTAATTGATATAGTTTATTTTTCCTAAAAAATCAGTATTTTTTGACTACTTATCCAATTGACTTTTTCAATTAATTTTTAAACTTTTGACTCATTTGTATCTCATAAGCCTGTTCTATACTTCTGAATGGTTCAAATAAATTACACCTCTAAAACTATTGGAAAGTTAGTCGTAAAGCTTAATGTAACAAAAATCTCAATTTATGGAACCCAATTTTCCAGGGATGTAGGCTTTACGAAATGAAAATGACTGTTCCAATTCATCGTGTAAAATCTGCTTTCGGCTCAAGGTGATGGCGGAGGAAACTGCATTTGTGTCTCAGGCAATTCCCTTCAATGAATTGTCCTTAAACGCCCTGAATTCCATGCATTCCTTGGGATTTCTGTTTTGCAAGCTTGTCCATTTTGTATAGTTTTCCTGGTCTCCTCAGCTTCTTTTTCCCCCTCACACCACCCATTGCATACGATTGCTCTGCAATTTCCTTCTCTACTCAAGTTCTCCAGCCACCACTCCCTTCCTCAGTTTCCAAGAATCACTCCAGTTTCTGCCTGGACATGAGTCTTTCTCTTCTAGAGTTCCCTTTTCCTTCTTTTCTTTGTTGATGGATTTCCTTGGTCGTCAGCATTTGTTACCCTGTGAAAATGTCAACACCTGCAAGTTTCTTCCTAAGTCTCCCAACATTTCCTGAGAACGGGCTGATTTCCATATTTATTGAATATTATTTTTAATGGCAGTGCCCTTGACCCTGACCTGTTCTGTATAAAATGAAATTTTGCTTTATTTTCTTTCATTTTGTGCCAGGTCCTGAACCCAATATTTTTGTAGTTGAAAGCTCTGCTTTCTAGCTTTTCCCTTTCTGACTCATATTGATGGTTTTTACTTGGATCTTCAGTGAATTTTACCATGAAAACTAGCATAACAAAGTGAAATCAATTAACTAAGAGATTGCCACGAGTACTATGAATTTTTAACTGTACAATCAATGAGTTTATTTCAGGTTGTGCGTCCTAATGTGAAAGATTAACTTACTGTTTAGAAACCTGGAATTCACCTAGTGGATGGCAGTTGTTATTTATAAGAAGCATAAAATGGTGATAAGAATGGGGGAAATCTGGGGCTCCTGGGTGACGAAGTCAGTTAAGCATCTGCCTTTTGGTTCAGGTCATGATCCCGGAGTCTTGGGATCAAGCCCTGCTTCGGGCTCCTTCCTCCCCGAGGAGCCTGCGTCTCCCTCTCCCTTTGTCCACTGCTCCCCCTGCTTGTGCTTGCTCTCTCTCTCAAATAAATATAATATAATATTTAAATAAAATAATCTGTCAAATAAATGAATATGTCAAATAAATATAATCTTAAAAAGAAAAAGAGTAGGGGAAATCTTTGGGGGTGGAGGTGGAAAAACCACTTGAGGCTCCTGATTGTCCTGAAATAAGAAGACTGTTACAGATTTGAACATATATGCAGCTTCTAGGAGCAACCATAAAGCCACATCTAAGCCAGACTTTTTCTAAATGTACCCACAAAGTTTGACTATCTCCCTTTTCCTCACCTTCCACCAGCCAGGAAAGGGGAATTTAATAACTGTTGAACACAACAGATTTTATTCATCCCCTGTCGATGAGATTTCAGATCTGCTCCACAGTACACTAGGATTCCTAACTCTCAAGAAACAGACAATGGTTGTGTCTGCAATCCCTCCACTTATACCTACCAAAAAGTTAAAAAGTTTGGATGTGGTTGAAAATGGATGTCTATGTTGAATGGAAAACAAAAAAGAAAATAAGCAAGCAGCCACTCTGCCTAAAGTTGCCATGTGAACGTTGGCTCTCCTGCTCTGCTGCTGACGTGGCAGCCCCTGGCTACTCCTATCCCTCCATCTTCCAGATGGAAATTTTGGCCCAACTCTGGTGCACCATGAACTTGGTGCGAGGTCAGATTAGATGACAAAAGACAAGTGAACGCACTGAACACCATTTTCTTGCTCCGAAAGTGAAATTATTCCTCCTCCTCCTTCTTCTTTTAGGTTTTATTTATTTACCTGACAGAGGGAGAGGGGGGGGGGGAGAGCATGAGAGCACAGGAGAGGGCAGAGGGAGAGGGAGAAGCAGGCTTCACGCTTAGCCAGATGCAGGGCTTGATCCCAGGACCCCAGGACCCCCGGATTATGACCGGAGCCAAAGTCAGGTGTTCAACCAAATGAGCCACTTAGGCACCCCCAAAAGTGACACTTCTTTTAAGCAGGCCACTCTGCTTCTCCTCAACCACTACAGTTTTCCCTGAGGATTCCTTGCTAGGAATGTGTCACAGTAAAGGAAAATGCCACAAACCAATGATTACCAAACATTGGGGCTGCATGAAGAGCTGTCAGCCAACTCTAGATCCCAATGACTGACTTTTTAGTGTTCCTTTTCTTAAGTTTAAACTGTGCATCTTTCTTCCCCGTAGCACTACAGAACTTTAATGGACTTTCAATACCAATTCAATAACCTAGTGTCTCCTGCGAAAATGTACACATATATTTATCTGAAAGTAGCCTTCTTCTAGAGAATCAGTCCCTTTGGATTTAGTGGTAAGAATGATTTACTCTGCAGAAAGCCAGAAGCACTCTTAAGGGAGGAGGGGTAGTAAGTCGAACATCTTGGGGGGACCCTTCACAGGCCAGGATGGCCCCACGTATCAGGTAGACTGGAGGTTCTGAGCAGGCTTGAAGTTAAGCCAATTAGAGCATAGTGCTTGCTCAAGATAGAAGCAGAAGGGCCAGTAAATAGGAGAGTTTTAGATTAGATTCTGTTTGCAACATTATATCTCTGTAGAACGGAGAGACATTTCACAGTTTCTTTTGATGTAAAGTTTAAAGTGATTTATGACAATTTAGCATTTATCTGAATGGTGTTCTTTGCAGATTAATGATAATAGCAAAAAATAGTGGGCCCACATCTCTAAAGAATGAAAGGTTGTTGGAAAAATGTTTGTCATAAGTTGTTAATAAGGGGTTCACAGACTTGTTCATTCAGTTATCCCCTTCCTTTTTTCTTTTTTAAAAAATTCTATTTATTTATTTGAGAGAGAGAGAGAGAGAGAAAGACGAGAGTGAGCAGGGGAGGGGCAGAGGGAGAGGGAGAAGGAGACTCCCTGCTGCTGCTGCTGCTTCTGCCGCTGTTGCTGCTGCTATGCAGGGAGCCTGAGGAAGCACTCCATCCCAAGACCTAAGCAGAAGGCAGATGCTTAACCCTTTCACTGACTAAACCACCCAGGTACACCTTTCTTGTTTGTTTGTTTATATTAACATATAATGTATTATCTGTCCCAGGGGTACAGGTCTGTGAATCATCAGGCTTACACACTTCACAGCACTCACCATATCACATACCCTTCCCAATGTCCATAACCAACCACCCTCTCCATACCTCCCTACCCCCTGGCAACCCTCTGTTTTGTGAGATTAAGTCTCTTATAGTTTGTCTCCCTTCCGATTCCATCTTGTTTCATTTTTTCATTCCTTACCCCCCAATTCCCCCCTTTGCCTCTCAAATTCCTCTTATCAGGGAGAGCATATGATAATTGTCTTTCTCTGATTGACTTATTTTGCTCAACATAATACCCTCTAGTTCCATCCACTTCGTTGTAAATGGCAAGAGTTCTTTTCTTGTGATGGCTGTATAGTATTCCATTGTATATATATACACCACACTTAAATTATCCATTCATCTGTTGATGGACATCTAGGATCTTTCCACAGTTTGGCTATTGTAGACATTGCTGCTATAAACATTTGGGTGCACACGCCCGCTCAGATTACTACATTTGTATCTTTAGGGTAAATACACAGTACTGCAATTGCTAGGTTGTGTGGTAGCTCCATTTTCAACTTTTTGAGGAACCTCCATGCTGTTTTCCAGAGTGGTTGCACCAGCTTGCATTCCCACCAACAGTGTAGGTAGGAGGGTTCCCATTTCTCTGCATTCTCGCCAGCATCTGTCATTTCCTGACTTGTTAATTTTAGCCATTCTGACTGGTGTGAGGTGGTATCTCATTGTGGTTTTGATTTGTATTTCCCTGATGCCGAGTGATGTGGAGCACATTTTCATGTGTCTGTTGGCCATCTGGATGTCTTCTTTGCAGAAAAGTCTGTTCATTTCTTCTGCCCATTTCTCGAATGGATTATTTGTTCTTTGGGTGTTGAGTTTGATAAGTTCTTTATAGATTTTGGATACTAGCCCTTTATCTGATATGTCGTTTGCAAATATCTTCTCCTATTCTGTCAGTTGTCTTTTGGTTTTATTGACTTTTGCTGTGCAAAAGCTTTTGATCTTGATGAAGTCTCAATAGTACATTTTTGCCCTTGTTTCCCTTGCTTTTGGCAATAAGCCAACACCACACACACACACACACACACACACACACACACAGGCTACCAAAATGACCAGAAGGAAATGCATTGTAATAGTCATAGAGCTAATCTAAAATGGTGACACCCTATTTTCTTTCTAGTGCTCATATGTACATTCTAAATTTTCTACAAGGTATTTACAATAAAATTATTAAAAATTAAACATCATTGTTTGTCTGTTAACACTGGTCCCGCTTTTAGGGCATTAAAATAGGAAAAAAAACCCACAACCCCCCCCCCCCCCAAAAAAAAACAACTTCCCCAAACTCCAGGAAATTAAATGGAGTTCAGAAACACAGAGACAATTGGGAAGCTGTGGCTGGTCAAATACCTCAACACCCCGCCCACCCCCACCACCAAGTGCCCCAGTGCATAGAATTGCCGTGACAGCTAACTGTGGTTCAGATAACAAACCAAAGAGAGAGAGAGAGGCTTTTATTCGAATTGTCAGCCTTAGCCTTGAGATACAGCGCGAGTGGTTTTAACAGCCAAATCACATCTTTGCGAACAATGTCACAAAGATAGAAAAGGAGCATTATATTTTTTATCTCACAGATGTCCTGAATAAAGTACACTTGGTTCCAATTTCATCTTGATAGCACATCACAGATCACAGTGACAGCCTTGCTGGAAAATCGCTGATACTGGGTTCAGCTTGGTTTTTTCCACTCTGGGTAGAGAAGCTCTGCATTTCTATTACGTAGACCCATTACTATTACCTACCATTAAAAAGGTCCTGGTTTTGACGGATTTCTTAGCACAGGTACTAGAATGTCTTGGCCTCTAGAGTATGCAGATGGGACAGGTGAACTCTAGCAAGGATCCCATCTAATGAAACACACCATGGTTTCACCTACCATCTGCCACCACATCTGCTTAAAAGACATGGTTTACAAATTAAATAGATAGTAAAACTCTGCTTTTCTAGCCCACCTCATCTCCAGTACGACATTAGATATCTTTCTAAAGGCTTCGGGAATGGAAACAATAATGACCTTCTGTAGGTCTCTAGCCCTGGGAGAGCTCATTTATTGAAAGGGCCAAGGAACTGGGAAGATGGAACGCAGCTGTTCAGACAGGAATGCTGTACTCTCCCTTTCACCTGCTGGAGCAGATCTCTGAGCAACCAAGTGGAAGGCCCCATGGAACGTCCCACAGTTAATAATCGGAGGTTGATTCTGGAGTTTAGAGGGCTAGCTCCTTTTTGATTTGGGGGCTTTACCTCAACTGGGAGCCAACAACAGCAGCAACAAGATAGAAGAATGTCAGAGACAGACTCATGCTACTCCTGAGGGGGAAGCTATGCATAAACAGGCATCAGACAGCAGACAAGAACATAAAAGCAAACGAGGCAGGTCTCCATGGAGTTCACTATTGTCAGGAGCATGAGGCAGCCTCTCTTTGCCGTCTGGTGCCCTGAGGGCCCCAGAGAGCCCTGGCAAGGCCAGAGCGGGAGGAGAGACAGAAGGAACCCCCGCCCTCCCCCCTGCAGGTACAGCGGAGCAGCAGAGATGTGACCCTTCTGTTGACTCAGGGAAACCTTTAATTCTAACACGGGTTTTCATCTTCCAAAAGAATCCACATTTCTGAACTGTCCTTCAAAATTGTCATTGATGTCAGCGAGGTTTTGGTGGGTGAGTGATGTTGGAAATAACATCGCCTAGGACATAGCTAGGAGAGGATCCTATATATGTAAGGTGGCCGTGTGAATCCTGGTGTCCCCATCTTATTTTATGCATCTTCAAAATAGATCCAGAATCTGATCATGTCCTATCATCTACAGGGTTACCACCTTGGTGCAAGGGCGGTAGACCTCCTCTCCTACTGATAGCTGTGCTGTGGCTTTCTAACGTGTCCCCTGCTCCCACTTCTGCCCTCACCTCTCATCTGCTTCCCCACTCCCCAGGACAAGAGCTATTCTGGACAAAGCAGCCAGAGTGATGCTCCAAAAGCATCGGTCCTATCATGTTCCTATCCTGCTCCATGGTTGTCCTCACTGGGAGAAAAGCCAGAGTCATTAGAATAGGCTCCCACTACCTCCCTGACCTTGTCCACTGCTCCCCTCTTGCTCACTCTGCTCCAGTCACGTGCCAGGCATGCTTCCCCCTCAGGATCTTTGCACTGACAATTTTCTCTGCTTGGAAGGCTTTTCTCCTGGATATTGGCACCCATCAAGTCTTTGCTTATATGTCTCCTTCTCAGTGAAGCCACCCTAGTTCTATTTAGAATGGCACCACCCCTCCTTCCTTGGTATTTTCTCACTTGATTTTTTTTTTCTCTATCATATATAGCAGTCATCAGCTTCAAAATAAAGAATTTATTTATTCTGCTTGCTGTGTACCACACCTCCTCCAGAATAGAAGCTTCAGGAAGTCAGGGGTTAAAAAGTCTATTTTGTTCACAACTGTATCCTTCAGTACCTAGAATGATGTTTCACACATAGTAGGGGCTCAAAAATATTTATGAATTGAATTTGCTCAATTTTTCTAGAAGTCTTGTGGCAGTTTTCGTGTCTACAGCTTTATATATTTGAAAGGTCATGTCTGATTGGAACAAGAAAAACATTTGTAAAATCTTATACACACCATCTGGAGGCTGTTCAGCAGCCTATATATGAAATGGGTTGTAAGTGGCGGCCAAATGTCCTGTGGATAGAAATCAGCACTAAGAGAACCTGCTATGGCCCATAGTTTCTTCACAAATGAAGTTGTCATTCGCTGGCTGAAGAAAGCAGCTCTGTCTTATCTTGATCTCGCTTGTGTCTGGTGCATGGAAAATGCCATTTCCCCCGCAATGTTCCTTTCTAACAAACCACTCTGATCACCCTAAATGGTTTTCAAATAAAATAAAATAAATATAAAAGGTAGATATGCTGCCAGATCTCTCCAAGCCCATCTGTATGCTAGTTTATTTTTCATGAGGCTTGTTTCATTAGAAACTTGGACATAAATGACGAGGGCTTACTGGATTGTTTCTGGGCATGTATTGCAAATAGCTGGAGTGGGACGATAACTTCAGAGGCCTTTCAAGGATATTATCCAATACCTTCACTGAGCTTGTTAATGTATATCAGTCCTATTGGCTAAAAAGCCATAATTATTCTCTTGACTTTTCTTCGTGAATTGATATTGCTATTGAAAATAACATCCCTGAAGACAGAGCAAGGTAATATTCATTTTTTTAAAAAGCCATCTTATTATGTTTACCTGTTGTTAAGTATTTCTTATTTAGCCTAGAAGCGCTACAGTGTGGCAAAATACTGTATCTTACATAATGAATGTAATTTAAAAATGAAAACTACTAGGTTATCTTTTCTTCTTTGCTTTGGTTTTGCTGGCTGTGTGATTTTTTTTTTTTTGGCTCTATCTTTAAGCATATATAAGATGAATAACAGTAAATGAATTACAGAGGTATAATTCCATTGAGGGTTCTGGAAACAGCTTTTAGCCTCAAGAGCCAAGCTCTTACACTGTGTGTCGGATCAGAATTGCAAGACAGAATTATAGCTCCGTTACTCAGGGTTTGCTTGTTGTTAATTTTATGGAGGACATAAAAGCTAATGTAAAGCATCTGTCGTATCCTTGACCCCTTTAAGGAACCTGTATCCATGGCAGCTGATATCAGGTGGAGGAGGAGGCGGACTCTGAATCCTCACAGGGTATTTCAAGAAAAGGAAATGCCTCGTCCCTTGATGATCTCTTGGATGTTAAGTCCACATGGTGGTAAGGTTGGGGTCAATTACAATCTATTCAGTTAACGCAATATGTCTTGAGCTCACCCTGTTGGCAAATCCTGTCCCAGATGCTGGGGTTACTTACAGCAGTGAACAAATCAAGCACGAAACTCTCCTGTCCTCTTGGAGCTTACTTATCCTACGACCAAACAAGTAGCACATAAAATATGTTATGTGTGACAAACCATTTCACACAAAACTGGTTAAGGAAAGAGAGCTAAGGGGGGACAGGGCCTTCAGGACTGTTCTTTAAATAGAATGGATAAGAAAGACCGTGCTGCTGTCATGGTATTCAAACAGTGAGCTGAAGGAGAAACGGGAGCAAGACCTGATGCAGATCTCTGAGGAAAGAGCCTTCCAAGCAGAGAGGACAGCCTGTACAAATGCCCTGAGGTAAAGTCTTGCAAAGGGAGTGGTGGTGCTAGTGTGACCAGAGCCTAAGGGGGAAGAAGGGGTGATCCAGGAGCTCCATTCTGGCTGCTTCACAGAAAATAGACAATTGGGAGGCAAGGGTTTAAAAAGCAGACCAGATGGGAGACTACTGAGGGAGGACAGGCAAAAGATTAGAGTGTTTGGAGGACAGGGGCCAGGAGAGGTGGTAAGATGTGGTCCACTTTAGGTTCTATCTTGCAAGTAGGGCCAGCAGAATTTGCTGACAGACCAGATGTGGTACCACCCCACAGGCCTACTTCCTTGAAACTGGGCCAAGGGGCACATCGATCTTTGACACTCCTCCTTCCTCCTGCTTCAGCTCTGATGATGAGTCTCAGCACTACACCACCGGTCATACTTGGGGTTTGCTTTTTTGCTGGTTTTTGCCCTGGGCACATGGATAGCATTTGCACAAAAACACCATTTTGCTGCTCTTCTATTTCCTGAAACTCCAGCTTCTTGCTGCAAATGCAAGAAATTCTTGCTAAAGCTCAGGAGTTCTCCTGGATTCGAGAACAACAAGCATCTCCATCTTCCTCGCACCCTCACTGCATTGCGTCTGGTGTTCCTCCACTGGACTCTCAGATTCGGAGACCAGATGTCTCTTTCCTTCAAACTCTGCTCCACGCCTTAATTGCTTCATGGTAGACTGATGTTATAATTGTCATATTGGCTTTTTTGTTTTCTTGCTTCCAGAAAGCTAGGGGCCAGCAGCAAAAAGGATCCTTGTCCAGCCTGTTTTCATCTTCCCATGGTTCCTTTCACATCCCTGTCTTGGCTTCCAATGCTCTCCCCACAGTTTAAATCTTTAAATCGTTTTCATATTCTTTGGTAAGTACTCTCCCTGCATCCTTTTCATCTTCAGCACGTATTTGTATAATTTCGGATTCACAGTGGCAAACCGCTTGGAGAACTGTGAGTGAATAAAGCAAACACAGGATCTGACCTGGGGAGAGGTACCCCTTGTTTCCAGTACCAGCTCGTCTCTGCCGAGCACCAGAGAACAGAACATAATAAGCCTCACTGTGCTAGTGCATGCCACTGGGAGGGGTAATTCTTCACTCTGGGATTCTTCATTTTTCTTCTTGGTGTAAATTAATTAACTGGTGTGTTAATTATTTATGCAATTCATCCACTATTTCTGCTTTTCCAATGCACAGAAGAGGATTGTACTTCCTGGCCTCTTTCCGGCTGGATGGAATAATGTCACGGATTCTGGCCAATGACTTGAGAGTGAGAGTGGAGGTAATATTTATCGTTTTGGAGCCAGTGCCTTCAACTGCCAGGAAAAGACTCTAGAGCCGTCTTTCCCTTGAGAATGACAATTGCCATTTCTAAGGTGGTAGCCTGGGTTAGTAATGATGGCCAGGGTCACTGAGTGTCTCCAAGGAGCAGAGCCCCTTGGCAAGCTGTGAGGGCCATGCAAGATGAATGAGAAACCTTTGTTGTGACCATTGAGAGTTTAGGTTTGTTCATCGCTGCAGCACAACTTAGTCTATCCTGCTGGATATATTCAGGCCATTTCTCTGTGAGAGTATCTTAACAACAGGACCTCAGGCAAATGCGTGGACATAAAGGACAAACCCAAGTTAGATGTCAGAATGGCCTATGCTGGTATGGGGTTTCTAAAAATGATGGTTCTAGAAAGTAGAATGGTGTTACAAATGGAGGAAATAGAAGGACCCTGAAGGCAAAATGGAGAACTCTCTAGGGTTTGTTTAAGGTTGGTACTGTGGTCTGCTATGGCTTCTCCATGGTGATAGAAAAATTTTTAGTGATCTCTGCCTAACACCTGGCCCATAGCCAGATGACTTGCAGGCTGGGGTCCCACTGGATCCGGATGGAACACTCATTACATGGGGTGACAGGAAGGCAAGGCCAGAGGTGTTAGTCTATTCCATCACCTCCAGAGAGGGTAGCTAATGATCCATTTGTCCAGGCCTATCATGTTTATTCCAGTGAGTGGTCATAGATGGACAATGTCTGTGAGGAGGTACCTCAAGGTCAGGAGAATCCAGCAAGGCCTGATGCCATTGAAGTACCACAACGTGTCAAGGAATGATTTCCAGCTTCCTGTAGATACCATTAGCTAAATTACACTATCTGCTTCTAGAACCGCCTTTGCTAGGATCATTGTTTCTTGCTTTGAACTTTGGGGGAAGGAGGGAAAAGTAGGTGCCCTCTGCTTGCCTCCCTTTTCTGTGAAGCCTCACGAAGGAAACTGCTGTTTAGAAGAAGGCAGCTTTGTTTTTAATTGGCGGGAGGAGGCCTGTGAGAGCCTCTCGCTTTCTGCCTGTGTTATGATTTTGTGACAGTGTGAAGTCAATCTTAGAGCAGTTACAGCTCTCCCGAGCTGTCAGTAACTCAGAGACTTCAACTCCGATTAAAAACCACGACTAAGAAAAATTACCATAATCCAGTGACAGGCATGAAGAGAAAGCCATAATAATACTGATAACAATGTGCCAGTTAAGAGGCTATTATATTTAGTGCCTTACTTCAGCACAGAGAAATCTCCTCAGGGTTGCCATTGATAGAACCAGTGCCTTATTAATGGATGTGACCAGGTCTGGGCAGCCCCTGCCTCGATGGCTACTGCGCATGCACCTGGGGAAGGAGCAGGTTAGAGGAGCAGCCAGCAAGTTGCTTGCCAGAAGTTCTGAGGGTGACAGGAATAGAAGCGACATGTTCTTTACTCTGAACCAGTGTGTTTAAGAGACCAGCAGGGAATGGGTCTCTCGGGTGTCAGTCCAACAATCCTGGTAAATTGCCCAAACACCATTAGACACGTCCCTTGAAGTCTCTTACCTCTGTGCCCTCAGAACCACCCCATGGAGTCCCTTTGGCCACTGGAGCCATCCTTCTGTCCCTAGATCACCCAGGACATTACTTTGCACCCCGCCCTAGCCTTGGCCTCTGTGTAATATCACACACCCTGGTCTCATTTCCTTGGGTCCTTTCTGGGTGACTCCAGCTACTTGCAAAGCTCATTTGGGCTAAGTTGTTAATGCTGCTAACGGCTTACGGTGTGACCCCTTCTAGCTCATCTATTTGTGTCTTAACAGGGACTTTACAGTTTGAAGTCAAAGGTGTTACAACTTAGAATTTAGGGCACGCAACAGAAGACTGGTGGGGGCGGAGGGATGGCATTTGGGCGCATGAGTCTGTATGAGAGACATTTCTGCTCACGTCAGGTAAGTAGCTCCTCCTTTGCCTATGCATTTGCATTCTGGGATTCCACATCTCTTGTTCTTTAGAAGCAGGTAAATGCCACCTCTTCCAGCCACCCGTCCTCTACTGAAGTCGTGCGCACCGCTTGCTGGCCTTCTCTCTGTGACTTACCGTACACAGGTTCCTCACAGTCTGAACATATTTGAGGGAAGCCCAGGAACCTGTTATTTAAGCAAGGTAAGTAGTCACGAGTCCTAGTTCCACACGGCTGAAGAAAAGTAGTCCCTCCATGATCAGGTTGGCAAGTCCCTTTGAGAAACCATGTTGCTCTTTTTGGAATCAAGATTTCAAGTCTAGGGAATCTCGCTACTTACCAACTATAGCTACTAACTGAGGACTAAACTTCGGTTGTACCAAGCACGGAAGGGACCCTGTATGTAGTAGAGTCATATGTGCACACACACATAGCAGCCCCTAGCGGAGATTTATTTTATGCTAAAAACAAAGGACTCTGGGGTAGGTGGGAATTGGCACAGCATTTCTGGAGGGAAATTTGACAAATGAGTATCAAAAGTCTTAGTAATGTGCATATTCTTGGACTCAGCAATTCTAAATCTAGGAATTTATCTGAAGATATGAGAGATGCTCACAAAGAATTATGTGTAAGGACACAGGAGGATATTAATCTGAACACTGTTCTTTTTCTGCTATAGCTGGGCCTAGCATGACATCTTTGGGGAAGGGACAGTTCTGTTTCAGGTTGACTCTGAGGAGGGACCCAGAGTGGGTTCAAGCTGATCCTAGGGCCCTGGGCTCAACATCCTGTCCCAGGAGCACTTTCTGGGGAATCTGGGTACAGAGCTCCAGATGCACTGGAGGTCTTTGGGCCTGGAGGATGGAGGCATGGGGAAAAGAAGGGTGGTCTCTAAACATTCTGAGGGAGATGATCACATCTCTCTGGCCTGAGTCTCCTCCCTTATAAATTGGAGATGTTGATAACATTGACTTCACGGATCTGTTGAGGGGTCTAAGCCTTTCCCTGAGTGAAATGTGAATGTCCTGTTCAAAATCCCCCAACAGGAGAATTCATGCATTCATTCCACATTCATTTATTAATCTCTCCCTCTGAAGGTCCCCAGAATAGAGCACTTTTAACTGCAAAATATTAGGAATAGTTCACATAATAGGAGAGGATTAATAAATGGCTATAGTATTTATAAATTAAGAGACAAAAAAAATTAGCCAATGAAATCCCTGTCTCAGGAGAATATTTAGTGGTATGGTACAATGTTCACAATATATTTTTGGATTAAAAAAGTAGGTTACAAGAGATAGTTTAATTTAAGTTTTGCAAAATATATATGATATATGGTATGGAAAAAAGACGATAAGGACATAGACCTAAAGGTTAACAATAGTTACCTAAGTGTGTGTATGATTGATTTTAAATTTCTTTTTTGTATTTCAAATGGTCAATGACTATTATTACTTTTATAGTCAGAAAAAGGTGATTAAAGAGGATAAAACTCATTTGTTCAAAAATCCATCACAGAAAACCTACTAAGGTACTATATAGCTTACTGGAAGGCTTAGCAAACTATAGCGAGCCTAGCCAAGGTTCTTGGGGCAGCTTATGAGACAGAGTTCTGGTTTTGGATTTCAGCAAAACTGGGTTAGAATCCTAGTTCTGCCACTTACTAGTGGCATAGTACCTAAGCCTTCATTTTCACTTCTGGATAATGGGGACACTAAAATCCACCCTCTGGAGTTATCCTGAAGATTAATGGGGAGCATCCAAAAATAGTTACTATTATTTTTAATGGCACAATGTTACAAGATGGTCCTTCCTAACCACCCCTGCCTCACTGCCTCATCTATCTTTGTCATCGCGGAAAGTCACACAGGCCATAGGATTTCCCCACCCATTTATGTTCACAGTTTCTTGTTTTATTTTACAGGCTTTATTATTTTTTTAAAGATTTCATTGATTTATTTGATAGAGAGAGACACAGCAATAGAGGGAACACAAGGAGGGGAAGTGGGAGTGGGAGAAGCAGGCTTCCCGTTGAGCAGGGAGCCCAACGTGGGGCTTGATCCCAGGACCCTGGGATCATGACCTGAGTGGAAGGCAGAAGCTTAACAACTGAGCCACCCAGGCACCCCAGGCTTTATTATTCTTTAGGTGAAGCAAGGCTAACAGCTCAGGAGATGATCACCATGGAGAAGATGGCTCATTAGACTCACAGATCCCAAGAAGAGGGGCTGCCATGCGGTGGGGGCAGGGAGCATACAGCAAGTATTGGTCAAGAGACAGAGAGATCAGGGCAAACTTGGGCAAGAACCTTTACTGTGAACAAGATGGGATTGGGAGGGAGACAAACCATAAGTGACTCTTAATCTCACAAAACAAACTGAGGGTTGCCGGGGGGAGGGGGTTGGGGGAAGGGGGTGGGATTATGGACATTGGGGAGGGTATGTGATTTGGTGAGTGCTGTGAAGTGTGTAAACCTGGTGATTCACAGACCTGTACCCCTGGGGATAAAAATATATGTTTATAAAAAATAAAAAATTAAAAAAAAAAAAAAAAAAAAAAAAAAACCTTTACTGTGATTGCTGTGTGAAGAATGTCAAGGCAGGGTAAGTAGGCTTAGAATTCTGGTACCCAGCAGTGGTGATTAGGGCAAGAGGAAGGCAGCCTAGATTATGAGAAGCCAGTAAAGGAGGTAGGTGGGGTATGAGCTCTGGATATGAAAGATGTAGAACTCTTTATTATCTCTAGGAATTGGCTATCCCAGAGAGGGACAGTTTCTTCAGGGTCAGCGAGGCCCCAAGATATCAAAATGCCAAAAATACTGAAAACAACAACAACATAACTAATACAGTTACAGGTTGAAACAAATGAGCAATTCTATCTTTTATCAGCTTTATAAGGAAAAAGGTCAGACCTGGGGCCTATCATATCACCCTTGCCAACTTCTGGTTTGCAGAATCATGTGTTTTTTTGCTCTCTATTTCTAGGTAACAAGCCATCCCACAACTCTGTGGCCTGAAACAAAAACCACTTTACTTACTCATGATTCTGTAATTAGGGCTGAGCCCAACAGGGTGGTTCTTTGCTGGCCTTGCCAATGGTCGCTCAGGTGACCACATTTAGCTATTTATCAACTATGGGATGAGCTCAGCTGGGATGTTGGCATGCTGGTCTCTCTTTCTCTCTCACACTCTTTTTCCCTCTTCTTGGGGGCTCACAGAGCTATCTTCTCTGAATGTTCTCTCCAGCAGAGAAGACAGACATCTTAATAGTATCTCAGGGCTCCCAAGAAGCTGGAAGTAGAAGTTTCCATGACCTTTTAAGGCTTAGAACTGAAACAGGCGCAGCATCGCTTCTGCCACATTTGTTAAAGCAAATCATAGGCTGAGCCCAGACTCAAGGGGAGGGGAGTACACAAGCACATGAATTCCAGGACATGTGTGTATCAGGAGGAGAGTCTCTCTGGGGCCATCAGTGAAATGAACTATCAAGGTAGGTGAGGCAAGGCATTTGCTCCTACAATCCTTCTAGAGATTCCGAGACCCCTGGAGAAAGAACCGTAGAGGTCACTGAGCCCAGTCCAGTGAGGAAAATGTGATCCTGGTGATGACGGTCTGTAGAGGTGTGTGAATGTTCTGGGCTTTCTCCTAAACAAGTGACAAGTTAAGGAGCCATACTTGCTTCATGGAGAAGAAAGGTCTGGAAAAGGTAGGGACCAGTTTTCAATGTGCAGGCCTCAGAGAATGAAGGTATGTTATATTTTAAGGCAAACTCTTCTAAGTCACTAGAGAGCAAAGAATCCCTAGAACAACTTAAAGACTTCTGTCACCTCCTTTGTCCCTTAAATAGTCACTCTAGCTTCTGTTTTCAGTCCTCTTTGAATTCTTCCTAGCCCATCTTATACACTTCCACAAATTCTGTCATTACTTCCATTCTGATTACTCTACAATTTTTACCTATAAAAAGCACAGTCCCTTTTTTAAAAGGCTGGAAACCTGTTTTTATCATGTCACTGAGCATCTCCATGCAAATGCCCTGTGGCACCTCAAATTTAAGTGAAACTCATTATGTCCTCCACAAAATCTGCTTCTCCTCTTAATACAATTCACTTAGCTCCTATTCTAAACTCCTACTCTAAGGCACTTTGAAATTATATTTGATGGCCACTCCTCATCTTCCAAGCCCAAATACCAAAATTCTGTTGATTCTAGCTCTAAGACATAAAAACAAACAACAGACACCTCTGTTTCCCCCTTTTTTCTTGGGCCTCTGTAACAAAATACCATAGGCTTAAATAACAGACATTGATTTATCATAGTTCTAGAAGATGGGAGGTGCAAGATGGTGGCCCCAGATTTAGTTCTTGGTGAGGGCCTTCTTCCTGGCTTGCAGGTGGTCACCTTCTCACTTGTGCAAAACTTTTGAATAGGTCCCCGTGTTATTTAGCCATGGCATTTGCAGCAGGTCACAACCAGGGCCCAGACCTTCCATTTTAGCTTCATCTTCAATTACTCCTTCTGTCTTCCCACCTTCTCTCCTTGCTCCCCTTGCTAATCCTCTTTCCTCTGGCCCCATCTGCTTGGCAATGCAAAAACTGCTCATTCTTTGTGCTCAGATGTAATGGCTTTTATGAAGTCTCCTCTCCAGGCAGAATTAATCATTTCCTTGTCTGGGGTTTTTAAGTCAGTAGTTCGTAACTCTTGTAGCATATTTGAATCACCTGAATCATGTTAGTTAGAATTCCCCAGAGAATTGGAACCAAAATATATAATATCATATAACTAACACACACACACACACACACACACACACACACAAAATTAGGAATTGGCTTACATGATTATGGAGGCTGACAAATCCCAAGATCTGCAATTGGCAAGTTGGAGATCCAAGAGAGCTGATGGTATAGCTCCATTTTGAAGGCCAAGCAAGAGACCTAGAAAAATCCAATGTTTCAGTTCATGTTTGAAGGTAGGGGAAAAAAAAGATGTCCCAGCATGAAGGCAGGCAAGAAAAATTCCTTCTTAATCGGGGGGTGAGCTTTTTTGTTCTATTCAGGCTTTTACTTGATTGGATGAGACCGACCCTCACAAAAACATCCAGAATATTGTTTGACCAAATATCTAGGGACTCTGAGGCCTAGTCAAGTTGACAAGAAAATTTACCATCATACTTGGGGAACTATTCCAATATACTAATTTGCTGTGCCTTATTCCAGAGGTCAAGGATATGAACCTCGACGTCGATATATTTTCAACTTTCTCTTGCAAGTAAATTTCTCATACATCCACTTCCTTTGATAGACTGTGGGATCCTTGAGGGTAGGGACTGGCCTGACCCATAGTTAAATCACTTCAACACCTGCCTGCAAGGTAATTAGGATCAGATGCCTATTAATGTGCAATACCTAATTAAACCAGCCTCGAGCATAACTATTATGGGTTGAATAATGTCTCCCCAAAAAAGGTATGTTGAAGTCTTAATCCCCAGCACCACAGAGTGTGACCTTATTTGGTTTTAGTGTGGTTGTAGACACTGCAGTAAGGTGGGCTTATAATCCAATACAACAAGTGTCCTTGAAGAGAAGAGGCACAGGGAAAATGCCACCGTGCAGATAGAGGCAAAGATCGGACTGATGCAGCCGCCTGCCAAGGGACCTTGAAGTTTGCCAGAAAGCCAGCAGAAAGCAGCCAGGAGGAGGCAAGGAAGAATTCCCCCACAGCTTCCAGAGGAAGCTGATCTTACCAACACCTTGACTTCTGACTTCCAGCTTCCAAAACTTTGAGACAATAAATTTCTCTTTGTACCATGAAGTTTGTGGTACCTTATAATGGCAGATCTAGGAAACCAATACAATAACCAGTTAAAGGAAAGATGCTTTAGGAAACCGGTCTCCTATATTTATGGGACAGTGGAGTAGGGTAAACAACTTGGTCTTTCTTTCAGTACGGTTTGAGGAAGAAGTGTTTTTGCAAATTGCTTTCTTTTATGCTTTAAGATTTGAGATCCTCCAAAATTTTTTTTTAAAGATTTTATTTATTTATCTGACAGACAGGAGGTCACAAGTAGGCAGAGAGGCAGGCAGAGAGAGAGGAAGGGAAGCAGGGTCCCCACTGAGCAGGGAGTCCGATGCGGGGCTCAATCCCAGGACCCTGGGATCATGACCTGAGCCAAAGGCAGAGGCTTAACCCACTGAGCCACCCAGGCGCCCCTGAGATCCTCCAAATTTAATAGATCTTGTGACAGATAATCGAGTCTCTTGAATCGAACACTCCTCCAGAAAGAATCATCTGATCTGGCAACTGTTCTCCTTTCATAAGCCACCTCATAGATCCATTAGAAATTAATAAGCAGGCACCTGGCTTATCAATTTATTCCATTCCCCCTTGAGCTTGATCAGTTCAGGATTCATTCATCAGATGACATTCCTGGATCTGCAGAACTCAGGATGAGGCAGTGGGCCTGGGTGCCCCCATCAAGGTCATTGAGAGGCACTGCCTGCTCAGCCATCTGCCCCTCACTCTTTGACGTCTCTTCAAATTAAACACCACACCCTGTGGTAAAATTGTTCTTGCTCTATAAATAGCTGAGTTGGCTTGAGTCACGCTGAAAATGTTACAGAGGAAGGGTGTCAGAGAGAGAAGAAAAAGGAAAGGCCACAGGCTCAAGGACAAATTTCTTGTTTTGAATATTCTTGTCTCTGAGGAATCCCCAGAACGCCCTGTGTGAAGGAGGCACTCTGGGCCTCTCCCTCACGTCTCACGCCTCTGGTGACTTCCTATTCTGAGAGCTCACCCGCCTAAGTGAACAGTCCCCTTTGCCTTGCCCAGTTTTCTCCTGCTGGAGTTTACTGGGGATCAGGAATTTGCTACAGGGTTACTTTAAGAAAAGTATACCCTTTCCATGGCCTCGTGGCACACTTCTAATTTCAATCACATCATTACTGAATTAAAATGGAAGTTGTCCACAGGCAACACATTGTTACGGATGCTTTCTGCTGCCACATCATTATAATATCATAATATAATTTTATGATCCGTTGGCCTACGGTTTTATAGGGCTGCTACAAACCTCACATCTGCTCCCAGAAAGGGGCCCTGAGGAGCTTCTGAACTTCTCTCTTCTGGTCTCTCTACTATTTACTCTAACTTCTCTGTCCCAGTCCTCAGGGGGTGCTCTTTCCTACCGTGGCTACCCGCTTTGGGGGAGGGAGGGCTCTTCTCCATTGTTTCCACTTCAGTCAGTCCCACCCCAAAACTTCTGGGGCTATTTTTAGTTACTTTTTCAATGTTTAACAATTATTTTTTTAAGAAGGGGGTGGCAAGGGCAGAGGGAGAGGAAGAGACCATTTTAAGTAGGCTCCACACCCAGCGCGGAGCTCTATCTCACGACTCTAAGATCATGACCCGAGCCCAAATCAAGAGTGGGACAGTTAACTGACTGCGCCACCCAGGTGCCCGCACCCCACCCCACCCCACTGCCGGGGCCATTAAAAAAAAAAAAATGTTTGGCCTTTGCTCATTCCCTGTTGTACCCACCACTTCTTCCTGCCCCTTCTCTCCACACATACACTCACTTCCTGCCTCCACTGCACTCCCTCCTCACCCAAGCCCTCATTATTGGCCACATGCTGGTCTTTAAACCCAGCTCCTTCCTTGTGCCCCCCGGTGTGTCAAGCAGAGCACTGAGGCTATGCCCAGGGACAGGGGTTCTCAGCTCCTCTGAGAGGCTCGAAATCTGGTTCCCGACACTTCCATCTCTGGAAAAGCCACCCCTCAACGCCTCTCATGATGGGGGGCCTTGGCTTCCCCTCTACCCTGCAGGTGCAAAACACAGAGCACCTGGGAATGGGGATCTTCCCAGCCTCTACTTTCTCAGAAGCTGGTTTTTTCCCTCTGCTCCTTTCAATAGAGAATTAGGCTTCCAGGATCTGCAATGACTTTGAGGCTAACTCTGGTGTCCGTGTAATATACTGCTTGCTTATTGCTCACCGTGCACATCCTCCTGGGGGTTAGAGAAGCAGGGCCCACAGGCCAGCACACGAGCAAGGCGCTGGATATGGTCTGGGTTGTTCTCACCGTCTGTAAGCTGCGCCACCCCGTCCTGGGTCCTTTTTGAGAACTCCGGTACAACGTTGCTTCTCAAAGTGTGGTCTGGGGATGAGCAGCCTTGATACCACCAGGGAACTTGTTGGTAATGCAGACTCTTGGGCCCCACCACAGACCTACTGAATCAGAATCTCTTCACCAGACTGCCTGGTGGCGGAGTGCAGGGCGCAGCGCAGGGCGCATGCGCGCAGTCGCCCGGGGAACAGCCCCCGGCCAGCACCCCTGGCTGGCGCAGCCGAAGAAGTACCGTTAAGACCGTCAGCAGGCTGAGTGCATTTAGAGGTTATCAGTGTGTCAGCACAGCAACCTTTTTATGGGATTATTTAATTCATGTTAATTGCACTTGGCCTATTGTGTGACTCGGGCAGGATTTACGGAAAATCGCCACAATCTCAAACCCTATAAAAGAGTCATTGCTTTTAGAGGCCTTGTAACTCATGCCCGGAGACACCTTCTGATCTTTGATGGATCACCCAGATGCATAAATCCTGTCTTCATTTGCATAAATTCAGGAGGCGGCCAGGCGCATCATTTTTAGGGGAGCGGGTGCGACCAGGTGAAGAGCGATGCTCCCCAGACGTTATGATCTGGGGAGCAGTTGGTGAGACTTTGCTTTATAAAGAGAAATGATTTATCCAGTTTTACTACCCAATTCTGTGCTTTCGTGGATTGCATAAATTTTGTTGTTATCGCCTTCAGCCCAGTGGATGTATGGAGCTGTTTCCACATCACTAGGACACCCCACGCCTCCTCCTCCTCCTTGTGTCCCACAGGTCAGGGAGAGGAAGAGGTGGGCTTGAGATAAAAGGGGAGATAGGTGATGGTTCATGAAGAACTGTAGCCCAATCAGAGCAGAGCCCACAGAGCCCTTCCAAAGACAGGTGCCCCTGCAGACACCACTAATAGGTTAGAAAGGAAAGAGAATCACCAGGTGGGGGACCAGCCTGTCTATGCTCATCCCATGCCGAAGATCACAACCATTTGGGGAGAAGAACAGGAGTGTCTTTTGCAAATTAATCTTTAGCCTCTTTGCTCTCTTCCCCCCATTACCCCTCCCCACCCTTATCTTAATCCCTCTGTTCTCTTTTATTTAAAAAGGGATATTTCGGAGTCATTCACACTCTGCTTGGATCATCCTCAAGAGTAATTTATTTTCCATATTTATGAAACCCCTGAGAGGAGTTGGGTTTGTGAAATTTTTACTTTTCAAACTTCCAAAAATCATCCCTCACTATTATCTTTTCCCCAGGTGACACACGTCTTTCAACTTTGAAAACAATCTTATTCATGGTTCTGAAGTTTTCGGTACCCCATGCATTCCATCCCCTCCTCAAACACAGAGTATCAATGGATCGCTCAAGAAAAGACCAAATCCTCCTCGTCTTCCCTGAGTTGGCCTTATTTTAGTTTATTTTTATACTTGCTATTTCTTCCAATCTCATTAAAATCCTGTGATTACTGTAAATAGGGCAATTAGCATAATGCCTATTTCTCAGATGAAGAAACTAAGATCAGGGAGCCTTTCTCAGGAATCCTATCTGGGCTAGAGCAAAGGCCTCTGGCTCCCTGTCCAGAGCGATGGCAACCCCCCAGGGCTGCCTCTGCATGGTGGGTCCTGATCCTCTGCAGACTCTTGCTTCCAGGCACCCTAGTGGCACAGTACCATGCCACTGGGCAGTCAAGTCCTCTCTGCTGTGCGATGGGGCCACCTTTGGTCTACCCTGGGAAGGTCAAGGTCAAGAAACCCACTGAGCATAACACACTTTCTTGAACTTGGGTCTGCCATCCTGTTGTGGACACGGGCTCTGCATTTGTGAGCACCTGGGTGCCACATAACAGCACTGGGGGCTCCACAAACCACCCACATTCTTCTCTGACCAGCCTGTGACACAAGGGCTCTACTCCTATCCCTGGTGTCTTAGGCTGCATGGTAATTGGTCTGGTAGAGGTGACCCATTTTTCTATACTGAGCAGCATGTGCTGTCTGTGGGCTCTCTCACTGAAATGATTCCAATTCTCTTAAACACAGTTTCTCTATCGCCTGTCATTTGTTCTGTGTCCCAGCTTTGCATCATCTGCTAATCAGGAGATCTGAATTTCTGTCATTTTGGCCGTTTCAATCTGTATGTAGATGAATTGGTGGAGATTCAGTAATGCTCAAAAAAGAGAGATAGAAAATGCTTCATTCACTCCTTTCCTCCCTCCCTCCCTTTTATTGAGCACTTACAATGCCTGAAGCCTAGTACTGGGGATAGGAGGACAAAGAACTGGCCAAGCCTAGATGATTCCCATCTTCTAGAGCAAACAAGCCATTGAACTCATCCCCAGTGAAACAGAACAAAATGTACAAGAGGGGAGCTGCGTTGAATATTAAATCTCTTCCACATCCCACTAGAATCAAAGTCCCCCAGAAGGGATAGTTGTTAGTCTTTTTTGCCCATAAATCCCAGGACCTACAAGAGTGCCTGGTGTGTGTTGATGCTAAGTATTGAACTGAATGTCATTTTGCATTTTTAACTCCGGTTCCCCATCCTCCCTTATTCTCATCCTTGCCCTGTGACTAGGCAGCCCCTTACAGGCAGAAGGGTATCTCCCTGCTGCTTCACTTTAGGCTGGGCCATGTGGCTTGCTTTGACCAAGGTCCCGCAGGGTAAGTCAATGACAGCTTGTTAGTTCCAACTGGCCCCTAAGAGTTGCCATGCATTTCCACACTCTTTCAGTCTCTGTCACTGCCCGAGAAAAGCATGTCCGGGCTAGCCCAGAAGAGTTAAGGAGAGTGAGAGGCAGTGGCAGAGATGCAGGCTTCAGACCTGCAGACTGAGCTAGCCTCGCCTCACCTATGGTGGCTCTTTCAACCCTCCCACAGATGTCTGAGTGAGGCCAGCCAAGATGGACACAAGTGCTCCAGAGAGCCCAACCCACCCACAGATGGGCAAACTGTAGTATTGTTATTTTCATTCAAGAAGTTTTGGGAAGGTTTGTTATGCAGCATTATTGTGAAAATAGCAAAGTGAAATGCTCTTCTTGGGCTCCTGATTTCTTTCAAGGCTGGACTTTGAAGGTATTATTTACCCCCACAGTTGTTACAAGACCCAGGGGAGGTTGGCAAACTTGTCTGTAAAGGCTCAGATAATAACTGTTTTAGGCTTTGTGGATCCACATAGGGTCTCTGTTGCATAGTTTCTCTTTCTTCCCTCCTTCTTCCTCCACCCCTCCTCCCTCCTCCCTTCCTTCCTTCTTTCCTTCCCTCCTTCTTTTCTTCCTGTGCATGTTTTATAGAGGGCCTCTAGCTGATGAAAGGAGCTCTGGGAATTACTGGTTCTCCATCAGTTCAACTACAGATTGCAAGGCGTAAAATGACAGAAATTCAGATCTCCAGATGAACAGACAATGCAAAGCTGGAATGCAAAACAAACGATACGAGACAGCAAAATTGGGCTTAAGAGAATGTGAATTTGAACCATATAGACCAGGACCTTCATTTGTACTCTTGTTCTGGGCCCCTGCCTTTAATTTGGAGAGTATTGGGTACTGACTTCAGGATGCTTCAAGTCATTCCTTTTAGCATTTTTAAATTAAAAAAATTAATTTATTATTTAAGCATGGGTTCATTTAAGTGGTACGAAAGTCAAAATTTCAAAATGGGATAGAGTAAAATTAAGTCACCTGCTCGTTCTTGTCCCTCTTTGTCCTCTAATTCTCTCTATGGAGGCAACTACTATTCTTTGCATAGAGAAGAATATATATGTATAGTATATATTGTTTTACTTTTTATCTTATTTGTTTACTATTGTGTGTGTGTGAGAGAGAGAGCGAGAGAGAGAGCGTGAGCTTGAGCACATGAACTGTGGGGCAGAAAGGGGCAGAGAGAGATGAAGAGGGAGAGAGAGAATCCTAAGCAATTTCTTTGCCCAGTGCAGAGACCGATGGAGCGTTTGAGCTCATGACCCTGAGCTCATGACCTGAGCCAAAATCAAGAGTCTGATGTTTAACCAACTGAGCCATCCAGGTGTCCCTATAGTTTTCATTTTTAAACACAAATGTGAGCCTACTCTACCCATGTGCCTTGGGGAACATTCAATATCAGTACATCTAAATCCACACCCTTCATTTTAATGAATACATGGCATAAATGGAAAGAATTTGGGGTTGTATTATGGAAGAATGGCAAAGCTTGAACTTCAATATTATAGGCTAGTTGCTGAAAACCTCTCAAGAAATTCATCCCCAATTTACTTAAAGTGAGAGTCAACTAAGTATGGCTTGCTGGTTAAATCTGTCCAGATACCTATTTTTATATTACCCATGAGCTAAGAATGACATTTACATTTTGAAAAAAATAAAAAGAAAAATAATATTTCATGTCACATGACATTTATATGACATTCAAAGTTTAGTGTTTATAAATAAAGTTTTATTGGAACATAGCTACTACCTTCAGTCATTTATGCATTGTCTGTGGCTGCTTTTGTAGTACACTGGCAGATTTGAGAGGTAAAGCTTAAGAGTATAAACTCTCTGGATCTTTACAGAAAATGTTTGTGACCCTTGACCTAATCATGACTATAGTTCAACACTTTGATCATTTAAACTTTGGTGACATGAGTATATGACCAATACATGTTGACCTTGGGAAAATGAGGGGGTTCCCCAAAGTATTTCATTTGGAGGAACTCTGGTATCTTTTGACTGGGCTAAATCTACTGTAACTCTAAATCAGAAAGAAAACATCTTCTTTCATCTTATTTGAGATCCAAAACCCAAGATGCATTAATTATCAAAAGTTATTTAAAATTTCAATCAAAATCAGACTTACTGATGGATTGGAGTGAAGAAGTTCCTAACCTTTTTTGTAAGCCTGTTCTTAATTTAGAAATTAGCTGTACATTAGCAAATAAAATATGAAAGAGAGTTTGTACTAAAGGGAACTGACTTTGGTTCTTTTCATTCTCAGAGATGAATCAGAAAGGGCAGCAACTGGCCTTTTTCAGGTCTGTAGCTGAGTAGAATTTCTCAGAGACAATGAATCCTTATTTATGTGTTATTTAGGAATGTGCCATGGTTAACAGTGTTTTTGCTCCTAACATTTCATAATGAAAAATCACATATATAAGAAATGGAGTCCCCCCTCCTTTGCAATAGCAGCAATAGTAATATATATATTTATGTTATTTACATCCAAGGGTCTCAAAGTGATCTCTCAACTTAAATACTATCAGAATCTTTTAGAAAGCCAAAGGAAAAGCAGGAATCACTTCATTTAGGAGGAAATTAATGTTTCAGATCACATATCTATTCTAACAATAAGGAAAAGCAGTAAATTAAGAAGAAAAATGTAACCAACAAGAAATATAGCTTGAAAAGCAATATTTCTGACCAGTCTCACTCATCTTTGACTAGCCTTTCAGAACTACATAGAGGAGTAGGAGATGAAGATGGGGAACAGTAAGGATTATAGATAAGAGAGGAAAAAGAGGAGTATGCATTCTGGAAAGCTGTCCATCTGCGAATTTTAAGAGTCATCACCGATGAGTCATTTCATCAAACTTAGAATGATCAATACTTGATGTTATGTGAGGTTATGGAGGAGTAAACAATGTTAAGTGTACTTGCTCTTCTAAAGGAAAGGAACAAAGAGATTACTTTATCTGAGTTAGGGCTCAAAACCAAAACCATTAGCAGACATTTTAAAATAGATAACCAGCAACTCAGTTTTCTTCTTCAATGATGAATTGATAGGCTGTTCTGTTCAAAGCATTGAGGCAGGCAGAGGAGGACACAAAGATTCATAAAACAAGGTCCTCGCTTACCTGGAACCTACAATACTGTGGAAACATAGACTCCAAGCCATTAGAACACTCTCCGTAATGTCATCTACAATGCTGGCTGAATGATCCTAAGAAAGTCTTGTGGAAATTAAAACACGAGAAGTTATCTTAACATTTTGTTTCCAGCAAATGAAAGAGAAGTGTTTCTAATTGGGGGTCAAATGCAGGATTAGGAGCAGGGCATATGGGTCTGGTTTTAAGTGGTTAAGGAGGTAAGCCTCTCCTGGGTTTCCAGAACTTGTGGAAACACCATTAGAAAACCCATGACAGGGCGCCTGGGTGGCTTAGTGGGTTAAGCTGCTGCCTTTGGCTCAGGTCATAATTTCAGGGTCCTGGAATTGAGTCCCGCATCGGGCTTTCTGCTCAGCTGAGAGCCTGCTTCCCTCTCTCTCTCTCTCTACCTGCCTCTCTGACTACTTGTGATCTCTCTCTCTCTCTCTCTCTGTTAAATAGATGAATAAAATTAAAAAAAAAAAAAAAGAATGAAAACCCACAGCGCTCAAATGAGCCTCCTTTCTAGGTGGTTCAAGAGGCTGTATTGATGGATACAGTGTAACATGTAATTTTTTTGTTTTTTACAGGTTGATTTCTCTAAAAAATCTTTAATCCAATTGGAATTTATTTTGGTGAATTTTAGGTTTCTTTCTTCCAAATAACTAATGATCTCAGCACCATTTGTTGAATAATTTCTTGCACCAATGTGTGAAAATATTTGGAGTCCCCATTTGTTGGATATCTGTTGTGTGTCAGGAGCTTTGACACATTTTGTACTCAGGGCCTGAAGTTCCTCTGTTTGTAAATTCTCCATCTTAGGAACCTTGACCAAGGCAAGGAGCTTGCCTTGACTACAAGACTTGACAAGGCCAAGGCCTTATTTTCCCGGCTTCCTCTGCACTTTGGTTAGGAGCACATGATTGAGGCTCCAGCAATCAATGAATCCACTCACGTTTCACTACTGGATCGGCTGATTCACAGGAGGTGGAACAAGCAAAGGCTGCTGATATGTGATGCCTACAGCTCCTCCTGCCCAGGAGTAAATGGGGCAGCGCTCGCTGTAAGCAGCCACGTGATCAGTCGTGGGGCCCGGAGTCTTCACGTGTTCTCTGCCGCATGGATTTCTGCTCTTCTGCCTGTAGCCCTGCCTTCTTTGGTCCCTCCTTTTCCCAAGCCTGGTTCTCCAACCTTCTCAGGAATTTTATAAGCAATACAGTAGCCTTGAGTAATTCCTACTTGGCCCAAATTAGCCAGAGTAGGTCTCTGTAACTAAAAGCCTAGATAGATACATACAATGGATCATTTGCTTCTCAAATCCTCAGCTCTCTCAAGAGATACATCATCACCTCCATTAGATTTAGATGATTCATATTTAGTAAGAGTATAAACTGGTTCAACACCACACAGCAAAACCATGGTAGAACTGGAATTCAGATCCACGCTTGCCTGTGTCTGATTCTAAAGTTCATGACACTCTCCCGTCTATAGCACAGTGCCAACACTATCAGGAAATACGTTACACTCTAGCCCATAGGTGAGCAGGTTTTCAGTCCGTGATTTCGGTCCATTGCTCTTGTCCTTTATTCTTGGGTTTGGCACCACACTTTTTGACTGCAGTTTTATATTACATTTAAAAATCTAGTGCATGGGGCGCCTGGGTGGCTCAGTGGGTTAAGCCTCTGCCTTTGGTTCAGGTCCTGGTCTCAGGGTCCTGGGATTGAGCCCCACATCCGGCTCTCTGCTCAGCAGGGAGCCTGCTTCCCCCCCTCTCTCTGCCTGCCTCTCTGCCTCCTTGTGAGCTTTCTCTCTGTGTCAAATAAATACAATCTTTTAAAAAAAATAAAAATCTAGTGCATAGAAAAGTCTGCTTTATTCTCTTATATCTTTCTTTTAAACCCCTTCTGGAATGTTTATCTTTCTCAGTGAGAGATTGGACAATTTTGTAAAGGTTTCCCAAGTCACAGAGGGACACACTAGCGGCTTTAATTTCAGACGCTTCGATCTTAATGTTATTTTCACTTAACAAGGTTGTGTGAGGTACTCACAGCTTCCACGTGTGCGCCCACACTCACAAATACATACCTATATGAAGCTTTTTAAAAAAGGTTTTATTTATTTGAGAAAGAGAGAGAGAATGAGAGGGAGTGAGCATGAGAGGGGGAAGGTAAGAGGGAGAAGCAGACCCCCTGCTGAGCAGGGAGCCTGATGCAGGACTCAATCCTGGGACTTCAGGATCATGACCTGAGCTGCAGGCAGACACTCAACCAGCTGAGCCACCCAGGCACCCAGGATTTTTTTTGTTTGTGGGCTTCAGCATCTTTACACATTTTCCAGCAGCAGAAACTATAGCAGTGTCCGTCCAGGAAGTTTCGCATGAAGTCTGGCCACCAAGCTGAGAGAAGATGCCGATGATAAGCATCAGTGTGAAGGAGAATAGTTTGTTACAGGATTTATTTTTTGTATTGCTTGGTTCCTGCAAAAAGCAGCATGGTTCATTCTGAATCTTTCATTTTTTTTTTCTCCAAGCATAATTTTGATGCTATGGGAATTCTTGCCAAGTGACATCCAGCAAACAAATCCCAGAAGAATATCTGATTTGTGTTTGCACACAATGTTCCGAGTGTGGATCCTAGATAAGAGGAAGGCTAAATAATGTGCCTGGTCCTGGAGAATTTCTTCAGTTATGGAGTTGTTGAGGCTCTGTTTTAAGAACCGATGATCGTAAGAATCCCTGCTTGGTCCAATGAACCAAGAGGGTAATTTTCACCTCTTTAAGTGACTGCGGATTTGATACATATATATTCATCACAAGTTAATGAAACGCCTGTGCTTTCGATCCAGGAGGGCACCAGGCTCTTCCTTTTCTCTTGCAGAAAAACATTCAAGTAAAAACAACCCTGTGAGAATCCCCCATAGGAAACTCCATGCATCTACTCAGATTAAAAAGGCATCAACTTATTTATTTCCTCTAATAGAGAGAGACTTCACTGAACACCGAGTTCTGTCCTAAAAGGCCAGTGGCTTGGTTCTGGGAATTGCGAGCTCTCAAAGATAGGACTGATGCTCTTCCTGGAAGATTCTGAGGGTGTATGAGTGCTGAGACCTATGTGTATACCATGCTACGGGACCCTTTGTTGCAGGTAAAGACTTGACAGTGTCAGGAAATTTCAGAGACTCTGCCCTTTTACCCCAATTTCAGGCTTATTCTTCGGTACCACCATTCATCAGGTATTTCTAGCCTGCTTCAGTCAGAATGGTGGATAAGATCAGAAATGAAATTGGGCTGGTAGCAAGCCAGCGAGCTCCCTTCTCCTTCTGAAATTAAATTAGGATTAGCTGTAGTCCCTCCTCTCTCTGAAAGCTATGCTGCGTAATAAGGCGGAACTGAACACTGTCCCCAGGAAATTTATGGCACATTTGCAGCAACATTTCTGATTAAAAAAAAAATGGAATTGATGAGCACAGAGTTAATCGTGTTGTAAATGTATATAATCTCCTGAACCACTGTCCACTGGAGCAATAATTAACTGTGGGTGTACACGGGCTACCAGGTAATGTTTTCTGCTTTGCCTTTCCATCAGCAAGACCTTGGCAAACAGGCACCAATGGCTTCTGAGGAGAACCGTTTGAGAAGTTGGATTTGCTTGTAAAAAGCCATCAACACCTTTTGTTTGTCCTGATTTGGGAACAGAGCTGTTTTTCTAGCTAAAGTTGTGGTGACAATGAATCAAAGAGAATTTTTCATCTAAGCGTATTCCGAAAGGTCAGTTCTGGGCATCTGCAAAAAAAAAAAAAAAAGAAAGAAAAAAAAAAAGCTCACAAGTTAACAAAAAGGGAAAAAAATGATAGTTACTATAATACTACAGTCCCTGAGCAGCAGCGTGTAAGCCTGCACAATTAGGTATGGTAATGGTCCTTTCTCACACTACTGCGGTGAAAAGAGAACTTGTTTTAGCTTCCGAGAATCTTGGTTTTACTATTAATTCGAACAAATTTTAAAAAATGGGTATTTCAGCTCCTTTCAGCTTTTTGAAGTGTACTGTTTTGTAACCAGTACACATTTGATTCCTCCGGTGATCATAAGCTCTGGTATTAATATGTATATACAGTTCCTTAAAAATCAGCTCACAGTACAATGTGCTATTGTGTTTCAAGTGAATGCCTCATGACTACTAGTTTAAATGGTAGCTACAGAGAAAAGTCATCTGAGTTTTTTAATGATGTCCCTTTTCCAGGTAAAGTGTCAGAATCATTCTTCCATTTAATTTTTCTGGAATCCAATGAAAATTTATTGCCTCATTTTCCTCCATTCTCAAGTGAACAATCAGCCACCACTCAAGAACTAATGCAGCAGCCTGAAAATTTAATTGAATAAAATCTATTTCCCTCCCCCCACATTTAAATTTAAACCCCCAATTTTAAAAAATATTGACAATCAGAATTGCTTAAAATATTACTCACCAAAGTTAGAAAGAAGTCCAAGTAACTCCAAATTATTTATTCTGTAAATAAAACACATTTGGTGTTTTCACAATTTTCATAGGAGCCAAATATTGTTATAAAATGATGGTTCTCTTGGGGGCTGTCTCTCATGGGTGAAAAGAAGGTAAAGTCATTTCATATCAAATGTGTGTTATAATTATGAAAACTCTTCTGGGTCCTAAAAAAGTTAATTTACATCGAAATGTGGACAGTTTATTAAAACAGTGCAGACTGGCCAGCCTCAAAATATGCGATTCATAAAAGGAAACAGAATACACTCCCTAATCCTAGGTGCTGAAGGCCCCAGAACAGTTATTGACAACTGTATTAAAAACTACTCTTTATTTAATTCTCCCATTTGAGTCTTCTGAAACCTATAGCACCCTTAAATCTATGTTGTATAACAAATATAGTAGCCACTAGCAACATTTGGCTGTTTAAATTTAATCATACAAAATTAAAAATTCAGTTCCTAAGTTTTCACTATTTTAACGATTTTATTTATTTATTAGAGGGAGAGAGAGAGAGAGAGTGAGCGCGTATTCTCACAAGCAGCAGGGGGAGGGGCAGACGGAGAGGGAGAAACAGGCTCCCCGCTGAGCAGGGGCTTTATCCTAGGACCTTGAGATCAAGACCTGAGCCAAAGACAGCCAGCCACTTAACCAACTAAGGCACCCAGGCGCGCCGGCACTAGTTCCATTTCACATGCTCAAATTCTACGTGGGGGTGGCAGCCACCATATTGGAATCTCTGATTGAGAACATTTTCACCATTGTAGAAAATTGTATCAGAGAATGAGGCTTTAAATAAAGGAGAAAAGAAACACTTACTGAAAAGTTACAATGTGATAGGCCTTATTTGTGATCTGTAATTTTTCGCCTTTCACAGTGAAGAAGCTTAACCTCTGAGAGCTTAAGCCACAGATTATGACCAAGTCACAAAACACACAGAGCAGAGCTAGGATTCCAACCAATTTCTCCTGACTCCAAGCCCAGTGGTTATCTCCAATATATGGCCAAGTGTTTGTTCGTCCATTCATCCACCTAACGTGTGCTTAAAGAGAGAATAACTGCATATTTAAGTAATTATTACAGGACAACAGGTAAAAACTGATACTAAGCAAATTGGTCCCTCTGCTAAGAACCTGTGCTCACAACTGGGGCCCTAAGATTAGATGGAAGACTACAGTAATACAGTTCCTGACTTCATAGCATGTATGGCCTAGGGGGGAGTTTAGCACTAAGTGCATAATCACGGAACTGATTATCAGCCACACTTGTGATAAGTATCAAGGCTTCCAAATCCCATTAAAAAAAAAAAACAATAATAATTAGCAAAAAGCTTTAGTTTCCAAAGGCTGTAAAGTTCAAAATTAGTGAGATAAATCTATGATACTGTTGGCCTCCTGATTGATGAGCCCACTGTAATCTGTATGCCTGGTAAACAGAGAGATCTATTTCATCCAAGGTCATCCTGGGTTGGCATGACCAACTTCAATTTCATTCCATTCTCCTTGGGTAGAAGTGTTTTGGAAATGAAGAGCTGAGATCGGCTAATTTGTCAACATTACAAAGCAGGAGCCTATCGTCGTAACTCTTCTCTCTCACTGAGCCTTCCCAGCAGCAGCAGCTGACATATGAACCTCGCAGATGAAGATGCCAGAGCCTGGCTATTTCTCTACTACACTGCTGAGGGTCAGATAGTGCAAAAATGCTTCTTCTTGTCCATTTCTTTATCATTTTTAACAGGGTCAAGCTCAAATACCCATAAAAGGAGATTGAGAGCCAATATGCTCTATCATCAAATTTAAGAGGCTAGAAAAAAAAAAATCAAAGTCATAAACTGTTATCATTTTCAGTATTTTATTCCTTTTAACGCTAGTCTATTAGTTTCAATAAAAGGACAACAGAATGTCCATTACACCGTAACTTGACATGCCTATTATGCCAATATGATTTGTTTTTGTAAAACACTCATGTACTGGTTATAGTTTCTAGAAAAATTGATTTCACAGAATCAGAGAAATTAGGATTGGAAATATTCTATTAGGTCACTAGATACATCCCACTGGACTAGTATAGAATTGATCCCTAGTTCACATGGTATTATCTGATATATTTTTCTACCAGGCTTTGATAGGTTTACGTATTTATTATGGACTGGCACTATGTGCCACTAAAAATTATACTGATCCATCTGAGAAATGAAAGTCTAGAAAAATAAGCTTTTGCTCTGTACTAATTTTACTTTGGTGGATACATTTTTAATATACTAGTTTTTATAGCCTCTCATCTTATAAGAGGCAGGCTAATAGCACAGGATCATGGGTTGGCATTACAATCAAATAGTGAATTTGCATATCTTAAGTCACAGAAATTTCCCCAGACATAGTTTCCCATCAGATTTCTACAAAATGGGGTATGAATTTTTGATTCCCAAGAATGGCTTATTTTCCATACAGGAAATTAAGCACTGTACCTCAAGCAAGTGCTTGCAATCAAACACCTGGCTAGGCTGACATTTTCTTCTTTGTGGGCAATGTGAGCTGTACTCTTGGAGAGACACTTGCAAGAGAATAGCAGATGGAACTCTGTGCTGAAGGGCTAGTGCTGGGGTGTAGCAAGGGAGTGAGCTGGTATTCTACAAGCTCCATGGATTCTTCCTCGCAGGGACTCAAAGAGAGGAAAAAAAAAAGAGAAGAAGATGGCGTCATCAGGCAAAGTTTACATGTAATATGATCAGCTTATAAACTCCTGGGGTCGACTGGGTCAAAAGGATGGGATGTCTTGTCTCTGCTTCAATGGGTACCCTTCAGGGGTTCTCTTCCCCTTTAAGACCAACCTTGAAGTTCATTTTCACCTGAATGCATTTATTAAAGGTGGGGAAAATCCATGTTGCGATTTTTTTTTTTCAGTCCTGCTAGGTTTTTCCTTCACTCCTAGCTCCTTCACGGAGATAGCAAGTGGAGTGTTGGAGGTGGGCTAAATTGGGGAGAAGGGGAAACAGGCTGCATGTGGAGAAGGGTAGAGAGGAAGGCACCGAAATGTAGCATTCAGCTAAATAATGGCTAGTTCCACTTGTTGTTCCCGTTCTCTAGTCCTGTTCAAAAGCCCAGATGAAATTCTGGGCTGATGAGTATTATGTCTGGAGAGCATCCCAGAGAAGGTCTTATACATCTTTTATACACCTGCATGCTAAATGAACAAGAACACCCAGGTGCCGAGTAGGACGTATGCATGTGCGGTAAATTATGCAAACAAGTAATTTTGCAAGTCCAGAAAGTAGTGCTATCGGTAGTACAGTTTTCTGAAACTCTCCGTAATTTAGAAGAACCCAAACAGAACAGCAGTCAAACAATGACAAAGCCTAATTGCTCGGCACAGTGTATCTGCTTCGACAGATACCAGTCACACAGAAGGCTGCTTACCTGCTGGGGGCACTTTTACAGCCCCAGCAGAAGATGGTAACCTGTTCCAGGGGATTCAAAAAGGCAAGGACCTTCACCACATTAACCCCTGGATGGCAGCCGTAGAGACAGCTTTGTCCATGGAACTCGTGGCCACACCAAAGCGTAAGAGGATGATGCAGCTCTGAACAGAGAGAGAGACAGGGACCCATGCTGTTGGGGTCAAACAGCCTTGCTGTCGCGATGAGGACCTAGCCTTGCTGCTCAGTGTGGTGGGGTACTGGCTGAGTCAGAGGACTTGGGAACTTATTCTACCTACAGAGGCCTGGGCCCCACCCCAGACCAACTGAATCAGAATCTGTATTTTAACAAAATGCCAGGGGATTTGCAAGCACGTCCAAGTTTGAAAAGCGCTGGCACATGCCCCCATCTTCTCAGTGGTTTTCTACAGTCAGAGCCCACACTAGCTGAGAAGGCACGCAGCTTTTCCAGCCCAGTGAGAAGTTGATCTCGTTCATCTCGTGTTCGTTTGAGCGAAAGCCAGTGAATGATTATGGTCCCTTCATGAATACATCTTTCTTCTTCCTCCTCTCCCGCCCCTTTACCTCACCCCGTTTCCTCCTCCCCCCTTCTCCTTCTTTCTCATTTTCTTCTCCTTCCCCTCCCCCTCTCCTTCCTCCTCCTCCTTCTTTTTGCCAGCTCCCATTATTTTCTTTGGGGAAGCATTTTTTCCTAACTGCATGTTATTCAGTAAAGGCTGAACCAGGGAGCCTAGGCACCTGACTGAGGCTGGCCAGGAACAATTTCTTTTGGGGACTGCTATATAGACGAAGGGTCTTTGTTCCTCTGAGATCATAAGGTAGCTACAAGGACAACATTGGCTTGGGACCAGCAGGGGTATCTTGCTACCCGCTGCAGAGGGAATTAGCTTGAGAATGAAGCCAGGGGAGTCAGGCAGAGCAGAAAGACTGAGGGGAGAATCATCTGAACACTCAGTCCAGTTGTACCCAAAGCTGCTCAACCCCTTGGAGTTCTGAGTTGTGTGAGCCAATGTGTTACAGGTTACAGCATTTGTAGGTTCGTGTTCAGTCATTTGTAGCTAAAAAAGGGCTCCTGACCAATATACCAATATATTTCTGAAACTGGGTTACCA